>NC_080393.1:21802916-22402916 GCF_028751815.1 Salvia miltiorrhiza | reverse complement strand
CCCGGGCCTCCAGGGCAATGCTACCTTCACTGCCCCACCAGGGTTTCAGGCTATCCCCGCCACTCCGTTGACAGGGTTGAATGCAAGTCTCCAGAGATCTGCTTTGGTGACTCCAGGATCTGACATGCCATGCTTAACTCCCGCGTCTGGAGCGGGACAAATCACGTTTGGATCGATGGAACAGATGATGGCGCTGCTTCACTACTCCGCTGTGCGTCAGGCACTAGGAACTCCCATGTTGTCCGCTGTTCCCACTGTAGCTCCACTGGTGGGAACGGCTACTCTGCAGGGCGCTGAGGCCCCACCTCCCGCTGCTCAGGAGGTAAACACTTTAGCAATCAACAAACAAGCTGCGGTGCCTCTGGAAGTACAAGGGGACCCTGCTGACAGGGAAGTGGAAAGAAGACCAGAGGGGAGCCGGGTCAGACTTAACAGTGTGGTGAGAAAGGAGAGGGTTGACGAGTCTGATAGTCAATCCGTCTCTTTGGTGTTCGAGGAAGAGAGACCGAGGGAGAAAGCTCGGCTAAAAAACCAAGTGTCTCAGCTAAAACATCAACTCCAGGATCTGGAGGAATCAGTGAGGGAGAAATCCCGAAGGGAGGACAGGGAACAAAGGTCAGGAAAATCGCACCGGGTGGAAAAGTCCCATCGATCGGAAAAATCACGCTACACAGAGAGGTCAGAGGAAAGAGAGCCGGAGTATTCCTCTGGCAGACATGAATATAGAGTCCACAAGCGCCACGCTCATGAAGTACCCAGGGACAGAAGGGAACAGGGGAGGCATAAGGGGGACAAGAGAGCTAAGACATCGAGGTTCCACCCGATCCACAACCGCAGTCCTTTCTCGGACGATATTTTGGCAGATGCCTTACCTAGAAGCTACAAGCCCATCTCACTGGATTACGATGGCACTACCGATCCGGAGGTGCACCTCAATCGGTTTGAAGGGTTGGTTACGTTGCACATGTACACGGAGGGCATCAAGTGCCGGATCTTCTCCACTACCCTTACTGGACCAGCCCAGTTATGGTTTGGGACGTTGCCCCCAAATTCCATTCACTCTTTCGAAGAATTACAGACTCGTTTTTTGCGTCAGTTCGCGAGCTCACGGAGGGTAGGGAAATCAGCCCTTTCGCTGATGGATATTAAGCAGGAGCAAGGAGAAACGCTTCGGGAGTACACAGCAAGGTTTAATCTTGCTGCTCTGGAGGTGCCAGAGGCAGAATCGCAAATTAAAAACTGCGCCTATGTCAGAGGACTCAGGCCAGGAATCTTTTTTGACGAATTACAAATTCGACCAGCAAGGGATTTTGATGACATCATGGCAAGGCTGCCGGGGTATCTACAGTTGGAGGATGCCAAAATGGCGAGGAAGGTGGAAAATGAGAAACACAGAGTCAAGAAAGCTGAGGAAGTACCCGAACGACAAAGACAGCAGGATAGGGCCCCATTCAGAGGGTTGCCTCCTAGGGTACTCCCACCCCAGGGAGGAATGCCATCTAATCAACAGCGCACAGTGAATGAAGTAACACGGTTTACCGAATACACGCCCCTGATTAAACCACAAGAAGAAATTTTTCATCTAATAAAGGATCAGCCGTTCTTTAGGGCACCAGGGACCTACCGGACTGGGCCGCCGCAGGAAGGGCCTAACAATAAGTTGTGTGAATATCACAATTCCTTCGGGCATTACACGAAATATTGCGGACACCTTAAGCACCAATTGGAGTTATTGGTGCGCCAGGGATGTCTCGACCACTTCATTGACAGGGGAAATGAAGGTCAGAGGAGGACTGATCAGAGGGATCAGCGGGATCAGAGAGATCAGCGAGATCAGAGGGATCAAAGAAATAACCGGGATCAGCGACGAGAGCAGGGGAATAACAACAGAGATCGCAGGCTCGATGATAACCAGGATAATCGCAGAGAAGGGGCAGATAGACAAAATCTTCCTCCCCCCCCATATAGAAGGGAAGTTCACATGATTTGTGGGGAAAACGGGATGCCCACATCAAATAGGGCTAAAAAGCAAGTCGTCAGAGCAGTCAAAGCAGGGTATTATCCTAAAAGGGTCATGGAAATCACCAGCGCGGCAGAGGAGCCGGCAATCACTTTTGGAGTAGAGGATATACGCACATTAATGTATCCACATGATGATGCGCTGGTCATCACGGCGGACATCGCCGGCTGCATTATTCACCGAATTTTCGTGGATTCGGGCAGCGCTGTAAACATCTTGTACAAGGAATGTCTCCAAAATATGGGAATTAACGCTCATGTTGAGCCGACAAATGCTCCTCTGTTTGGGTTTGGAGGAGAGATGGTCATGCCCCTAGGGTATGTAGAGCTGCCGTTGATCCTTGGCAGTACAGTGGCGGGCAATAAAACAAGGATGGTACGTTTCTTAGTGGTGGATATGCCCAAACCCTCGTACAATGTCATACTCGGCCGGCCTGCCTTGACGGCATTCAAGGCAGTTATCTCTTTGTTTCACCTAAAAATGAAGTTTCCAATCGAGGGTGGAAGAGTGGGAGAAGTTTGTGGCGATCAGACGACATCAAAAGCATGCCACGTGCAAATGCTCACGCAGTCAGCGGGGCAGAAAAGGGAAAGATGGACAGAGGGATCGAACGCCCGGAAGAGGGGGAAAGTGGGCGAGGTGCATGCCCCAGCAGAGGAACGCCAAGAGTTGGCGGATTTATTAAAAGACAGAGACTCCACAGAGAAAACCGCGCTGGTGTCCACTAGCGATGTTTGCAATATGATAGAGTTATTTCCAGGGAAAGAGGGTTTCCAGACTAAGATTGGATCGGCCATGAGTGATCAAGTCAGAGAAGAGCTCATTGGTTGTCTTCGACGAAATGCGGATGTGTTCGCTTTTAGTACCTCAGATTTGAAGGGAATCGATAGAGGGTTGGCGGAGCATTGCCTCAACGTGGACCCTAAGGTCAAGCCGGTAAAGCAACGGACAAGGAATTTTGGGGCTGAAAAGGACGCTGCCATCAGAGAGCAGGTCTATGAATTATTGAAAGCTGGGCATATTGTAGAAGTGCAATACCCAGAGTGGATTTCAAACGCAGTGATGGTACCCAAGAAAACAAACACCTGGAGGATGTGTGTGGACTTCCGAGATTTAAACGCTGCTTGTCCGAAGGACCACTATCCTCTGCCGAGGATTGACCAATTAGTGGACTCCACTTCAGGATGTGCCTTATTATCCATGATGGATGCGTACCAAGGGTATCATCAGGTAAAGATGAGCAGGGGAGACATAGCCAAAACGGCCTTTGCCGTCTGTTGCGGAGTATATGGGTGGAAGAGTATGCCGTTCGGTCTGAAGAATGCAGGAGCCACATATCAGCGGATGATGGAGAAAATTTTCAAAGAACAGCTTGCTAAGAATATCTCAGTATACGTAGACGATATGCTCGTACGGAGTAACAGGGCAGAGGACCATGTGGCAGATCTGGAAGAAATCTTCACGGTAGTCAGAGATCACAGACTCATGTTGAACCCAGCCAAGTGCACTTTTGGGGTCACAACAGGGAAATTCTTGGGGTATAAAGTCACGCCAGCAGGGATTGAGGTCAACGCCGACAAGGTCAAAGCTATTTTGGAAATGACACCGCCTAGAGGAATCAAGGAGGTGCAGACCCTGAACGGGCGTATCACTGCCCTAAGCAGGTTTATATCGAGATCGGCAGAACGGAGCATGCCGTTTTTCAAAGTGTTGAGGAAGGGAGCCAAGTTTTTGTGGACAGAGGAATGCCGCGCAGCATTTGAGGATCTTAAAGTATACCTAGCGAAACTCCCAACCCTGACCAAGCCGGTCCCGGGAGAAACGTTGTATTTATACATAGCTATGGGGGAGGAGTCAATCAGCTCTGTGCTAATCAGAGAGGAAGGAAGTCATCAGAGACCTATCTATTTTGTCAGCAGAATTATTCAGGGCCCTGAGCTCAACTACACAGAGATCGAGAAGGCGGCTCTGGCGGTCATGATCACGGCAAGAAAGCTGAGGCCTTATTTCCTTTCACATCGAGTGGTGGTGCGCACGTCTTTACCTTTTAAACAAGTTTTGGGGCGCGCAGATTTGTCGGGAAGAATGGTCAAATGGGCTGTGGAACTAGGGGAATATGATGTAGAGTACGAGCCACGAACGGCGATCAAGGCGCAGGCATTGGCAGACTTCATACAAGAAACAACTCGTCGTCCCATACCAGAGTTCTGGGTGGCTTATGTGGATGGGTCAGTGACAAAAGAGGGGTGCGGAATCGGGGTTTATATTACTTCGCCAGGTTATGGGACATACCAGTTCGCCATCAAATTCACCTGTCGGTTATCTAACAATGAGGCGGAGTATGAGGCCGTGGTCAGAGGGGCTCATATCCTGTCAGAGCTTAAAGCTGAGTGTGTCATTATAAAGACAGACTCCCAGTTGGTTGCACAACAATTCTCGGGAAGTTATAATGTCAAGGATCAGAGGATGAAGGCGTACCATACCAAAATTAACGAAATGAAAGAAAAATTCATGGAGTTCAAGCTCGAACAGATCTCTCGGGAAGAGAACACGAAGGCCGACCTACTGGCGCGCATGGCTAGCGCAGTAGAGCAAACTTGGAGCGACGAGATTATTCTACTTTGTGACACCAGAGAGATGGAAACTTCGCAGGTATTCTCGGTAGAGATCAGAGATGATTGGCGGGCTCCGATTATACACTTTCTGAAGACAGGGGAACGACTAAGCAGAGAGTCCAACCAGAGGGCTCGCTATGAAAATTACTGCCTAATCAATGATCAACTCTTCAAAAGATCTTTTACTCAACCTCTGCTAAAATGTTTATCGCCAGAGGAAGCTAACTTTGCTCTGAAAGAGATTCATGCAGGTTGCTGCGGCGGGCACACCGGATTTCGAGACCTTGTGCGCAAGATCATTCGGGCAGGTTTTTACTGGCCTCACATCAACCAGGAAGCCAGAGAATTTGTCCGCAAGTGTGAAGCTTGCCAGCGGCATGCCGGGAAAATCAACATACCAGGGGAGCCCATGGGTGTAATGTACGCCGCTTGTCCGTTTGATAAATGGGGCATTGATATAGTTGGGAAGCTGCCTACAGCACCTGGAGGGAAATGCTTTCTCATTGTGGCAGTGGACTATTTTTCCAAATGGGTCGAAGCTGAGGCCGTGAGCAAGATCGATGAAGTTACAGTGGAACGTTTTATCTGGAGGAATATCTGCTGCAGATTCGGAGTGCCACGCATCATCGTGTCTGATAATGGGACTCAATTTACGGGGCAACGGGTTGCGGACTTCTGCGATCGAATGGATATCACACAGCGTTTTGTCTCGGTGGCTCATCCACAGGCAAATGGACAAGTAGAATTGGCTAATAGGACCATATGTGAGGGCATCAAGAAGAGGCTAAATCAGAGCAGAGGGAAGTGGGTGGAGGAGCTGGATACCGTTCTTTGGGCTTACCGAACCAGTCCAAAAACGGCGACAGGGGAGGCACCATTCACGCTGGTGTATGGATCCAATGCGGTGATACCAGCAGAGGCACGACTAGAATCATACCGGATTACCACGTATGACACTGAGCACAATGAGGAGCTCCGCCGAGCAGAGCTGGACTTGGTGGAAGCACAGAGGGAGGAAGCCCGTATCAGAGCGGCCAAGTACAAAGGCATCATCAAGGCGGGATATGACAAAAGGGTCAGAGTGAGGAAATTGTCGAAGGGAGATTTGGTTCTCAAGCGAGCTGACGCATTAAAGGCGGTGGGTAAGTTCGAAGCCAATTGGGAAGGGCCATACATTGTCACAGAGGTTTTGGGAGGAGGTGCGTACATATTGTCGGATTCAGACGGCAGAGCTCTACCCAGACCATGGAATATAAACACACTCAAAAAGTTCTATGTATAACTGCTTCTTAGCAGGAGTAATCACTTGTAGACCGGATACTCTTTTTCCCCACAGGGGTTTTAACGAGGTCCGGGGCCATAATATCAATAAAACAGATATGTGGTTCTAGGGAATTCCCTGGTGTGGTGTTTGTTTATTTCAATTTTTGTTTTCTTATGTTACATATGCTACCTAACATGTTCGTGCAGAGCACTGCACATGTCACCAGAGGGGGGAGTAGGGTGTATACCCATAATCCTCAATTTTTAAATTCAAAATGCAAACTCAAAATGCAAACTGCTTCTTAGCAGGACAAGGGAGAAATAAATACAAAAACTGCTTCTTAGCAGGCCAAAGGGAAAACAAGCATCAGGGATGGACGTCTCTTCCTTCATGATCCAACACTCCGAGTTCTTTTTCGTGGCTGGGACACGCTCACCTCTCAGATCTACTTCAACTCCATTTTGTGTCTGCAGAATACCAAGAAAAACAAGTCAAAATGCCAAAAAGAAAGAATACAGAGGAGGAACAAGGCCCAACGCCCAGATCTGGGAAATCAACGTCTAGATCTGAGGAGCCTGGTTATAAAACACTCAAGCAAGGGAACTCCACTCGTTACAACCACAAAGTTAGGGATCTACACCAGAAGCACAGGGGAAAAAGGCGGAGCCCTCAGGGATGTGAGTGTTTAGAGGGGAAATTCCCTTACTTGAGTGTCATACAACCGATCTAGGGAGGCAAAACATCAACAGACCCAGGGTTTGAAGGATCGGAAGAGGATATATATAGAGGCGATACTGGGCTTAGAAAATGGGCTAAGAAATAATGGGCCTACGCGAGTTTATGGGCCGAGGAAGGAGTAAGAAATAAATGGGACAACATGTTCATAACAGAGTATTGCACATGTCACCAGAGGGGGGAGTAGGGTGTATACCCGTAGATCCCAATTTTTAAATTCAACAAGTCACGCTCCACCAGAGCAGAGGGGTCACGCTCAACAAGTTAGAGGGGTTGCTGACAATCGTAAGCCGCGAAAGTTGGTTGTGCCGCCCGGGCCCTCCATGCTCCGCGCAGAGGTTGCTGACAATCGTAAGCCGCGAAAGTTGGTCGTGCCATCCGGGCCTTCCATGCTCCGCGCAGAGATAGCACTTAATCATAAGCCGCGAAAGTTGGTTGCACCCCCCGGGTTTTCCATGCTCCGCGCAGAGGTTGCTTTAACCGTAAGCCACGAAAGTTGGTGGCACCCCCTGGGTCCTCCATGCTCCGTGCAGGGTGTTCTTTCAATCGTAAGCCGCGAAAGTTGGTCGTGCCAACCGGGCCTTCCATGCTCCGCGCAGAGGTGGCACATAATCGTAAGCCGCGAAAGTTGGTTACACCCCCCGGGTCCTCCATGCTCCGCGCAGAGGTTGTCCTTAACCGTAAGTCACGAGAGGTGGTGTGCACCCCCCGGGTCTGCCAAGCCTCGTGCAGGGTGTCCACTTAACCGTAAGCCATGAAAGCCGGTTGCACCCCCCGGGTATTCCAGGCTCCGTGCAGGGTGGACCTTTAACCGTAAGCCACGAAAGTTGGTCGCACCCCCCGGGTCTTCCATGCTCCGTGCAGGGGGTTACTATTCAATCGTAAGCCGCGAAAGTTGGTCGCGCCATCCGGGCCTTCCATGCTCCGCGCAGAGGTGGCACATAATCATAAGCCGCGAAAGTTGGTTACACCCCCCGGGTCCTCCATGCTCCGCGCAGAGGTTGTCCTTAACCGTAAGTCACGAGAGGTGGTGTGCACCCCCCGGGTCTACCAAGCCTCGTGCAGGGTGTTCATTTAATCGTAAGCCGTGAAAGTTGGTCGTGCCACCCGGGCCTTCCATGCTCCACGCAGAGGGTTACTATTTAATCGTAAGCCGTGAAAGTTGGTCGTGCCACCCGGGCCTTCCATGCTCCACGCAGAGGGTTACTATTTAATCGTAAGCCGTGAAAGTTGGTCGTGCCACCCGGGCCTTCCATGCTCCACGCAGAGGGTTACCATTTAATCGTAAGCCGTGAAAGTTGGTCGTGCCACCCGGGCCTTCCATGCTCCACGCAGAGGGTTACTATTTAATCGTAAGCCGTGAAAGTTGGTCGCGCCACCCGGGCCTTCCATACTCCACGCAGAGGGTTACTATGTAATCGTAAGCCGCGAAAGTTGGTTGCACCCTCCGGGTCTTCCATGCTCCGCGCAGAGTGCTCAAGCATGGATGGGAAGCAGCGTGGACGGGAAGCACGAAATCGCCAGCAAAGAAATCAACCAAATCCTCGTCAGAGGAGGCGGTGAAATCCTTCCTAGAAGAGTTAACAAAATCCTCGTCAGAGGAGTCATCGCAATCCTCGCCAGAGGAGTCATCAGAATCCTCGCCAGAGGAGTCACCAAAATCCTCGTCAGAGGAGTCATCAAAATCCTCGTCAGAGGAGTCATCGCAATCCTCGCCAGAGGAGTCATCAGAATCCTCGTCAGAGGAGTCATCAAAATCCTCGACAGAGGAGTCATCAGAATCCTCGACAGAGGAGTCATCAGAATCCTCGCCAGAGGAGTCACCAAAATCCTCGTCAGAGGAGTCATCAAAATCCTCGTCAGAGGAATCATCAAAATCCTCGTCAGAGGAATCATCAGAATCCTCGCCAGAGGAGTCATCAGAATCCCCGTCAGAGGAGTCAACAAAATCCTCGCCAGAGGAGTTATCAAAACCTTCGCCAGAAGAGTCATCAACAAGCAACGAAAACAAATATAGGCAATAAAGATAAAAGGAGCAAGGAAGGGAAGGAAATTTCACTAAAACATGCCCGGAGGGCATAGCTATACACCAAAATTTGAAGGTAAATATTCAGCTTATACAAATCAAAGAGTTACAAAAATTTCTTTCGGTAAAGACAGGAAAGGGATAAGGAGCATCAAGAGGGAGGAACAGAGACAGCTGGGGCAACAGCAGAGGAGACAGGGGCAGAAGCAGATGGAATTGGGGAAGGGGCACCACTTGGAGAGGCATGGCCAGAAACGGTCTTCTCTGTGAACACGGGCAACGGACCAGTCTCCACCGGTTGGGGAAGACGCACTCCCAAATCCAACAACTTGGCAGCTTCCTGCACATATAGATCCTCATCTTGATACAGGTCGAACAGCTGTTCCACCGCAGCAGAGGAAAAGACAGAGTCGGTGAAGGCAGAAGCCGCTAAGTCAGAGGGCAGAGGGGGCTCTAGGCCGAACTGAGAGAATGTTCGGGTGCTCTCGCCAGAGGGATCCCATAGCCGGTTCACAAAGTTCATCAGGGAAGCAGAGAACGCAGGCGCATATATGGGAGCAGAGGGCAGCGAGTCAGATCCAATCCCAAGAGAAAAGTAGGGAATGGCTTTCTCTAGCACTGGATACCACCACTCTGGCTTCTCTGGAGAGTGTTCAGAAATGCCCATCCGTTTGTTTATCTCCTCGTCTTGGAGGTTATCCATCAGGGCTCTGAAATTCAAAGTGGCAAGTTGTTCTGGGGTGGCCCCCGCCATCTCCAATGCCTTGGAAGCTGTTTGCTCTATCACATAAGCAAAAAGAGGTCCGAAATCTTCCAAGTATTCGGGAGTCTTTTTGAAAGACTCCAGAGTGCCTTCCAGCATCACCCCCAGGAAGTGTTGGCCTCGCGGAGACAAGAAGTACTCCAGGCGTTGATCTCGAGCCCCCAGGACGTACGCACGGTTCTGAGCTTCCACAAGTATCCTTTTCCAGCCCCGCCTGGCTTCTTCGTAGTCTCTTTCATAACCAGCTTTAAACCTGGCCAGGCATTCATGGCCCTCTTTTGTGGCCCTCGACAATTCGGAGGCCAAGGACGCCTTCTCCACCTCCATCTGAGCTAATTTAGCTTTCAACTCAATAACCTCCGCTTCAGCCTTGCTTAGGCGCTCCACAACTCCAGCAACATCATCATCGCTTTTAGCGACGTCCGCTTGCTCTTTCTCTCTCTCTTTTTCAGACACATCATAATCATGAATACACTTGACAGCTCCCCAGATCCCGGATTCCATCTGCAAGGAAAACAAAATGGGTAATGACAGAGCAATCAAAAGGTTAGTAACTTAAATTTTCTATAACAAAAATACAAGAGGCAGGATACCTGAAGAGCCAGCTGGCACAACTTAGTAGCCAAAGCCCCGCGCGTCAGCGCCTCCATCTTTTCCTGATCCTGAGAATGGACACGAGCTATCAAAGCATCAATTAATTTCTGCCCCGACAGACTCGAAATCGGCCCAGGAACAAGATCCTCTGGTTCGTCAGCCGAGGGCACCACAGCTTTGCCCTTACCCTTTCCACCGGCAGAGGGGAGAGCCTTGGAACTACCAGCTGACTTCTTCGCTGGCCCTTTGCCCTTGTCCCCAGTAGGAGGGAGAATCTTCACACCACCAGCAGACCTCCTCGCTGGCTCTGAGGACTTGCCAACCTTTTTTAGGCCCTCCTGCCTCTCCTTCTCACCCACAGAGATCAGGGAACCTCTCTTCCTCTTCTTCGTAAGGTCGGCAAGGGTAGCATCGGGAGCCGAATCAGGCGAAGGAACCTCATCAGTAATATCCACGACTTGGATATCTTCTTCACGGGTGCCAGTGACATCACCAACGCTGGAGTGTCTACCCCTGCGAACAAGGGCCCCCGCATCAACTTCCTCCGCATCAAAGGGGCGCGAAGCTTCCACATTTCTCTCTGGGATCTCAACTACAGGGGGAATAGGGATCAGTTCGGACCCAGCAGGTTGCTCCGAGGGACTTGTTCCGGAAGCAGAACCGCCCGAGCCATGTGCTCCGTGGCCAGCAAGAGAAGGGGTGTCAGGCAAATTGTCCCCACATTTCGATCTCCAAGACATATCTGCAAACCAAAATTTCACAACATTAAAAGCAGGGTAACAAAAGCTAATGTGTTTTCTAATGTATATTTTTTACCTATTGATCTCGCTGGATACAGGGGAAACAGACCATTATATGCCAGAGAGGAGTTGTTCTCGGCCAGATACCTACAGTCTAGAGGTTGGGCCTTATTCATAGCATTAAGATGAGCTATAATACTCAGGTCGCGAGTGGAGGGGACTTCGGGAGAGGCTGGCTTATAAGTAGTGCGACTTGTATGCCATTCTAGTTCCGAAACGTGATAGTCGCGCCAGGTGCCGAAAAGGGTGCGCACATAACAATAATGCTTCAGGAAACCCTTATCGAAAGAATTCAGAGAGGAAAGGAAGGTGGTAGGATATTTCGGGTGAGCAGCAAAGCTATACAGGGGATTGCCCTGCATGCGGAGGGTCTGGGTCTGACAGAACAATTTGGCGGTGTCCCCAACACCGTGAGCTCGGCACAAAACATGAAAGGCATATAATCTCCGAATGGCAGAAGGAGCGACTTGAAAAAAGGGGATGTGAAAATAGTTACAAACATCAACCAGCAGAGTAGGAGGAGGGAGTCTCAAACCAGCATTTATTTGAGCTTTCCAAACAACTATCACCTTGGGATGACGAAGGCTTTCAGGAGGCGTTGAATCCTTACAAAAGGCCTCGAATTTTAAACCATCAGGACGCCTACATTTGTTTCTCAACTTCCCCACCTCTGCGACATTAAGACGGGAATGAGGAATACGTTTGGGGGGTAGGCGGGGCTTTTTCCCTTTTCTCCTAGGTGGAGAAGGAGGGGGTGCAGTTTGAGATTCGTCAGAAGTAGAGGGGGAAGGAAGATTTTCAGGATCTGGCCGCGATGGGGAGGAAGATGAAGGGTCTTGGGCAGAAGGAGAGGGCGAGCGAGAGGGTTGAGGGGCGGAGGTGCAGGCCATGATGGGAGATACCAACCCTAGGGTTTCTAGCACGCTCAATCAGAGCACCAACAGTTATACCACTACACTACGATTAAATATAAAATTGCAGCGAAGAAGATACGCGAGTTACCTAGACCGGAAAAAGATGGACGGTAAAACCTGGAGCGGAAGGGTCGTAGGAGAATGCCGGAACAGTGAGGAAATCGCCGGAAAATGCAGAAAATTCGCTCGGTAAACTTGGAGAAGAAGAATAGTGAAAAAAGGGGAGTTCGAATCGCCTAAGTAAGATTGTACGCGGGTAACCACCAGCACGCGGGATGAACGGCACGTGGCATACGGAAGAAATCAACGGATGGGAATTTATACGGAAAGGCGAAAGGACGCAAAGGTTAAAAAGTAACCTCGGGTACGGGGAAAATACTGTAGACTGGGCAGACATTTAATGCGGATGACGTCATCCACGCGGGCGAGTCCTCTGACTAGTTGCATCTCTCCAGAGTGAACTAGCCAGACCAGGGGGTGGGAGTAACAAAAACGCCAGAGAACAATTTACAGGGCTTCTTTTTATTCTCTCATAATGTCAAAATGCTTATGTCTTTATGATTTACAGGGGCCAAGGAAAATAACAAAGCTTTGATGCTGATAACACACCACTGGTTGAACGCGAAGAATACCCGGTTCAACCAGACTAGAGGGGGGAGTGGTTGGTGAGGAACAATATATGCAGAGTAGGGAGAGAGTACAAATCAGAGGAACCACTCTCATCAGAGGAGCCGTATGGGTCAGAAGAACCATTTATACCAGAAGGATTTCATCCATCAGAGGAATGACTCTAGCCAGATGAGTCATCCGCACCAGAGAAGTCATTCTTGACAGAGGAGCCCTCTCCTCCAAGAGAAATCATCCGCGCCAGAAAAGTCAAACTCCATCAGGGAAGTCATTACCGCCAGAGGAGACGCCCTTGCCAGAGAAGACGTGTTTACCAGGGAAGTTCTTCATGCCAGAGATGTCAATATCACCAGAGAAGACGCCTTCGCCAGAGAAGACACTTCCATCAGAGGAGCCAATAAACGCGCGGGAAGGTCTCCCGCGTATTATCGAAATTACCAACGTACCCTTCCACCACGCAGGACGCATGCACCGAAGATGTTTTTACTATTTTACCCCTCCGCTTGTAAATCTATAAATAGGGCCCGAGCTCGTGTATTATTTTTTACGCTATCTCATATTTTCGAATACTGCAATTGTTTTCTCTCTTGAGCAAGGTTCCCGATCAACTCTTTTTACTCTTTCCAGCCTTCTCGACTAGGTAGAATTTTACGTTTCCTTTCATAGATTTAGGTGTTGGTTCCGTAAACACCAACTGGCGCCGTCTGTGGGAAAGCTACTGAATTAAGACGTGAGGTTACGGTCGCCGGCGTACGCAGATCTGTAAATCCAATCGGATTTGTGGGCGTCGGCACCGATGGGTCCGATAATCGGGACAACTAGTTGTTTTTGATTGTTTAAATTGTGTAAGTTTTTCTGGATTTTTATGTAAGTTTTTGATAGAATAATTTCTGTTTATGTATATACAACTACCTATAAATTAATCATGAATCTGTGATTGTAGGAGACCCTTTGGAGAGAGTTTAGGTCGTTGCATCCGAATGAGCCAGATTGGGACAACATTCGGGCTCGACACGGATACGAGGAGTGGGTGGTGCCCGACAAGCTGATCGCCATGTTTCATGGAACTGATTCAGGCCATACATGGCCTTGGTTGGAAGCGAAAGAGGTAAGTATAATATAAACATATTTTGGAATTTTCTAACTGAAATACATAACGTTTCTAAATATTTTTCATATTGTGTTGCAGATTTTTGCTATTTGCAATGTCGATAAGAGTCATTGGTGTACTGTGGTTATATCTATCTCCGCATGGGAGGTGAGAGTGTATGACTCATTGTCACATGTAGAAGGTGCACGAAAGCGTCGACCAAGTGCATTGAAGCCAATCACTCGCCTGATGCCTAAATTGCTGCACACTGTGGGTTATTATGCACACACTCCCGTGAGGTTTGTGCATGCTCCAGATGTGGCTATGAAGATCGTCTTGATGCCAATCAGAGAGCAATTCCTCCAAGAAAATAGTGTAAGTTGTGGTGTGTTTGCATGTGCTTATCTGGATCGTTTGATTTGTGGCCCACCAACACGTGAGCAGCTGAGGACACCCGCACAGATACAAAAGTATCGACAAATTATAGCTGTTAGGATATGGGAGTTGTGTACGGATCCTCCCCCTATTCAGTTCAGCTGATGAACAATATTTTTATGTTTAAAACGAATGTCTGTTAAAATACACTTGATTTGCTGTTGTTTTGTGGTTTGATTTGTGCTTATGTTTGGTGGTTTGCTGTTTTTGTGTTTGGCATGGTTGTTGGTTGTTAAAATACGGTTGATTTTATGACTTGTTGGTGTTTTTGGGGTGAACAAGGGCTGAATGGCCTTTGTACACGGTTAGACCCTAACCGTGTACAGTTTCTCGAAACCGTGTACGCAACCATGCACGGAAGAACTCGAAACCGTGTACAGCACACGGCCAAACAATGAACCGTGTCACCGTGCACGGCTGCGTGTTCATCGCTACACGGTTGCGTACACGATTGGTCCCAAGGTGTACACGGTTAGGGTCTAACCGTGTACAGAGGGCAGGCCACCGATTTTTAGCCCAAAAACACCTGTTTTTTGAATTTTAAAGCCAAATCAACATGTAGCAACAACAAATTCAATGTTCAAACAACGATCAAACAACCAAATTCATTTTCAAGATCAAATCGAGGACATGCATTCCTAGTGTGTGTTCCACTTAATCAAAACCAAATCTGACTCTATATCCAGAATCACTCACAACCCAACATTTTGAGGACATGCATTCCTAGTGTGTGTTCCACTCCTACAAATTCCGCATTTCTTCTTTCGTCGCCTTCGTGCATCGGGTGGTTGCTCGACACCCTCCACCGGCACGTTCAAGTCCAATGGTCCCACTTGCGCTTTGCATCTCCGGGCATTGTGACTTCTACCCTTGCAACGTGAGCATACTTGAGGTCGAGAATTAGGAGTACCCGAATTAGGAGGACCCAAATTAGGAAGACCCTCAACTGCTGAACGAGCCCTACTCAACTTCGTTCGTCCCGCATGGACCGTGATATCCGGGGGTTTCACAACATAGGCTGATATCTCATCGGGCACATTCCAATACGTAGGATGTGGAACGGGAACAATACGCTCCATATATGTGGCCAACAGCACGGATTGTTTGAAATATCCTCCAACAAAATCCGTGACTTGCAGTCATGCACGCCTAATAAAATGCAAAGATAAAAAGATAAATTTACAAAAAATTACTTCAATATGCAAAATTTGTAATAAATGAGGTACCTAATAGCGGCACAAGCATGACGACACGGAATGTCATCCAGGTCGAACTGAGCACAACTACAAATCCGATTCTCGAGATCGACAATGTAGAATGCATGATCATCCTCAACACTAAACATGTGCGTCGTCGTCCCTCGAACAGCCAATTGCCGACCCGCTTCGACAGCCACATGCAACTTTCCCTCTACTACCTCAGTCAACTCATGTGACCTCGATGCAGCCGAGATGCGTCGCCTATCGAACCATTTCTCCATAATGGCTCGATAGGTCTCGATCAATGAAGCAACCGGGAGGCATCGTGCCCACAACAGTCTACTGTTCATCATCTCGGCAGCATTCGACGTCATGAAGCTCGTGCGTCGTACAGGGCACTTGGACCTGGCCCATCTCTCCACACCAATAGTGTTGAGGCGTGTGTGCGCGTTGACTTTCAGTACTTGAAGCGCAGAAAAATTCCTTTGAAAATCGTCTGATCGATAGGAATATGCCGCTGCTTTGAAGACTGCAGCTACATGCTGCCCATAATGCGCGAGATTCTTCTGGATATGGTAATAGCACAACCCGTGAGGGACGTTCGGGTAGACACACTCCACAGCATTTCTGATGCTCTTGTGCTGATCAGACACAATCAAGAGATCATCCGGCTGACCAAAGCAAGTCCGCAGTCGGTGGAAGAACCAAGTCCAAGACTCGTCGTTCTCGATAGGACCAAGCCCAACTGCGAGAGGAAATATTGCTTCGTTCCCATCCTTTGTAACAGCGACGAACAAAATGCCGCCGTTCCTTCCCTTCAGATGGGTCCCGTCTACGACGATGACCGGCCTCAAGTAACCCTTCTCAAAGGCAGCCACGCTCTGTCCAAGTGCAACAAACATATGATGGAACTTGCCATCATCCTTCATCTCAAGGTCGTATAATGTGCCGGGATTACTCATTCTCAGCATATACAAATACGATGGGAGCATCTGATACGAGTTCCCAAAATCACCATATGTCATCTCAATCGCGATGTTTCTTGCACGGAGAGCGAAGCTGTAATTGATCTCAATACCGAATAAGCGCTGCATCTCTGACATCATCTCCTTCGGCTTCAAAACGACCCCCTCGCCTACCAATTTCTGTGCAAAATATCTTCCAACAACCCTCGCCGGAATCTGTCTCGGGGCAGTACGATTCAAATCCGTGTGGCAGGTATGATCCATCACCACCTTGATCACTCTCCAGATCGATGCACTCTGAACGGCTCGCAGCATGAACGGACAACCGTTGCCATGCTTGCAAACAAACCACAAACGGGTCGTACTGGAACGATGCACGGCGTACTCCACGTGATTCTCCATATGGTACAGGCCAACAGCGATTGCCAAATCATTCTTCGACCGGAATAGAGCCCCCACTGATAATATCCCGCTCTCCAATACGTTAGAAGCCTCCCAACCTAATGCCGGCGCATCGTCAAAATCGAGGACTGGAATCCCCCAGTCACGTGCCTCAAGCTGCTGAACTCCAACACGAGGCTCGACATCGGGCTGATCATCCGATGTGAAATTCTGAGGCCCTGTCTGTCTCCACGCTTCCTGTTCATCCGATAGGAAACACAGTAGACCGATGTCCCTCATAATATACCCGCTCTTGAGTCTGAGGAACCGGAGCCGCAGATTGTTTGCCCTTCTCGATCACGTAAACAACGGGATATTTCTTATGCTCGGAAATCAGCCGGTTCAAATCCGAATCAGTCTTCAAAGCCACTTTTATTTTTCGCCCTTCGTCCGTGGTCGATGTGTAGAAAAGCATATAAGTGGATCGACCATCCTCGTTTAATTGATCGTGCACCTCTTGCATCAACTTCGCATGACAAAGGTCTTCCTTAGACATGTACACGACAACCTCATCGCCTCCTTCATACTAGGTTAATTTCCACTGACCACTGTGCCGTATAACGATTGCTTGAAACTGACATCTGCTTCAAAACGACAAAAATACAACATTTAAATACACAAACAGGAAACTGTGTACCCCAATACATCAACTGAATATACAAACATGCTAAAAATAACATCAAAATCATATTCAACTCAACCGTGTACAGCAAATTCGACCACCGTGTACAACCGTGTACACGAAAACCCTAACCGTGTACAGCAGAACACTAAGGGTTCAAAAATAAGGTAATTTGCGTATAGAGTGTTTTTTTATGCCGTTTTTTAGTCCAAAACATGTAATAAGTCATATATATAACATAATTATTGAAATAAACAACAAAAAATCACTAAAACTCAAACCGTGTACAACCGTGTACTCTAGAACACCAACCGTGTACAGCCGAAATTTAAAAAAAAGTATGTGTTTCACATACCTTATGTAATACAAGCCTTTAGATGATTTTTTTTTTGAATTTTTGAGCAACCGTGTATGAGTCGTGTATGTGTATTGAGAGGATTTTCTTCTTCTTTCTTGTTCAAATGTCTGATGAATGAACATTTGGTTGGTATCCTTCATTAACTACCCACAGCAACCGTGTACGGAGCATTTAATTTCGTGAATTTAAGGTTGTTTCCTTAACAAGTGTTTGAGTTGGTGTAAATGCACCCAACAACCATAATATCACATAAAATCACGCCATAAACGTGAATAGAGAGAGAGAATCAGATTTTGCTTATTTTTAAATCACATTTTAACGTGATTTCGGTTATTTTTAAATCAAAGAGAGAGAATCAGATTTGATCACATAAATTCACGCCATAATGCCATAAGATATGGTTTTAATACTCGGTTTTAATTTTAACGTGAATAGAGAGAGAGAGAATCAGATTTTGGTTTTATTTGATTATTTTTAAATCAAAAATAAGTAATATGTCACTATCATTCACTTTATTGACTTGTACTTATGTACTTGGGAGAAAGACACAACTAACCAAAAGCATATAGTTTGAGACTTTGATAGCCACCACTTTTAAACTATGACTTTAGGGGTCAAAATGCTATTAAAAGACAAAGCTACCCTTACTAATTAGTCAATAAAAATAAAGGAAAATTGAAATAACATTTGTCTTAAAATAATTATAATAAAACAAAATAAAAAATGAAAGTTTGACTTACAATTTTAAGAAAAAAAACTGACGGCCCTTCTTCCAAAACCTTTCTTTTTCCCCATTTCAAAACCATCCAACTTCTTCCCCATTTTCTTCAAAATTGTCGTCTGTCACCTTCCACTCTCGCCATCTCTGCTCCACGATTCTTCACGGCGACCGTCGACTTCCGTTCTCGGCGATTCTTCACGGCGCAACCTCCAGCGCCTCTTCTCCACGACGACTCCAGCAGGCGGCGCTTAGGGCCGAGACAGAGCTCCAGCGGCGGCGGCGATAGAGCTTCAGCGGCGGCGGCGCTTAGTCCCACCAACCAAGTTGTGACTGGCCGCCACAAATTACAACAAACGGTCAAACTACTCCACTCCAAAATTCCCGGTGGATCGCGTGGTCTCTAGGAGGGACGGCGTGCTGATGGAGAAGACGGAGCGCTTGAAGGGAAAGATTTATGGAGAAAACGGTCAAATGATCGCCTATTTCAAAAATAAAATGATTCAATAGTGTTCAATTCCATTACCCCTTCAAACATATTGGACATATATCGCATGAGAGTTAAATATACTAAGAGTACGTGTTAGAGTACATATAATAGCATCGTAGTAATTGAGACGTGTTTGATTAAAAACAAGTATTCAATTTGATGTGTTAACCCTTGAATTTAACATAGGAGATTAAAAATCCAAATTTCCGATGCCCGAAGTCCTTCAAATCGGGAAAATAGTAAGAGTTCTACGGTGCACAATGACAGTGCACAACTACGTACACAGTGAATCGGGGAATACACAGTCAACCACAAACGTGACATGTTTTAGTAATTCATATGCAATTAAGTGAAATTAAGTATGCAATTTCAATTAATAGACATTATATTCAATAAAAATGAGTCAATAGTGTTCAATTCCGTTACCCCCTCAAACACATTGGACATATATCGCATGAGAGTTAAGTACACTAAGAGTACGTGTTAGAGTGTATATAATAGCATCGTAGTAATTGAGACGTGTTTGATTAAAAACAAGTATTCGATTTGATGTGTTAACCCTTGAATTTAACATAGGAGATTAAAAATTCAAATTTCCGATGCCCGAAGTCCTTCAAATCGGGAAAATAGTAAGAGTTCTACGGTGCACAATGACAGTGCACAACTACGTACACAGTGAATCGGGGAATACACAGTCAACCACAAACGGGGCATGTTTTAGTAATTCATATGCAATTAAGTGAAATTAAGTATGCAATTTCAATTAATAGACATTATATTCAATAAAAATGAGTCAATAGTGTTCAATTCCATTACCCCCTCAAACACATTGGACATACATCGCATGAGAGTTAAGTATACTAAGAGTACGTGTTAGAGTACATATGATAGCATCGTAGTAATTGATACGTGTTTGATAAAAAACAAGTATTCCATTTGATGTGCTAACCCTTGAATTTGACATAGGAGATTAAAAATCCAAATTTCCGATGCCCCATGTCCTTCAAATCGGGAAAATAGCAAGAGTTCTACGGTGCACGATGACAGTGCACAACTACGTACACAGTTTAACAACTACGTACACAGTCGGCCACAAACGGGGCATGTTTTAGTAATTCCTATGCAATTAAGTGAAATTAAGTATGCAATTTCAATTAATAGGCATTATATTCAATAAAAATGAGTCAATAGTGTTCAATTCCATTACCCCCTCAAACATATTGGACATATATTGCATGAGAGTTAAGTAT
Source organism: Salvia miltiorrhiza (assembly GCF_028751815.1). Classification (NCBI taxonomy): domain Eukaryota; kingdom Viridiplantae; phylum Streptophyta; class Magnoliopsida; order Lamiales; family Lamiaceae; genus Salvia; species Salvia miltiorrhiza. Next base: position 22,382,990 of record NC_080393.1, on the reverse strand, counting down.
ACTAAGAGTACGTGTTAGAGTACATATGACAGCATCAGTAGTAATTGATACGTGTTTGATAAAAAAATAAGTATTCCATTTGATGTGTTAACCCTTGAATTTGACATAGGAGATTAAAAATCCAAATTTCCGATGCCCCATGTCCTTCAAATTGGGAAAATAGCAAGAGTTCTACGGTGCACGATGACAGTGCACAATTACGTACACAGTCGGCCACAAACGGGTCATGTTTTAGTAATTCCTATGCAATTAAGTGAAATTAAGTATGCAATTTCAATTAATAGGCATTATATTCAATAAAAATGAGTCAATAGTGTTCAATTCCATTACCCCCTCAAACATATTGGACATATATCGCATGAGAGTTAAGTATACTAAGAGTACGTGTTAGAGTACATATGATAGCATCGTAGTAATTGATACGCGGTTGACTGTTGGACGCTTGCCATCGCCAAAACGCCTTGATTCAGTGCGGTTGTCTACACCTGTAGCTGATTGTTTGCCTTTCTTGACCACATATACTATTGGATAGTCATTTTGTTCCAAAAGCAATCGAAAAAAATCTGTATCATTTTTCAAAGCAACTTTTGTTCTCCTACCATCGCTCATGCTCGTCAGGTAGTAAAACAAAAAATCAGAGACGCTTTCATCACAATCCAGTTGCTCGTTAATCTCTCGTACTAGATTATCATAAGATAACAAACCCACATGCATGTGTACAAGAACCTCGTCCCCACCTATGTAATTCGATCTCTCCCAATGACCACCATGACGAATTGCTACACGTCGCGACGACATATCTGCAAATGAATCACGTAAAGTAATTGAGTTCAACTGTATATACAATTCAACTGTGCACAATATTTACATAATCAACTGTGTACGTATTATACTCAACTGTGTAGAAAATAAATATTGTATTTAAGTGAGCTTAATTAATCACTTAAATTATACAATTTAACTTAATTAATAAATAAATAAATAATATACTTGATTAGTCACTTAATTAACTAGCTAATTTAACAAAATTAAATATTTATTAATTTTTAATAATAAATTATTAAGATTTATACGAGCTTGTAATTCAAATAATTTGTTAATGAATATATTAACAAAATCAAATAATAATTAATTAACAAATTCAAATAATTAATAACAATGCACAACATTTTTTTTTATTGTGGATGCAACTGTGTTTCTAACAGTGTAGTTAAGAACAGTTGAGCTCTCAACTGTGTAGCTAAGAACACATTCATAGCTCCCAAACTGTGTCATCAAAATCAATCATTTATTTTATATTTTTCACACTCAATGTGGTCTTAGACGTGAATAAACTAAATTTTTTCATGACAAAACAACAAATCATGAATTTGATATCAATATATTTTAAACTGTGTCATTTACAAATACAACTGTGTTCTGCAAAATTACTGTTCACCGCTCACTAAAATCGAAAAACAAGACATACAATTGATACATTTGCCATGAATTTAACATACATACCTAAATACAATCAGAATGCCCAAAGAATTTCGTCCGACCCAAGTGTTTTCAAATAATAAAATCGCTATTTTTTTGGGGAAAATTTTCGTGGGTTTCCACCAAAAAAGAAAAGAATGAGGAAGAAGAACACAAATCCACTTTTCATCCATTTCTTCACCAACCTACTTTACATTAGCATTCATTATCACATTAATTTAGTTGTACGAACCATCTTAACCTACGAAAATCAAAGATACGATGAAGAATAAGATCGGCAGTTTCATTAATGGAAGCAATGGAAAGAGTAATGGAAGCCATGGAAAGAGAGAGAGAGAAGATGAAGAGGGGTGGGTGAGGAGTACCTTTTGCTGAGTTGGCAGTTGGAGGTGGGTGAGGAGTAAATTCAATTTTTCTTTATTTTTATTTAGCAATTAGTAAGGGTGAGATTGTCTTTTCATTCCATTTTGACCCCCAAAGTCATTCTTTAAAAGTGGTGGTTACCAAAGTCATAAACTATATGCTTTTGGCTACAAGTGTCTATTGTCACTATGTACTTTAGGTCAAATGTGCTACAAAACTTATTTTTTTATGACCCTTGATACTTAACTTATTTATTTTATAAAAAATGCTACTACTATGTATTGTCACTATTACAAACATAGAGAATGTTACACCCAAAAGAGAAGTTATCATTTTTCTTCTTTATTTTCATTTCAAGATTGGAGGGATAATATTATCCATCCTTAAAATGAAAATAAGGAAGAAAAAATATTTTTTTGTCAAGTGTTGAAAGAAAAAAGATATTTAAATGCATAAATTTATATTATCCATTTTTTTTGGTGGATAAATCTATCATAGGCGTAGAAAAAGAAAAAAGTTGGATCTGCTACCTGCGTTATCTAGATGTTGAAATATCCATTCAATTAGGACACTTCGTAGCTTTATACGGTTTCCAAATCAAAATGTATACAATTAATTGAGCGCATAATTTGCTTCAAAAGAAAAAATTGAGCGCATAATAGTTTTGTGACTATTTTGTCCTTGGTTATACCGTTTCAAAAATATTTTAACTGGTTTATTTGTATTTAATAAATCATCATTAAATTAGCTTTAAAAATCATCATTAAATGGATTTTTTATTTTTAATAGTAATTTATTTTTAATATTTTGATTATTTTTATAGTAATTTATTTTAATAAAAATATAATTTTTCATTTTATTTTTAAAATATGTTAAATTATATAAATAATACTCCTTCTGTCCCTAAAATAGCTCCCTCTTTGGGGACGACACGGGTTTTAAGGAAAAGTTATAAAATATATTGAATATTGGTAGTGGAAAAAAAGTGTTATAATTATTATTGGAAGTTGTGAAAATGTATTATAATTAGTATTGAGAGTGGTGAAAAATGAAAAGTAAGAATAAATAAAGTATTATTGGCGGTGGGTTAGTTGTCCAAAAATGAAAAGAAAGAAAGAAGATGTTAAGAATAAATAAAGTATTATTGGTGGTGGGCTAGTTGTCCAAAAATGAAAAGAAAGAAAGAGAAAGTTATTTGGGAGACGTCCCGAAAAGGAAAAAGAAGAAGCTATTTCAGGGACGGAATGAGTATTATAATATATACTCCATCCATCCCACTTAAATTGACACTTTTAAGTTGGGCACGGAGATTAAGAATAAAGAGTTAAGAGTGTAAAGTAGGTAGGATCCACTTATTTTATGTGTGTAGATAAAGTAGGGACCAAATACTATTTTAAGAAAGTGTCAATTTAAGTGAGACAAACAAAAAAGACAAGTGTGCCAATTTAAGTGGGACGGATGGAGTATATATTTCAAATTTTGAACTTAATTTAATATATAAGGTAAAATATATTTTTATTTTGATTATTTTATCCTCGTTCCGAATCAATTTAATCCAAATAGATTCACCCTAAAAATAATTCTCATATTTTTCATTTAAATGAAGATTGTCATTTGACCTCCCCTCCAATTTAAATCCATGCAGTTATTATACATAGGAAACAATAAAGACAGGTCCCCCCGAGTGCTTTTTACAGAAAGGAGTGTGCCTTTATTTGAGAAAATAAAAGCCCAAAAACACCCATCATCTTTTTGCAAAAATAATAATATTCCCACCTAATGAAATCAAACATCTCACACACTTTTCCTTAAATTTAAATCTTAAAAATTCATGTAAACTCTACATTAAATATTACTACATCCAACATCAGCATTCAGCAGAACTAGAGAATTTAAGTATCATTAAAATCCTTCATCCTCCAGCAGCAGTAAAATATCAGAAAGCAATAATAAAACCATAAACCCTAGTACAAAAACAGCCTAAAACAAAAGAATATGAGCAGCGCCAGCAAAATAAATAAATAAAAAAATCACCACAAAATCTCCCTACCAAAAAAAAAAAGAAAAATCCAAAAATATAGGGAGAAAAGGGGCATGGCATTGAGAATCACATGATAGAGCAAGCATGAGGGTTGTCGTCGCTGAAGATGGAGGCGACCGCCTCGTCGGAGGCGACGGCGACCGAGTAGACCGCGGGCGTGTGGAAGAAGGTGTGAACGCTTGGCGCGGCGACGTTTCTGGAGGTTTCATAGTAATGGTTGATAACGTGAGAAGGGTATTTGTAAAATGAGGAAAAATATGAGTAGCCGGGATACGGCCATGGCTCCGCCGCCTTTCCCGCGCGTTTAATGGCCTTGAGCACCTTTTTCTCCTCCAATGCGTAACCCCTCACCGTTATTTTCTGCACCTCCATCTCTACTTCCACCTCATCCACACCTAGCATTTTCAATTTCATTACTATATAAACATAAATATATTTCATCTAAATATATGGACTCACCTTTCAGCTTCAGTACAGCTTTCCTAACCTTGGTAGCGCATCCCTCGCAATCCAAGTTGGGAACCCTCACTTCCAACATCTACAAATATAAATTACTTACATTACACTTACATTTATACTAATTAACAAGAAAAAAGGAAGAGGAAAAAATAACTTACAGACATATTGAGATAGATATGAAACTGAAAAGTGGAGGAAGATTGATGATAATTATTTGGTTATATAAAGAAAATTGAAAAGGAGAGTTGTGCCTGTATAGTGTTTTGGGGTGATGATGGAAGGTAGTGAAGAAGAGAGGCAGGTCATAATATTGAATGGCATTGGAGATTGAGACAAGAAAGCAGAGAAGGGGGTCAGGCGTGGGGGTGGGAGAGCGTGACTCGCTTTTTCAAACACAACACACCCTACTCCAACTTCATAATTAGGTGTCACGCACCTTATTTTTCGGGACAAGAAAATTTTGCAACTCAGGAACCTCATTTACTTTTTTTTTTTTCTTGCCAAAATATACGTTGGATGTTGATTATTAAGGTTGTAAGATGTAACTTTTGGCAACAAATAGAAGTTCAAAAATAAAGCCAAAATGATCAGTCATGAAGTTTAATTAGGTTGCAAATTGTCAGATCGATGCAATTGTAAATTAGATCAAACAAGTTGCAAAGTGTAAAGCCTTTACAAGTTTGGAGTACTTTGTAACGTACCTTTTCTCACTATGTTTAACCACATTTACTCAAATAATTCATTAAATTTGTGATAAATATACTAAATACAATAAGTTCTCTCAGACCATATTGTTGTCTATCGGAGTGTGCATGTTTTCGTCTAGCGGTAGTTGGTTAATGCTCAATCCTGAATTTGAGTCAATTGTGGTGCAGTCATTAAATTTTATTATTTACTTGTATAATTTATTCAAAAAAGAAGAAAAAAGAAGCAGCTTTCACACAACAAAAGCTTTTTCAGAGCACCAAGGATATCATTTTCATTGGCATATGTATGTATGATTTCATGGAGTTACGGTTGCAGCACCTGTTATTTGGTTTGGATATTAAATGCTTCCATACATAAGTCAGTCTAAAATAAATAATTAAAAAATAATGAAAAAAATTGTTGTGGAGTTGTATGGTCAATAATAATTAAAAAAAAAGTTATTAATTGATGCTTTCAGTTTCAGGCCTAAGAGAAAAGGACAAAAACATATATAGCCTATACATAGATCAAATTAAAGTCCCAAAAATGATTAATGCTAGCAGCAAGGAGTGAGGGTTAAATGATCGTTCACTATATGTTTATACCTATTTGTTTTCAATTGTATCAATATGTAGTTCGTTCTCCAGCCCGCGAAGATAAGAATGAGAGTCTCCATCTTACGAGACACCATGGACTATGCATGGTAGATGAGTTTTTAAACTCGATCTCTATTGTGATGGTTTAATTAGCTCTCCCATAAGGGCCCGTTTGATTTTCAGTATTGGATTAATCAGGATATAAATTATCCTGATAATTTAGTGTGGATTAGTCATGATTTCTAATCTCAGATGGGTGTTTGATATCATTGGTAATTAATCCCAAAAAGTGTTAGGTATCCATTGAAATAGGTTGGATTAACATATCAAATACCTAAATTAGTAGGCTATGGAGGGGGTGGAATAATTAGTGTGGGTTAATCCCATGGGGGAGGTGGGATAATTAGTGTGGGTTAATCCCACAAAATAAGCTAGGGTCTTGGGATAAACCTGTAGTTGACCATATTAGTAACACATAATATCAAACACTACATAAATCCATATTAATTTAACTTATCCTGCTTTTAAACCCATATCAAACAGGCCCTAAAACTTTAGAGACTACCAAGAGTGAATGTGTTTACTTTGGTGGAAAAGAAGAGAAAATATATATTTTTCACTTATTTCATTTTCACATGTTTACTGTATTGGAATTTTTTTTCGAAAATGGTGAAATGTTTTTTCTCGGGCAGCTTCTTTTCACTCTTTTTCTCTCCAGCTCTTATGGTAGGGGTGTGAAAATATTTTCTCATCTTTCATCTCGATCTAGTATAAATATATGATAAAAATGATTATTGGCGTCTAAATACACAAATTGTGGGCCTATTTTGATTTTTTTCACGAACTTTGAAAATTGTCAAAAAAAAAAAAAGACGAATTTTGACTCATTTTATTTTTTCCCACGAACTTTGAGATTTATCGAGAAATACATAAACTTTGACTCATTTTTTTCTCACGAAATATATTGTTATAAAATATGAACAAAATAATTCTTTTATAATTAATCAACTAGCTTAATTAATTTAATTAATGATAGATGAAAATTGTTCATGGTGACATATTTTTTTTTAAATTTTAAAATATATTTCGTAATTAAAACGACATTGTTTTGATAAAAAATTAAAATAAAAGAATTATTTGGATCATACTCCCTTCGTCCCACTATAAGTGGTCAAAAAATTTTCAGCACGAGAATTAAAGAGAATATGTAAATTGGTTAAAAGTGGTAGAACCCACACTTTTTTTGCGGTTAAATTTTTTCATTTATGAAAATAGCCCACTTATAGTGGGACGGTCTAAAATGGAATACATACCACTTTTAATGGAACAGATGGAGTATTTTATAACAATATATTTCGTGGGAAAAAATAAAATGAGTCAAAATTTGTGTATTTTTCGATAATTCTCAAAGTTCGTGAGAAAAAATAAAATGAGCCAAAGTTCTTGTATTTTTTTAACAACTTTCAAAACTCGTGGGAAAAATCAAAATGGGCCCAAAGTTCGTGCATTTAGACGCCAACAACCCATAAAAAATAGTGCTCATATTCAAATCCAACCTCATGTTTGAAATTGTTTTGGATTTAAATCTAAATCCATACAAACAGGGTGATCTTCAAGAGTATCTGGTCAAATTATTAAAGTTAGATTTTGAGTTTGGATTTCTAATATTTCTCCTAGTTAGTATTTTTTTGTTATAGTTTAGACGATTAGAATCATTAGATTTACAATCCTTTTTTGTGCCTAGACGTGCTAGAATAATGTTTTTTGTTGTGTTGGTCACTTATCCTCGTGTATTATTGATGGATTGCACTCTCGTACGTGATTTATTAAATTTTACTTACACACAGAAAATCTGAATTCGTCTATTAGATACAAGAGTACTTCTCCATCATCCTATGTTTGTACGTAATTAGTACTCTATCCGTCCCACGAATCTTGACACGTATTCCTTTTTGGGTCGTCCCACGAATCTTGACACATTTTCAAATAAGGTAGTAATAATTAGTTCAAAAATATTGCATTCTCTCTCATATTTTTATCACTTTATTATCTTCTATCTCCTATTTTATCACTTTTATACTTTATTATCTACACACTTAAAACACTAATTCACAACTCCTCGATTTCCGTGCCAATACCAAATGTGTCAAAATTCGTGGGACGGATGGAGTATGTTATTAACTAGCATAATGAACTTAATTGGATAAGAGTAAAACCCATAAGCCATAAAAAAATTGGTGGGCTTCATGTTTTGCCGATGAGATTTAGCGTCTTACAGTTTTGTGTGTATCGCCATGTCCTATTATGTATTTATTATTTTAATAGTATATTTTATAAAAATAAATTTTATTATAATATTATATACTTAATTATTATTTCAAAAATGTTAAAATTAAAAAATAAAATACATGCTCTAAATTTGAATTTATCAACCCTAATAACTAACTATTGACTAATAAAAGTGAAAATATATGATAAAAATAATTATATACTTAATAAGTGGATGGAATAAATCATAGTTAACAATAATAAAATTAAATTATGAAAGAAAAAAAATAAAAGTGGAGCATAAAGTGAGACATCGACTTGATCCCAAGTGCATATCTCAGTCAAACACCGGAAAACACTCACATCACTCTACATAAATATGTATTTCAAATTATATTGCATTTTCAAACTAAAAGCTCCAGATTTAGTTTGAATGTTTATTTATAATTAGAAAAAAAAAAGTGAAAGATATACTAATTTTTTTTCTAATTATATATACAAGATATTATTTACTTTTATAGAGAACGCACACACATTGTTTTGTATGCACTGTTTCTTGAAGGATAATTAAATTGGTCAGTTGGTCAGTACACTCCTTTAACATGATAGTCTAGAAATGGTGCAAAGTGAGTCGAATCAATAAATTGACGGATCAAATTGAATTTTGGGGGTCCAGATTGGGTTACGTGTAAAGAAAATCAAAAGTTAGTTAAAAATGATGAGTTTTGACACTAAAATAGATATGGGGTCCCTGAAAATTTACTAGTGTTTTTTAGTGCAAAATATAAAGTGGGATTTGATAAAGTAGATCGAAAAATTGGATCCTTGGTTACATCATACATGGTACAGAAGAATGAGAGGCAAAAAGGAACAGAAAGACGAAGATGTACATGCTTTTCACAGCATATGCAGAAAACCCCCCGAATCTACTTTAGGTAATTCAATCGTACTTTCGTTTTCAATTTTCATGTCTTTATATTGTTTTTTAAATAAATAAAAATTACTATGCTTTCACATCTTTTTAAATAAAAAAAAATTACTATGCTTTCACATCAGTTTCTCACGTTTTTTTTTGAAGAAAAAATAATCTTATATTAAGATGAGTCGGCAACAGCAATATCTAAAAGCCAAAAGGAAAATCCGCCTTCCAGATCATTACAATTTCTCTCGTTTTACTAATATTATTTTAGATAATCACACTTTAATTTTCAAATAATTATATATTCTTACTACCATTAACGTTACAATTTAAATATTCGAACTATCAGACTTTTTAACAATTACGTTTTGGCGGTTAACTTTCAACGACAAAAATCTTATATGGCACACCAAAAGAAGAGCCGAATATTAACAAAATAGATTAAAAATAATTGGCACAAAAGGACGATATTTTCACATCAAGGTCTCCACCAAAAGATTAATGCCAAATCGATTTCAACATCAAAATAACGTCATTTTGATATGAAATGAAATTATTTGTAATCTCTCTAGTTTACTTACAACTAAGTCACTGTCGTTCCGTTCCCAAATAACTCCCTCGTTTATAAAAAAAAATGTCTTAAAAGAGGGTGGTATGAGTTTTAAAAAAATTATGTTATTTATTTAGGGGGTAAATATTACTTTAAACCCCAAACTATTTTCGCACTATCAATTATATCCTGAACTATTGAAAATAATTTTTTAAACCTTGAACTATCAAATTTGTATTAATTGTACCCTTTATTCATTTTTCATATAATCACGTCGTTTTATATAATATAGGTCAAAAAAAGAATGATTCTAAATACATTGTAGTATTCGGTTAGCCACGTCAAATTTTTTAAGCTAAAAAATGAACGAATGGTACAATTGATACAAAATTGATTGTTCAAGGTTTAAAAAATTATTTTAGATAATTCAGGATATAATTGATAGTGCGAAAATAGTTTGGGGTTTAAAGTGATATTTATCCTTTATTTAGTGAGTGGAGAAAATGACCCACAAATTAAGAAAAGTAAAAAAAAAATTAAGCTAGTTATTGGGAAAATAATAAAAATATCTTATCTTTGTTTTGATAATTCCAAAATACTTAGTTTATCTTCAGTAGACTAGAGCTTTTCTGGACTCAAGTATTAGAGTCAATATTTTTAGCTAGACTGAAGATTGAAAAGGCAAAGACTGAAGACTGAATTTCTAAAGACTGAAGTTCTGAAGAATGAAGACTGAAGACTGAAGACTGAAGATGTATTGAACTTACAAGAGGTATCTGAATATAATCAATTATGCAATCCGCACGCAAGCGAAACCTCACCACCACCCAAATAGTGGAAAAATATTACCGCACACAGGTGAGAAACGTCCTGCGTGTGGGACCTCAAAACCAAACAATACAACACCGTTCACCACCACCCAAACGGTGGGAAAATAGTACCGCACACAAGCAAGAAACGCCCTGCGTTTGGGACCTCAACACAAACAATCCAACACCGCACGCAGGCGGAAATACAACACCACCTAAAGTTAGAAAACATCACCGCACGCAGGCGGGATTCAACTCAAACCTCTCACAAAGGAAAGTCTTTGGGTGCCTCGATCAGCTTTGCCACTAGAGCAAGACCTTATTTGCAAATTGCAATTGTTTTATTTAATTTTAAACTGTTTAAATGTGAACTTAATATAATTTCGATGGTCTGACGTCCAAAGAAAGATTAAAGAAAGAAATATTGTCATTGGCGGATCCACGATTCCATACCTGAAAAATATGAAAAAGAAAAGGAGAATTTAGTACATAAAAACTAGGGCATTTTTCATATACAATATAAGAAATAAAGTATTTTTGCCTATTGACACAAAAAAACTATGTCGTATTAATCATTTCCCTCAAATTCTCAACTTCTTCGCTTACCATTTTCACATAATTAAACTTGAGATTTACTTCAAACCCAAATCTCAGCATTTAATTTAAGAGTAGTGATATTTGAACACCAGGTGTACATTACACCTGGTAAAAAACCGGTTTTTTACCTGTTTAAAGTGTGGGCCGGTTTTATGGATTTAGTATATTTACTGATTTATCCTTGATTTATTCCATCCATTTTCTTTCTTTTTTTCTGCCATTTTATGTACAATTTTTCGGCCAAATTCCCTTATTTTCGGTTAATTAGTTTGTTTGGTTAATTAGTTTGTTTCCTTATGTTTCTTTATTTTTATGTTTTTATTTTGGCCAAATTCCCTTATTTTCATGGTTAATTAGTTTTTCGGCCAAATTCCCTTTATTTTTTAAGCTTTTATTTCTTTATTTTTATGTTTTTATTTTGGGAAATTTTATAATTTATATAATTCGATTTTTTATTTTTTTTGTTCAGTTTTGTTTTTGATTTATTTGTTTTTAAATTTAATTATTGATTTGTTAACAATAATTTAGTGTTTCTTGTTATAATAATTCAAGGTTTGTTTCTAGCTATTTTTCTTTTCAAAATTAATATTATTATTTTTTTCAAAAATTATTTCTCCTAAATTTTGTGTTTATTTGTTTTTTATTAATTTGTTTCAACTAATTTTGTGTTTCTCCTTAAAATAATACTAGATTTGTTTTTGGATATTATTTTTAAATTTTTTCAAAAATTAGATTTTTTTTATAAGATAAAAATAATATTATTTATTTTTATCTAATATAAAATTATGTTATAATTTCGGATATTTATAAAATAAATATTCGATTCAATTCAGTTATTCATTATAAAATAAAAGTTTATTAATTAATTTAAGTTAAATTAGTGAATTTGAGGACAAACGTAATAAAATGAGGTGAAATGGTTCATATGAATATATTTCGCTCCCAAAACTATGTTTAACAAGTCGATTCGATTCAATTATTCATTATAAAATAAACATTTATTAATTATTTTAAGTTAAATTAGTGATTTTGAGGAAAAATATAATAAAATGAGGTGAAATGGTTGATACGAATGTATTTCACTCGCAAGACTATGTATTACAAGTTGATTCGATTCAACTATTCGTTATAAAATAAACATTTATTAATTATTTTAAGTTAAATTAGTGAATTTGAGGATAAACGTAATAAAATGAGGTGAAATGGTTCATATGAATATATTTCGCTCCCAAAACTATGTTTAACAAGTCGATTCGATTCAATTATTCATTATAAAATAAACATTTATTAATTATTTTAAGTTAAATTAGTGATTTTGAGGAAAAATATAATAAAATGAGGTGAAATGGTTGATACGAATGTATTTCACTCGCAAGACTATGTATTACAAGTCGATTCGATTCAACTATTCGTTATAAAATAAACATTTATTAATTATTTTAAGTTAAATTAGTGAATTTGAGGATAAACGTAATAAAATGCGGTGAAATGGTTCATATGAATATATTTCGCTCCCAAAACTATGTTTAACAAGTCGATTCAATTATTCATTATAAAATAAACATTTATTAATTAATTTAAGTTAAATTAGTGAATTTGAGGATAAACGTAATAAAATGACGTGAAATGGTTCATATGAATATATTTCGCTCCCAAAACTATGTTTAACAAGTCGATTCAATTATTCATTATAAAATAAACATTTATTAATTATTTTAAGTTAAATTAGTGATTTTGAGGAAAAATATAATAAAATGAGGTGAAATGGTTGATACGAATGTATTTCACTCGCAAGACTATGTATTACAAGTCGATTCAACTATTCGTTATAAAATAAATATTTATTAATTATTTTAAATTAAATTATTGATTTTGAGGAAAAATATAATAAAATGAGGTGAAATGGTTGATATGAATGTATTTCACTTGCAAGACTATATATAGCAGGTCGATTCAACTATTCGTTATAAAACTATATAACATATACTTGTAGACAATGTATTATAATATAGTATTGAAGTCGATTTGATAATAAAAAAATGAACTACTATAGTGTAAATAATGAAGTCGAAATAATTATACTCAATGAAATGAAGTTGAATTAAAATTTACTGGATTATTATAATACATTTAATCCAAGTATATGTTATTTATTTTTTCAATCGATGCCCCATCATATGATTAATTTTATTTTTCTTTCTAACGCTTCACTAATGCGGTTGCCACTACCGGACAAGGTGGCAAAGTATAACTCACATATTCTTTTTCTTGTATTTCGCTTTTTTTTAAATCATCTTCGAATTTTTTAATTAAATATTTGAAAAAAATATAAAAATGAAAACAAATCTAGGAATACTTTGAAAGGAATCTCTAAATTAGTAGAAATAAATAAAATTAACAAATAATTCGCAAAATAATAAATAAAAATCGAAAAATAAAATAAATGTCGAAATAAATCTATGATTATTTTATAATAATCTCTAAATTAGTGCAAACAAATCAAGGATTATTTTAGGATAATATCTAAATTAGTGGAAACAAATCGAAGATTATTTTAGGAGAATTTCTAAATTTGTGGAAACAAATCTTGGATTATTTTTAGGAGAATATCCAAATTAGTGGAAACAAATAAAAAATATATAATTTTCGAAAAATACAAAAAATTCAGAAAAAAAAAATATTATCGAAACAATAAAAAAATAATATGTGGAAACAAAAAAATGAATATATAATTTTCGAAAAATACAAAAAATTCAGAAAAAAAATATTTTCGAAACAAAAAAAAAATAATATGTGGAAACAAAAAAAAAGATTTTTTTAAAAGAGAATCATAAAATTAGTGGAAACAAAATAAAACACAATTTTAGAATATAAATAAATAATTTAATCATCAATAATATCTAAATTAGTGGAAACAAATCGAAGATTATTTTAGGAGAATTTCTAAATTTGTGGAAACAAATCTTGGATTATTTTTAGGAGAATATCCAAATTAGTGGAAACAAATAAAAAAATATATAATTTTCGAAAAATACAAAAAATTCAGAAAAAAATATTATCGAAACAATAAAATAATAATATGTGGAAACAAAAAAAAGAATATATAATTTTCAAAAAATACAAAAAATTCAAAAAAAAAAAATATTTTCGAAACAATAAAAAAATAATATGTGGAAACAAAAAAAAGAATTTTTTTAAAGAGAATCATAAAATTAGTGGAAACAAAATAAAACACAATTTTAGAATATAAATAAATAATTTAATCATCAATAAAAATAAATAATATTAATTTTTTTTAAAACGTTGGAAAATATAAGGAAACAAAAAACCAATAAAAATTAGGAAACAAAAAAACCATAAATTTCAAAAATCATAACACAGAAAAAAAAAATAATAAAACAATATATCTAATAAAGGATAAATTAGTAAATCTATAAATCACTAAAAACCGACTCATTTGGACTAGTAGGAAAACTGGTGGTTTTTTGGAGGTGTATTGCACACCTAGTGTCCAAACATCATTATTGTTAATTTAATTAGAGAAACGGCTGCCGCTTCGGATCCTCAAAGAAGACAAGACACTCTGCATATGCAACAATGTCCAAATCATCATTTCCTTCGCCTTAATTTCATTTTAATAAACTAAATTATTTTATTTTTGAATTATATTTCATCATTTGTAATATCATATTTATTTTTATTTTTTTACTTTTTTTATTACTTTTAATACTAATTATAACATATATTCATCATTTTTAATTCACTCAATAACCTCGTCTTAAAACTTGTGATATTCCCTTTTAAAAAAATTTATCATGAACGGAGGGAGGAAGTATATTACTAACTCTATTAAACAATGAGAAATCAAGGGGTTATAAATGTGTGTGTATTACGAACAAGAATGGGTAAACTAAATACATCTTCTAATTCATCTTATATTCGAGTTTTGTATAACCACCGTATTTTGGTTGCTTCATAGGAGATTAGGAGTAGTTAATTATAGGGCTACACCAATGCCCAATTATCCTTTAATTCTTTGTTCATTTTTATTCAATAAAATTTTCTTATTGCTAAAGATAACTATTCATAGTCAACCCAATAGCTGATAATTACTAGACCACCCCATACACATCTAATTTTTTTCCGCCGCCCCAGTTGCTAAAGCTTCCTAATTTATATAAAAATCACATTTACATGTATAAATATATTTGTGTAATTCTATATTTCTTCGCTTTATTCTTTAACCAGACAAAGAAGGCTGTGAAATTCGAATAGGTAGGCAGGTAGCCCACTCTCTGAGGTGCCTATCTCTTTGGCTTTGCTTCATAAATTTGTCATAAAAAATAAATAATATTAAAAATTTATCTTCTAAATTTTCTTTCATTTTTTACAATAAAAAATTCAATATTTCTCATTCCACCTTTCCACTTAAAAGAAGAATAATATTATCATATCAAAAATAAATGGATAACACTATTCATTCTTACAATGAAAAGAAAGAATGAAAAATAATGAAATTCTATTTTGTAGAAAATGAGACATTTAAAGGTAGATTTTTTTTAATGATAAATTTATCAACAAAAAGAAAAAAAACACACCCTGATTGTAAAATTTTCATTTAAAAACGATGGATTAAGAAAAATGAGAAAATTTTGTTTTATTTTATATTTTTTTATCATATGTTTACTAGAGATGAAAATATGAGAAAATGTTGAAAAGTATTTTTCAAACCATTACTCAAAGATAATATTATTATCCAACATTTAAGAGAAAATGAGTGAAAATGAGTTGTCCGATAAAATATTTCACCTTGTCTGGAGAAAATTTTCTACTATAGTAAACACATGAAACTATGAAATATATTTTTTCTTTCATTTTTATCAAAGTTAACGAACCCTTAGTAGTATCGATTTCGACCAGGTCATCACTCGATCGATTTTGATTGTCCCATCCAATTTAGGAATATTTTTTATTCGAGTTATTTAGACTTTTTTTATTTTGGTCTGAAAATTTACGATCATTTCTAAACTTTCGATTTTCCATCTAGCACATTGGGTCAGAAAATTTACAAAAAAAATGTAGCGTACAATATAATTCTTTTTATAGTCATATTCTTTTAATAAAGAAAAAGATAATATTTTTCTTAAATGTAAATTATATTTTTTATAAAAGCAAATTACACTTTGTATAATAATAAATCATACATTATATTTTAATGTATGTAAATGACATTTTTATAACAAAAATAATACTTTATCGGATGGCCAAAGGCAGGATAGAGCATGGCGGGAGGTTGACCTAGGTCGCATAGTACATTCGTCCTGATAAGAGAATTTTGTCAAAAATAACTACAAAATTTGGATCAATAATCTTTTATGAAAGAGAGACTTTGATAAAATGAAGAAGATAAAACTTAAATGATTTATTCGAATAAATTGAATATTTAGAGTTAAAAATATGACTCTAACACGCCTGTTTTCCCATTTAGTATGTCCGAGTGTAGTTTGTAATTTACTCATTTCATTTATTTAATAAAGTGTTTTTCATAAAAAAAAGGGTAATGGAGAACTATTGGACCATTTACTCATTAATTTTTGCAATCATTCTTTCAAACTTAATTAAAGCTTATCTTCCCTCGGAAAAAAAAAAAAACTTCAAGCTTAACTCTCAGTTTCGATCAACACATTCACTTTGAGGGGCGTTTGTTAGAACCGGGTACACGATCGAGATATTACAAAATATTTATTTTGAGAAATTACAACTCAAAATAATTGAAAATATTACAAAGTAAATAATTTGAGAAATTACAACTCAAATAATTCGATACAACTGAAATACACTGTATAAATAAATTATACGTATAAACAAAGTCGAGTCGAGATGAATCTCTTCCCGCAAGAAGATTATCGCCCCGGTAGTGCTCTTCGGTTTGGCGTATCTTCCCCAAAGGTAAAACGACTACGTCTCGTCGGATGTAGCACCACAATCCGGCGAGCTCCGGCGAACTTAATAGGATCAAGAACTGAGCACAAGTGTTTGCAGTGAGTGTAAATGGCAGAATGCAGGATTTTGTTGGTGTTGTTCGTTCTCTCTGCATGCTCTCCACAAGTCTATTTATAGACATGTGGTAAGTATGAAATCAATACATTGAATTCCACTCCAACGGCTGGAAGCCGTAAATGTTGAAGATGATGGCCGGTGGGCGCAGCCATTGAAGAAACTCAGCTGCAAAATTGAAGACGCCATGCAGAAGTCGAAGCTGGCGTGCTTCTGAAACTGCTGCTGTTGTCAACTGTTGCTGTTGTGGGCTTGGGAATTAAATTCTGTTGGGCCAATAAAATAATTCTGTTGGGCCAAAAAATTAAAAGCCCAATGGAGTTGGTCCAAAAAATAGTTTGGGCCCCAAACACCACCCCAAAGCACCAATTGCCAAGATCCAAGTCCTTGGCCGCGGCCCGGCCCGACCCGACCCGACCCGACCCGACCCGCCCGTCCGGCGGCGGCGGCGGCGTCGTCGTCGTCCGTCCGTCCGATCGATCGATCGATCGTCGGCGGCGGCGCGCGTGTGTGTGTGCGCGCGAGGCTAGTACTTAGATCAAGCCCACTAGCAAGCCCACAAGTCAATTTATTAACTCCATGTGCTTTGCTATTCTTATACATGAAAAACATCTCTATGTTTTCCAATGTGGGATAACATAACAAATGTTATTTTTCCTCTTCAACATCCAAACTTTGACATACAATATCTCACTCATCGGAAATCGGTTTTGAGACTTCAAGTATATCACGTTGATCTACTCGAGATGTAGATTAACATACAATCATTATTTTAATTAAATAATAAATATTTAATTAAATAATAATTTCCAGATATGGCATTAAAACCATATTTCCAACAATCCCCCACATGAGTGCGAAAACAGTATGCGAAAGTATGCAAACACTTAGCTCAGTCCTCTTAAGATACAACATTGCATTTGGAAAGGTAGCTTGTGGCTTTGAACCTGCCATAGTCAATATTATCGAGTATACCGGCGGCCTAGTGGATTGTGTTCCTTGAACTAGTCCTCCTCGGTGTATACTGAGTCAACAATATTGACACAATATTGCTTCAATCCTTATTCGTTCTCACGTTTGTGTCCATTACAGGCCTTGGAACACCTCTTTGGATTCATAAGTGTTTCAATCGAAGCGGCCCCACTTCACACTTACATAGGTGACTCTTAACTCAAGTATCCTGCTATACTTGTCCTCTTCGAGGAGTTCTAGAGTCATTAAAAGTCAAAGACTTAACCTCACCACGTGCAGGTTTCCGAACACTCACTGTTCTACAAGGAATAGGCAATTCGAGTGTTCAACACACGGATTTTCATAGCTTAGTTGTCCCATTGAACCAAGTTCTTGGGATCCTCCAGTCATCATGGTTGGGTTGCCACTATGATTATCCTTAATTTGTGGACTTCAAACCCATTCCCCCTAACAATTTATACATCTGATCTCGATGGATACTTTTTGTCAAAGGATCCGCTATGTTATCAATTGATCTTATATAATCAATTGTGATAACTCCACTAGTGACCAGATGTCTCACGGTATTATGACATCGACGAATATGTCTCGACTTACCGTTATACAAATGATTTTGTGCTCGTCCGATAGCAGCTTGACTATCACAATGAATTATCACGGACGACACAGGTTTCGACCAACATGGAATATCCTCGAGGAAATTTTTAAGCCACTCGGCTTCTTCACCAGCTTTATCCAAAGCTATGAATTCTGATTCCATGGTCGATCTAGCAATACATGTTTGCTTCTTGGATTTCCAAGACACAGCACCACCCCCCACAGTGAATACATAACCGCTCGTTGAAAACGAGTCTTTGGCATCAGATATCCAATTTGCATCACAGTACCCTTCAAGTACAGAGGGTTCCCTAGTATAATGAATCGCATAGTTTTGAGTATATTTCAAATATCTCAAAACCCTTTCAAGACTTTCCAATGTTCATTACTAGGGTTAGCTGTAAAGCTGCCCAACTTGTTGACCGAGCATGCTATATCGGGACGAGTGCAATTTGTTAGATACAACAAGCTCCCAATAATCTTCGCATATTCTATCGCGTCAACAGGTTCTCCCTTGTGTACACTCAAATGCACACTAGGTTCCCATGGTGTCTTAGCTATTGGCTTTTCAAAAGCGTTGAATTTCTTTAACACTTTCTCAACGTAGTGAGATTGTGTTATAGTAATACCATCAGGTCTTCTTAGAATTTTAATTCCAAGGATAACATCAGCTAAGCCCATATCTTTCATGCTAAAATTTTTACTTAGCATGCCTTTGGTTTCTTGAATCACTCGGGAATTACTTCCCATGATGAGCATGTCATCTACATAAAGACAAACAATAACATATCCGTTATTAGAATTCTTAATGTAGACACATTTATCGCACTCATTGATTCTGAATCCATTTGACAACATTACACTGTCAAATTTTAAATGCCATTGAAGCGGTGCTTGCTTCAACCCATATAAAGACCTTTGAAGTTTGCATACTTTGTGCTCTTGCCCAGGTACTACAAACCCTTCAGGTTGCTTCATATATATTTCATCTTCCAACTCGCCATACAAGAACGCAGTTTTCACATCCATTTGGTGAATCTCGAGATTGTGCAAGGCAGCAATAGCGAGAAGCATCCGAATAGATGTTAGTCTGGTCACAGGTGAATAGGTATCGAAGAAATCGTACCCTTCTTTCTGCCTGAAACCTTGAACGACAAGTCGGGCTTTGTACTTATCTATAGTACCATCAGATTTGTACTTCTTCTTTAGGATCCATTTGCATCCTAAAGCTTTACTTCCAGGTGGTAGATCCACTAACACCCAAGTATGATTCTGCATAATGGAATCAATCTCAATATCGATGGCTTCTTTCCAGAGAGCTGCATCTGAGCCAGACATAGCTTCTTTAATCATCACCGGTTCGCCATCTAGCATCAAGACAACATAATCCGGTCCATAGACATTAGCTTTTCTAACTCGTTCCCCACGTCTCGGTTCTACATCCATAGGTTTAGACCTTGGTCTTTTCCTATTAGGTGGTACATGATTAGAACCCGTGGCATCATCTACTTGAGTAGAATTACTAGCTACTTCCATAGGTTTAGAACCTGTAGCATCACCATCAACTCCATCATTAGAGTTCGATGTACCTTTATCCTTGTTAGGATAGATATTTTCAAAGAATATAGCATTCCTTGATTCTATCGTTGTCCCAACATGTATATCAGGTATCTCCGATCTGTGCACTATAAAACGATAGGCACTGCTATTAAGTGCATGACCAATGAAGATACAATCCACCGTTTTAGGTCCTATTGTAACTTGCTTTGGTAAAGGCACTTCTACCTTGGCTAAACACCCCCACACTTTGAGGTATTTATACGAAGGTTTCCTTCCTTTCCATAGCTCATAGGGAGTTACA
Organism: Salvia miltiorrhiza; assembly: GCF_028751815.1. Classification (NCBI taxonomy): domain Eukaryota; kingdom Viridiplantae; phylum Streptophyta; class Magnoliopsida; order Lamiales; family Lamiaceae; genus Salvia; species Salvia miltiorrhiza. Next base: position 22,362,735 of record NC_080393.1, on the reverse strand, counting down.
TCTTTCCCTTTGAGTGGAATCTTGTTCAAGATATAGTTGGCCGTTAAGACAGTTTCCCCCCACATGTTCTGGGGTAATCCTGAACTAATCAACAAGGCATTCATCATCTCCTTAAGAGTTCGATTCTTGCGTTCAGCAACGCCGTTAGATTGTGGTGAATAAGGAGCCGTCGTTTGATGGATTATACCACTTTCGTTGCATAATTCAGCAAACGGAGCTACATACTCTCCACTTCTATCACTTCGAACCATCTTAATTCGACATCCAAGTTGATTCTCGGCTTCATTTTTGAAGTTTATAAAAGCTTCAATAGCCTCATCTTTACTTTTCAATAAGTAAAGGTAACAATACTTTGTGCAATCGTCTATAAAGGTGATAAAGTACTTCTTGCCACCTCTAGTTTGCACGAACTTTAAATCACAAACATCAGTGTGAATAAGTTCCAAAGGTTGAGTGCTCCTTTTTACCGATTTAAACGGTAACTTAGCCATTTTGGCTTCAACACAAACTTCACATTTTTCTTGTGAGTTGTATTCATCAACTTTTAGTAAATTCATTTTTACTAATCTCTTTATAGCATTTAGATTAACATGTCCAAGTCTACAATGCCATAAATCAGAACACTCAATCAAGTAAGCAGAAGAGGTTGATGCATCTTTATTGATCTTAGCCTTGGCAGGCTTACAAGCTCTTACACCAAGTTTGAAAAGTCCTTCGGAGGCATAGCCTTTCCCTAGGAACTTTCCCCACTTGCGTATTACAACATAGTCAGATTTGAAAAACAATTCAAAATCCTTATTCGTAAGCCTAAAGCCCGAAATTAAATTCTTTCGGACAGTTGGAACGTGTAATACGTCTTTCAATGTGATCTCCACGCCCGACGTGAGTTGAAGAATCACATCTCCCATGCCAAGGACTTGGGATGTCCGTTCGCTAGCCTCCATTATCGTTTTGTTTTCCACTTCTTTGTAGTTGTGGAACAACTCACGATTTATGCATATATGGACGGTAGCGCCGGTATCCACGAACCAAGCGTTCGGGTTGTCCACATGATTCACCTCGGAGATCATGGCAGCAAAGTCATCGTGGTTCCAATCGTCGAAGTCCTTCTCGACGTTGTTCACGTTGCCATTTGCTTTCTTCCGCTTTGGCTTGCGGCAATCCTTAGCCATGTGACCTTTTTTGTCACAATTATAACATACACCATCAAACTTTGATGGTTGATGTCCGCCTTGCTTCCCTTTACCCTTATTATTAGGGTTAGGGCGACCACGTTTGTTGGAGGGACCGCCTTTCTCGGTGAGATTGGCCTTTGCCTCCATCGGAGCTTTTCCCTTTTGATCACGACTTCTCACGTGATCCTCCATTTGAAGCTTGGATATTAATATCGGCACGGACATCTCCGAGCGCTCATGCTTCAAAAGGTTTTGAAATTTCCTCCAACTAGGAGGTAATTTCTCTATGATGATTGCAACGAGCAATGCATCCGCCAAGGGCATCCCTTCGGCTTGAACCTCATGTGAAAGATTTTGGAACTCTTCCACTTGGTCCATCAATGGCCGGGAGTCGACCATTTTATATTCCAACCATTTGGCGACAATATACTTGGTAGTATTTGCCTTGTCCACTTGATACTTTAGATCAAGGGCCTCCCACAATTGTTTCGCGGTTTCATGAACCTTGAAAACACGGTAGAGCCGTTCGTCCAGAGACATGAGAACGGTGTTACGGCACAAGTAGTCGCCGCGACACCAGTTCAAATATTCGGCACAAATTTCTTGGCTTGTCTCCCCTTCCCCTTCACTCGGGGTTGGAGGTTTATCCTCCATTAAGAATCCGGCAAACCCCACGGTTGTGAGGTAGAATAACATCTTCTCTTGCCAATATTTGAAGTTCTTGCCTGAGAACGTTGATGGTTTCTCGGCAAGACCAATAGTTCTAGATGTTGACGATGAAGCCCCCGTTGATGCAAACGAGGAAAATATTGACGACGTGGTTGAACCGATGGTTGCAGAGGTGGTGGAGCCATCCATATTGACGTCGGTGTGAGCCATTTCTCGAACGTGTATCAACGGCAGAGAAATAATCTTCTTGCGATTGTTAGAACCGGGTACACGATCGAGATATTACAAAATATTTATTTTGAGAAATTACAACTCAAAATAATTGAAAATATTACAAAGTAAATAATTTGAGAAATTACAACTCAAATAATTCGATACAACTGAAATACACTGTATAAATAAATTATACGTATAAACAAAGTCGAGTCGAGATGAATCTCTTCCCGCAAGAAGATTATCACCCCGGTAGTGCTCTTCGGTTTGGCGTATCTTCCCCAAAGGTAAAACGACTACGTCTCGTCGGATGTAGCACCACAATCCGGCGAGCTCCGGCGAACTTAATAGGATCAAGAACTGAGCACAAGTGTTTGCAGTGAGTGTAAATGGCAGAATGCAGGATTTTGTTGGTGTTGTTCGTTCTCTCTGCATGCTCTCCACAAGTCTATTTATAGACATGTGGTAAGTATGAAATCAATACATTGAATTCCACTCCAACGGCTGGAAGCCGTAAATGTTGAAGATGATGGCCGGTGGGCGCAGCCATTGAAGAAACTCAGCTGCAAAATTGAAGACGCCATGCAGAAGTCGAAGCTGGCGTGCTTCTGAAACTGCTGCTGCTGTCAACTGTTGCTGTTGTGGGCTTGGGAATTAAATTCTGTTGGGCCAATAAAATAATTCTGTTGGGCCAAAAAATTAAAAGCCCAATGGAGTTGGTCCAAAAAATAGTTTGGGCCCCAAACACCACCCCAAAGCACCAATTGCCAAGATCCAAGTCCTTGGCCGCGGCCCGTACCCGACCCGACCCGACCCGACCCGCCCGTCCGGCGGCGGCGGCGGCGACGACGTCGTCGTCCGTCCGTCCGATCGATCGTCGGCGGCGGCGCGCGTGTGTGTGTGCGCGCGAGGCTAGTACTTAGATCAAGCCCACTAGCAAGCCCACAAGTCAATTTATTAACTCCATGTGCTTTGCTATTCTTATACATGAAAAACATCTCTATGTTTTCCAATGTGGGATAACATAACAAATGTTATTTTTCCTCTTCAACATCCAAACTTTGACATACAATATCTCACTCATCGGAAATCGGTTTTGAGACTTCAAGTATATCACGTTGATCTACTCGAGATGTAGATTAACATACAATCATTATTTTAATTAAATAATAAATATTTAATTAAATAATAATTTCCAGATATGGCATTAAAACCATATTTCCAACAGCGTTTACTTTACATTAATTAAAAAAATTACAATAATTTAAATCTAAACTACATCAATCCTCTACGCTTGAGCACTTATTGGAGCATGCTGTTGTGCAATGCCAATTGAGCCTCAGACATCTTCGACGTGTCCGCATTGAGAATTCTGAGATCGAAAGCCTCATTTTTCATTGTGGCGATAAAACTGGGTGTTAAATTCCTCGATTCCTTTGGCAACGCGTTCCATTGCGTCGTAGTATTGAACCTTCTTCGATGAGGACTCGACTTTCTTCCCCTTGCCTTTGTCGCGTTTTGCCGCTTTCTGGCCTTGGGGCCTCGCCGTGATACTTGGCTCGGAAGATGTTGTCGTGGCCTGCCCTTCCGAGCCATTCGACTTCATCGACGAGTGCATATCTTCGCCCTAGGACACGAACCGCTGACACTCGCACAAAATCATCCAAGCTTTGAAATGCTTGAATCGGACTCCATTCTTGGCCTCGTAGATCTCTTGCGCTTGCTCATCACTTATTCTTCTACCCTAGTTGGCTTTACATTTGTCGTAGATCTCCTCCCACACCTTGACATCCTTTTGGACGTGTTGAAAGTGAAATTTGATATGCTTGTTTTCACGAATATGAGCTCCCTCAGGTTTATTGTCGTTGAATCTCTGGGTAATATCTCCCCATGGATAACCTTTTGGCCCGTCCCCAATATTGAGTTGTGGGTACGTAGCCTTCACCCATAACATGCAAATGAGCTCCGTCTCCATGGAGATGTACCCGGTGCAGGCCTTCAACGTCTTTGGCTGCATCGGCTTCAACGACGGGGCTTGGGTTTGCCGAGGTTGGAAGATAGCCTGGGGAGAAAATATTTGAGCCTCGAGAGAAAGGCGCAAACCCCATCGTCGGGGAAGAACTAGGAACACTTGAGCCTTGAGCGTAATTCCTCATGTAGTCGTCGACTTGGCGATTCAATTTTTGAACTAGATATGAGAGAATAAGATGGAAAAGGGAGTGAAGAAGAGAGAATTGTTGTGTAGGATGTGAAAAATGAAGTGGAGAAGAAGTGCTATTTATAGAGGATAAAAGGAAATTAAAAATTGAAAATTGAAAGAGTTGTTCACTCTCAATCGGTCAGTTTAAAAAAATTATTTTTTTAAAAATGATTATTTATTTTATATTTTTTCTGATCACGCGTGTACAACACGCGCCCCTCTTTTTCTCTCCCAAAGTGCCGGCACCATGGATCACACCCAACACGAGTCGGGGGGGGGGGGGAGGGGGGCTGACGTGCCGCATCGAGGTAGCACGCCCCCGCTATGAATACTCTTATATCTTATTGAATTGTGAAATTAAAGAAATCCTACTATTAAGAATAAACGTGCCCTTATGAAACAAATAATGTTGTGCCGATGGATTTATGAACTCAAGTAATTTAAATACGTGTGAATAAACCTTTTTTTTTTTTTTTTGAATTACAATATCTTGAATTACATGTGAATAAACTTTAAACTAACTAATTAATACAAGTATAAGTAGATGCGTGTGAATCGATAGTGCAAATGGAAATATGGAATACCGATAAACTCCATCAAATGGAGGCGAGTATCATGGATACATCATACAAGCCCAAATCGCACTTATTTGACGAGGTCCCTTTTCTATTTCTGAAACTTACTAGTATTTGATTAGTTTGATGATGCAAATTTTCTAGAGATATCCTCGGATAAAAATCTGATTTTATTTGTCACTTTCAAATCATTGTGTGCTCTTTCAAAACCTGATTTATTAGATTCACAAAATTTTAAAAACAAACAGACTCTCCTAATTTGGAAGAGAATGTGAAATTACTCAATTCGCTTAATCAGGTAACAAATCCTTAATACAGAAACCTTCCAGTTTATATGTATATTTATCATGTAAGATAATTAAGTCCTTTCATATCCTCACACCCCTAAATGCCTATATATCAGAAACAATAAATCTATGCAGCCACATTGTGGCCATCCACATTTTAGTTTAATAGAGAAAATTTAAATTTATTTTTTAAAATAAAAATAGGATTAAGTTATTTTATGGTATTCTCTATATTGTAGTTATTTTTTTGCTTTTTTTATTTTTAATTTATTTTTTAATAAAAATAAAAAAATTGTGGCCACCCACATTCTATCAGAAAACAAGAGATGAAGTACCATATTTGACGACAAATTCCCTTCCCCTTCTAGAGGGGAAAAAGAGAGAGAATTTAATTTAAATTGAGGAGTAAAACTGTATATGTAGTGAAAACATGAAACAGATTGGCAGGTTGCCTACTTTTGGCTCGTTTTAGGACTTCTCACTCACGAGAGAGCCTTGCTCTCACACTAAACTTATCTCTCTCTCTCTCTCTCCTCGTGCAATTTTTCTGACTTTTGCCCTTTCATCGTCTTCCTCACATAGCAGTTCAATCTCCATCTCAAAACCCCTTCAACTCTTTTTCAGCTTAGCAGTCAAAGGTTTCATTACTAATAAATCATCTTCTTTTCCAGTTATTCTTCATCCAGGTCAGTACAAGTAACGTAGGTACTACTGTTTTTTAACCTCCTTTGAAGCCCCATAAATAAATTTCATTCAACTCCTTCAATCCGATAAGAATGTGAGCAACTCATCTTTGTCTCCCTCTAATTAATTACTTTCCTACATTCGAAATCTAAATCAGCTTTTATCAAGAGATTCTTGTTTGTTAGTGAGATTCTGTATCCTTTTTCTGCCCGCGGACTGTGGAGAGCAACACATTCTAGACATGGAGGCGATCCGGCGGCCGTTGGCGAAATCGTCGCTGGTGGCGCTCTTCTTCGTCGTCCTCACTCTCGGCGCCTTCATTTGCACGCGCTATCTCGACTCCTCTGCCGCCGTAAGTTTTTTTTGCCGACATAACTCAAAACTCTTTCATTACTTCATTTATTTATTTTGCCTTGGATTGGGATTATCATTTTTCCTCGAATATTTTAATGCATTCTTCTTGACTGTGACGGACACCAAAAAATGATTTCAGATCCTTTTTCAATTGTTATTTGAATTCCATAGTTGTTTGTACATTATTGATGTAGGTGTTTGAATGAGAGGAAAAAAGGGAATTTATTTGACTAAGAAAATGTAAGATGGGTACGTGTCGTTTTGTGGTCCTGGAATGTGATCTAGTACATGTGCGCGCCACTAATTTATGGACGGCAAACATTATAGTAATAAGCTTTGAGTGTAAAGTTTATAACTATACTGTAACTTTTGAATAATTCAAGCGCTTAGAATTATTTAGAATTAGTTAACCTACTTTTCAAGTTATGACAATTACTTAGATGTCAGTCACAGTGCAATTTAAGCTATGTAAATTATTAAAACAATTAAAGCCCATTATCGATGGATAAATTATTGCTACTTGTTAGTCTTGGACAGCATTGATAATGGATTTGTATCTTTAATGAACATAAATGGTGTATTTGATGATCATTTTTCCTATATAATGTTGTACCAGTACAACTCATGGTTTACTTTCTCATATTTTTTTTTATTTTATTAATTCTGTCTAATTTTGTTCAGCATCACATTTTCTATGCAGTCTCATGGTTAGATTCGTCAAATAATCTAAGATAAAGTATATACTGATTTAAAGAACACTATTTAGTGGAGAATATCTAAAATCTAGCTAACCCGAATTAAACAGCATTAGAACATGGAAGATGTTATAATACTCAAGAAATTCATTGTATTTCATTCTTTCAAATAATTCAAAGTTTGTGCATACGAAAAGACAAATGGACTAGCATTCAAGATTAACTGCAGAATGAGTTCTCAAAATACACTTGATTATATCATTCCAAGCCTTAGGTGATGTTATAAGTTGATATGTTGTTGCAGTTGATGGATACAAATTCCCCTCAAAGACCAGTGTTTACACCGGAAGTAGTCGGTTCTGGTTCGACTCAAAATCTCCAGACTGCTCCCAAGCCCATAAACATCCCATTAAACTGTTCATTGGGTGAACGTTCTAGAACCTGCCCTGCCAATTACTACCCGTCCCAGATTTTAGCTGAAGCTAAACACCATTCGTCTTCGCCACCCCCATCTTGTCCGGATTACTTCCGTTGGATCTATGATGATCTGTGGCCGTGGAGGGAGACAGGTATTACTAGAGAGATGGTGATGAGTGCCAGTCGGACAGCAAATTTCCGACTGGTAGTAGTAGACGGGAAAGCATACGTGGAAAGATACAGAAAATCGTTTCAGAGCAGAGATACTTTCACACTATGGGGGATCTTACAGTTGCTGAGGCGGTATCCAGGCAAACTCCCTGACTTGGACCTCATGTTCGATTGTGTTGATTGGCCAATCATCAAGAAGGACACTTTCCGCGCTCCCAAATACCCCGCCCCTCCTCCACTGTTCCGATACTGTGGCAATGACTCCACACTGGACATTGTGTTTCCAGACTGGTCCTTTTGGGGCTGGTACGTTTTTTTCATAGTCGTAGTTTTGATTGTGGCGTTGTTGTAACTGACTGCTAATGCTATGATTAATTAGGCCCGAGATCAATATAAAGCCGTGGGAGGCATTGTCTAAGGACTTGAAAGAGGGGAATACGAGGACTCGATGGAGAGATAGGGAGCCATATGCTTACTGGAAGGGTAATCCAGTTGTAGCTGCCACAAGGATGGACTTACTCAAGTGTAATGTATCGGAGAAACAGGACTGGAATGCTCGTGTCTACGCTCAGGTAAAACGAACTTTGACCTCTTCTGGTTCGTGGCACTCAGTGAAATTTGACAAGGGTGTCGAAATTGCAGGACTGGGGGCAGGAACAGAAGCAGGGTTACAAACAATCAGATTTAGCAAGCCAATGCATTCACAGGTTGGGAGATCCTCTTGACTGTAGATATCTCCTTTCTTTGGTTTCAAAATCCGATGATAAACTTCATCTCAAAATGAATACAGATTCAAAATCTATATTGAAGGATCGGCATGGTCTGTGAGTGAGAAGTACATTCTGGCATGTGATTCTGTTACACTGCTCGTGAAGCCTATTTACTACGACTTCTTCACGAGAAGCTTGATGCCCTTAAAACATTACTGGCCGGTTAAGGACGAGGACAAGTGCAGATCCATTAAACACGCAGTGGAGTGGGGAAATAGCCATCAGGAAGAGGTGATAATCAGAAAGAAATAAGATTTCCTCTTATATCTATTTTGGCTCGTATAAATCTTGAGTCGTGTTTCTTTATCTGAGTAACAGGCACAGGCCATTGGCAAGGCTGCAAGCAGTTTCATCCAAGACGAACTGAAGATGGATTTTGTTTACGACTACATGTTCCATCTGTTGAGCGAGTACGCTAAGCTCTTAAAATACAAGCCCACCGTACCTGAGAAAGCCTTTGAACTTTGCTCGGAGCTGATGGCGTGTCCTGCAAAGGGAAATGAGAAGAAATTCATGACTGATTCAGTGGTAGGTCCTGCCTTGACAGAGCCATGCGCCATGCCTCCGCCGTATGACCCTGCTTCTCTTCATTCTGTTATTGAAACGAAAGATGATGGTATGAAGCAAGTAGACACTTGGGAAAGAGAATACTGGCAGAGTCATAATAAGCAAATGTAGGTAGGTACCTAAGCATCATCATCGTCATCTTCTTCTTCTTCTTCTTTTTCTTTTTTCTTCTTTCACAGATACATATAGTGATATAGATATACAAAACGAATATCTGAATTGTGTTGAACTGTATTTTTGTAACCCCCCTTGAGTTGCTTATGTGTTTGTTTAGAGAATAAAAGCATTAGTCTTGGCTTGAAGAGAAGAGAGTGGCAGTAGAAAAAAGAAACATATCAAAACAACACAAAGACTATTGCATATCAAAGCATACGAGGTAGTTCGTGAATCGGAGAATTACAGTAAACTAAGACAAAAAAAAGTAGGGCACAAATGTGTGCTGTGAAACAAGAAAACAAGGAAAGTTTTTGGAAAAACATGAAAGTGTAGAGGGATGGGAGAGCATCAGGCGGCACGTGCTTTTACAATGTCCATGCTCATTTCACTGTAATCAGTTGCTTGCAGCTCAACTTGGATTCCTTCCAATTCCCTCTTAAACCTGTCCTTTGAGCTAGCATAGACCATCTTATTTCTCACTTTGGATGTCTCAGGTGCCCTGTAAATCAAGAATACAATATCCAGATTATTTTTGAAAAATGAAACATACTCTAATTTAGTATGCATAAATAGATAATTAGGTACCATGCGATGAAGATGATCTTGCTCTTCTGGCATTTTTCATCAGTGGTGAAGTCGAAATCATAGACAGCATAGCGACACTCATCAGCAGGGAGAGACGATGTGAACTTGTCGTAACTGTCATCAGGGCTGCCAAGCTTGTCCAACACCACCTCTTGATCTTCAATCTTGAAGGTGATGTAACGGTAGTTTCTCTTTGCTTTCAGTTCCAGGAACTTGAGCTTACACTCATCGTTCACCGCCATCCCAGATGCAGAATTCGCCTAAACCACACACAAACACAACAAGTCACATCTCCTTATCAATTCAATTCAAATAAACATTCAAACGTCTTCATGTCTCTTAAATAAGGGAGACAATGATTTATTCTCCCCTTCGGCCTCTTGATCGCACTAGTTTGATTATAACCGCACATCGGAAAATGTACAGAGTATCCATGGATTCTTCCGCAAAAAAATATCACGCGGAAAGAGAAAGCACATACCATAGAAGAAGAAAAACAAAACAAAAGAAGCATTCTGTCCAGAGATTTTCAGCATAAATTAGGAAAATATCAGCTCAAGGAAATATTGAATCTGGCATGACGCTGGAATCACAATATCTCTTCAATAAATATATATATACGATGAGTCAATTCATTACTAGATTCATGAGCCATAACCGATTAATCTCATGCGTCCAAGTCCAAAATTAAAATTATCAGCATCAATCTTGGAAACGATCCAAACGACGGAAGATCAACTATATCTGGCATTCTTATTTCTTAAGAAACTGAATCAAAATAAGGAAAAAAATAGCATGCAGTGAGTGGAAGAGGCAGAAATGCGTGTACCATTTTGTCTTCAAATGAGGGGAAGAAACACCTGCAGAAGAGGATAAAAAATTAAGGAAAAGGGAGAGAGAGGAATGGCATGAATGTGGAGAGGAGGAAGTAGGGTGGTTTTAAAAGGAGAGAGAAATGCGGGCGAACATTATATAAACACAGGGTTAAGAATAGTCTTACTCCCTCTTCGCTCGATACTTTCCCATATTCTAACCAACTTTTTATTCCATCATTTTTTAATTAATTAACATATTCAAATTAATCTATACCCTCAAATTTACTAGATCTCATATGAAAATTTTCTTTACTTCTATAAAGATTAAAAAAAAACACGGTAGACACACTCACAAAACAAAAAAAGAAAACAAGGGGGACAATCCTTATTACCAAAAAAAAAAAAAAAAACAAACAAATTATAACCAAATTTAACAAATATATTTTATTAAATAATTTTTTTGAAAGGTGAAACACTTAACTCACCTTTCTGGCTTTATCATCGATGTTGTTGTTTGGGTTTAAGTAAAAAATAATGGCTATTAGTCTTTGAAAACATAATATATATATATTTTTAAAATATATAAATATTTATGTGTCTAATATATAATCTAATAAAATCTAATAAGCAACTCGTACGCAGACGGGACCTCTATACTATATAAAGGTGGGAAAACAACCGCACGTAGACGGCACCACTATCCACACAAATGTGGGAAAACAACCGCACGTAGACGGCACCACTATCCACACAAATGTGGGAAAACTACCCGCATGCAGGTGAGAATTGAACCCAAGACCTCTTACAAAGAAAAGTTTTTGGATGTCTCTTGAAAACATAATACATAAATGTACACATACACGCACTTTTGGGTTAAAAAATGCCCCCCTAGAATTTTGGACTCTAGCCAATTATATGCTGTGCATATAACTAGTTACAATCACATATTGGTAAAGGATCAAGTGAAAATATAAACTTTTCGTCCGAACGGAAAACCATGAATATATATATATATATATATATATATATATATATATATATATATATATATAGGGAGAGGTTCAAGAAAGAATCATAAATAAAAAAAAAAACGGAGAACCATTTTCAGTCATTCGATTATCAAGATCTACGGTGGATGTATCATCTTGTTGGATGAATGCAGATCATGGGTTCGAACCCTGAAGGGAGCAATTTTTTTTTATTTTTTTGAGTGCATTAATTTTAACAGCGAATGCATTAATTTTTACAATGGATGCATTAAATTTGATGGTTCTCACATTCTCACAAATAATGTAGTTCTCTCTAGAACCACACCATATATATATAGGGGAGGGCTAGAATAAAAACACTTTTAAGTGTATAAAATATGGATGAATCTCAACCCTTAGATCATCAAGATCTACGGTTGATTCGTAACCCTCCTGGACGAATTCGTGATCCTGGGTTCGAATCCCAAAGGTAGCAAATATTTATTTTTCACAATTCGTAATCATGTTGGATGAATTCGTTGTTGGATAAAATTCGTAATTTGAAAAAACGTTTATATTTATACACTTAAGAGTGTTGTCATCCTAGCCCACCCCTATATATATATATATATATATATATATATATATATATATAGGGTGTGGTTCTAGAGAGAACTACATTATTTGTGAGAACGGGAGAACCATCAAATCTAATGCATTCACTGTAAAAATTAATGTATCCGCTGTTAAAATTAATGCACTCAAAAAAATAAAAAAAATGCTCCCTTCAGGATTCGAACCCAGGATCTGCATTCATTCAACAAGGTGATGCATCCACCGTAGATCTTGATGATCGAATGGCTGAAAATGGTTCTCCGGTCTTCTTTTATTTATGGTTCTTTCCTGAACCTCTCCCTATATATATATATATATATATATATATATATATATATGGGAGGGCTACGGTAAAAACACTTCTTAAAATATAAATATAAACGTTTTTTAATATACGAATTTTATCCAACAGGGTTACGAATTCATCAAACATGGTTACGAATTGTGAAAAATAATTTTTTGTTACCTTTGGGATTCGAACCCAGGACCACGAATTCATCCAACAGGGTTACGAATCAACCGTATATCTTGATGATCTAAGGGCTGAAAATCATTTATATTTTATACACTTAAGAGTGTTTTTATTCTAGCCCTCCCCTATATATATATATATATATATATATAATACATGAACAAGAGAGATATGCATACATAATCCGACCATCTCTTGTTCATGAATTTTATGTATTATAATTATTCACGACCTGATTATCTATTGTTCATGTATTTTACGTGTTTTTTCATGGTTTTCCGTTTTTACGAAAAGATGTGGTTTTCACTTGATCCTAACCCTATATATACTCCCTCCGTCCCATAAGCTTAGGCTTGTTTTCCTTTTTTTAATGTCCCATTTATATAGACTTGTTTCCATAAAAAGTAATATTTTTTTACTCATTTACTATTATATCCCTATTTAATTCTTTAATTTACTCTCACTTTAATACATCATTAAATAATAAATATGGGCATACTAGGAAATTTACTTATATATTTTCATTTCCAATGATTTTTCTCAATCTTTGTGAAAATCCCAATCAGCCTAAGCTTATGGGACGGAGGGAGTATATATATATATGGTCGCATTCTATGAAGACCACGAACTGTTGAACATATCAGTAATTTTTTTGAACGTTAAACGAACGTTCATAAAATTATATTGAATATTTGGGGTTTCTGGGGTTCGACCATGTATACGTTCAACATAAAATCCCGTTGAACGTTGCGCGAGCGAATGCTGACCATTAGATTAGATAAGATCAACAACTGAGATTTGGTCCATGTTCTTTGAATATATACTAGTCTCTATTGAACTTCTCCATAGATATATATATATATATAAGGGTTACCGTGAAAACACTTCTTAAAATAAAAATAAAAATATTTTTCAATGTACGAATTTTATGTAGAACACGTATGAATTCATCTAACAGGGTTACGAATTGTGAAAAAATAATTTTTTACTATATATATATATATATATATAGGGAATGGCTAGAATAAAAATACTTCTTAAAATATAAAATATAAATAATTTTCAGCCTAAAATCATCAAGATCTACGGTTGATTCGTAACCCTGTTGGATGAATTCGTGATCCTGAGTTCGAATCTCAGAGATACCAAAAATTTATTTTTCACAATTCGTAACCCTGTTGGATGAATTCATACGTGTTCTACATAAAATTTGTACATTGAAAAACTTTTTTATTTTTACTTTAAGAAGTGTTTTTACGGTAGCCCTTCCCTATATATAGGGGAGAGTTCAATAGAAACACAAATATAGGCGGAGTATAGAGTCTTAATCTCAGCCGTTGATCTTATCTAATCTAACGGTCAGCGTTCGTTCGTTCAACGTTCAAAGCGGAATTGTGTTGAACATGAATAGGGTTCGAATCCCTCAGCCACCAAAAGTTCAACAAATTATTTGTACGTTCAACAACATTTACTGCCATGTTCAATGCATGTTCGATGTTTATGATGTTCTTGTATAAGCTCTGTTTCTGTAGAATGCGACCCTATATATATATATATATATATATATATATATATATGGTTGCATTCTATGAAAATCACTCCCCTAGATAGAGAATAAAGACCAAATCAAGGCCATTCATCTCACTCCAATCAACGGTTCATATAATTTCCTGATTTGATTTTTTTAAATATTGGTTAATTACATTTATTTAATCCGAAAATGGCAAATATGTCCACTCAAATCCACCGAAATCTGGGATCTCGTTGAACAAATCCTGAAAATTCATCTCTTCCCATTCTGGGACCTGATCCGTCGATGAACATAATAGGTGAACATTAGTATGTTCATTTGTTTTCCTACGAACATATCGACGAACATTAATATGTTTATTTGTTTTCCTACGAACATATCGACGAACATTTAGTATGTTCATTTGTACTCACTCTCTCTCTGCTATTTCTGGACGCATCGTCCAGCTGCCTCGCCATGTCGTTTAACAGCTCCGGCCAATAAGGTAATCGTCGTGGAGCTGGACACCTTCAAGCAAGTGTTCGACACACCTCCCTCTGGCGCCCTTCGGAGCAGGAGGGGAAAGACGCGGCCACGCCGCCCAAGCCTCCTGCGCCGCTACTGTCGAATCTGGGCTTCAACACACTTTCCTCTACCTTCAACGGATCTGTCACCGCCTTCGTTGTGGGAGATGTGGCGGTCTGGTCGAGATAAAAGAGAGAGGCGAAGGAGGAGCCGACGTCATCGAGCGGTGTCGCGCCACGGCTGCCGGAGAAGACGGGCAGAGAGGCAGTGGCGTCGATGTTCTTCGTTGATGGTCGTTTGGTCGAGAAAAGCAAGCGAGAAGTGATAGGCGGCTGCGGCTGGGAGGCGCTAGATCTGAAAAATGAAAAAACGGTGGCGACAGTGGCTGTTTGACTGCTGTCGAAGGGAGCCGCTGCTGCCGGCGGTTTCGCCGGAGAAGAGATCATATGTGGCGGCAGCTTATAAGGGAGAGAGAGATAGAGAGAGCGTGAGTCTCCATTGACGAACCCAAGGGAGTGAGAGATCATAAAATAAATGAAATGACAAACATAACATTTATTATATAAAATAAATAAAATAAAATCATAATTAAAGGTTAAATTATCACCGTTAAATTAAGCAAAGAATCACAAAATAGGACGTCGGGTATGTCCGGGTCGGCGGGCACTAGCAACCTGAGAACCATAAACACGTTAGAGCCCTTCTAGGAACATCGGTGGGGGTGTCAATTGAAGGGCCTCCGACGCTCAAGTCAGTTCAACAATAAAAGATATTTGACGGAATCCGTAAAAATAATAATAAAACGTAAAATTGATGAAATAATAGAGTAGGGTTGAAGTAGTAGGTCTGGCTGGTCGGACTAGTCAGCCTGACGGGTCAGGGTTGTTCTGAACTTCAGACCGTGAGAGCGTGGAGGCGGATTGATTCAGCAAGAAAGCAAATCATGTAGAGTATAAGTGCATGTAGCAGTGATTAGAGTATGAATGATTGGATGGGTCGTCTGACCTAGTCGGGTTATATATATAGTAGTCCCTTGGTGGCTAGGGTTGCTTCTAAGCTTAAGTTCCACCCTAACTGTTCCGACCTTTTAGGAAAAGATATACCACCATGCCTCATTGCCTTTCTTGTTCACCAAGTAGCAGCCCTTTCAAGGGTTTGACATGACGAACCTGTATGTCTATGGGCTCAAATTTGGACTTTCGATATGGATCGAGTCTGACCCGTCCGATTGGATCGTCTAGTCGGACCGAATAAACTTTATTGGGCTTCATACAAATTTTGCCCTATACAATACCAAACACCAAGATAACCTCATATATGTTTGCTATTTAGGATTTATCTAGGCTACCAAATATGGCCGGCTCGTTTGATAGCCGTATTAGGATATGATGAAATAGCTTAAGCCAAGATATGTTAGATTAATAATGGGTTATTGGTATAATTTTCATGTGTTTGATATACTATATATGAAATTTAGATGGTATGAAATTCATGTTTATACTCCAGTTTGAAATTTAGATTGTTTAGGATTTACAATTCTAATCTACTTAAAATTTGAAAAAGATAAATATGCCCCAACATTTAAAAAAGAAAAAGAAAAAGAAAAAAGATGTGCAATTCTTAGCAAATCCAATCCGAACTATTCTCAAGTCTCAACAATTCTCAGCAAATCCAAATCAAGACGTCCAATTCTCATCAATTCTCATGAGGCTCCATTATAATCTTGAAAAAAAAAAAATCTTGAAATCAAGGTTGTGAACCAAATTACATAATCTTGAAAAAGAAATTCTCCTACTCAAAAAAAAGAAAGAAAAGAAATTATCTATTCTCGATTTATAAGAATTTTTCTATTCTCCATTCATGAGAAATTTTATTTCGTTTCTCTATTTTTAAGGAATGCCAAATTAAACATATGAATCGGATCGGTAGCTGCGTTTTCTGTCGTCGATGAAGGCTCTCGATTTCTCGATTTTGGGCTTCCCTGGTCGGTGTTTCTGACCAGCGACGGCGTTTCTAGTCGCCGATGAAGGCTCTCGATATCTTCTATTACATCTCAAAATATGGTCAAAATCCAGATACAATTTATATCAAAATGAAGAATATCACGCTGCTTAGTAAGAAATGATGGAGAGAAATCAACAGAGCCTCCTAGCCTATCTGATAGACTCTAACAACGCTTACAAGGATTTTTGAATAAGACGAAGAAGACGAATGAAGAGGGATAATTTTGTAGAGAGAGGCGAAGGGAGTGATGGGGTGAATGTGATGAGGATGGCGGGGTGAATTTTGCAGAGGGTAATTTTGTCTGGAGAAGTTAATGGGTTAATTGCACAAAATGTTACTACTAAACTATGGTATTTGTATCAAAATTGTTACTAAACTTTAATCTGTTTCAAAATAAATACTAAACTATGGTATTTTTATCATTTAAGGTTTTTAATTCAAGTTCTCTATAAATTTATTCCATGTGGCAGTTAAAATCCATGTGGTCATCTCCATCTAAGTTAATTAATTAAAAGATTTGCCACACCATTTTTTTATAAAATAAAGTAAATAGAAGGAAACCTATTATAACCTACATAAACTCCTACTCCTAGTCTCCTACAACTACAACTAGAGATGTCAATCGGGCCAGCCCACCGAATTTCGGGCCAGCCCTATCGGGTTTCGAGTTAATCGGGTGTGGGCTAATCGGGTTGAGGATTTTGTCGGGTTATAAATTTTCAACACTAACCCTAAACGTTAGGGTTTCGGGCTAGCCCATCGGACTAGTCGGCTTAAATGCGTAAAATAAAATAATCATTTGTATTTTGTTATTTTTAATGATCTAATATATAATGTATAAAATATACATAGAAATCAAAGATATAAATTATATAGCAAGCATGAAATGCAAAAATATAAGATATTGAAAAAAACATCAAGATTGCATAACATATAAAATAAGTTGGTAACAATAAAATGTTCAACTTTGTTAACAAAAAAACAATAAAATATCCAACAATAGTTTGAATTCATAGAAGCAAAGCATCTCAAAAATACAAAAAAGTGAAATGATGAGACTTTATAATATTTTATCATTTTTTATTTTTATATCTAAATATTTAATATTAAGTATTCGGATTTCGGGCTAGCCCATCGGGTTAGTCGGGCCTCGGGTACCGGGCTATTCGATTACGGGCTAATTGGGTTGTAACTTTTATCGAGTTGAAAATATTCAACCTTAACCCTCTCGGGTGGCGGGTTAATCGGGTCAGCCCACAGGTTTCGGGCTAGATTGACATCCCTAACTACAGCACACTACAACAGATTAGCATTGCGGAAACAAGAGCGAAATTCTTCTCCCAAATATCAAAAAAATTCGTTTGCTAAATTTTCTCCTCCTCTGCGCTTCCGATCACAAGGTTCATTTGTCTCTTTTCACTGCAAAGAGCATACTAGAACTTGAAAAAGAGTTGCCTCATTGACAACAATTACAAGATTCAACTACACAAGCCTTTGAAATTCATTGAATTCATTGAGGTGATCACTAAAAATGTAAGACTTTTTGAAATACACTATATAAAATGGGTTAAACATTGTTGATATTACTTCAATATGCATCTGTAGATAAACATTACTCATGTTACTACAATTCTTTAATCAATTATAAATTAAAAACCGAAAAAAGTAAACAAAAGAAAAAAAAAAGTAAAATTTCAGGGAAGAGCTGAGGCTCCCACGGTCTTGAACTTGCATTCTATTAAACACATGGTATGCCTTTGCAAACTTGAACTCTATCTATAGCATTCCTTTAAACAGCTGCCACTTTGAGTAAAACAATGTGTTTCTTCACCAAAAGTAGACCAAAGATACAGTAATGGTATTCAGACAACGAGAAGATGTATATAATTTTCTTAACAAAGCATGTAGTTTTCTTTTTTTTTTTTTTTTCTGAAATGACTTTGCTATTCTACCTGCGCATGTCTAATATTAAATTCCTATTAAGTTCAGTATATGTATCCAAAATAATGAGTCTCTTCTCTAGTTTGTATATTTTTAATGATTAAAATTGACAAAATTTCATGTTGAACCAAGCAAGATTTGTTAGTTGGCTTTTCCTTGTTACTCTCAGCTTTGCTCCTTTCGAGAGGTTTGTTTTCAACTTATCTCCAATCTTTTAGTTTTTCTTTCATTTACTTTATTTTATAAAAAAATGATGTGGCAAATCTTTTAATTAATTGATTTAGATGGAGATGACTGGTAAAGCTTAACATTCAAACCTAGATCTAAATGAGTGAAGAAGGCGCTCGGATTAACCTGTGTGATTCAGAATGGAAAAGAAACTTGCAGACGAAGAACTTGTAGATTTCTTAAGATATTTTTTACCTGTCTCTAACGATGGATTACATGAGGTATTTATAGAATTACATTAGGGCGAAGGGTAAAAAAGACTTTACAAGTCACTCACGTACTCCACAAGCGGTGTACGATCATGAATCACTATCTATCAAAAAGCTTTTCTAACTAATTTGCAGCTTTATGATGAACGTGTGGTCCTCCCGCCAACACTGGTTGCTTCCGCCCTTCGTTTGCACTGACTTCATCCAAATGAACTTTCGTCTGCGCCGACTTCGCCTGAACGAGCCTTCGTCTGTGCTGACACTCATACAAGACGTAATTGAACCCTTCGTCTGTGTCGCCTTTTGGTTTTATCTGCGCAGCCATCCTTTTAGTCCTTGCTCCAGCTAGGAATGCTTCCTTTTCTAAGTCTTCTTCAGGCATTACCATGAGGCCGAACCGCCCTTTTTAGTCTGCGCTGAATTTCGTCTACGCCGCTGGATCCCCCACTCTGGTTACTGGGTAATGCGTCTACGTTCTTTAAACCAAGTGTGCCTAAAGCCCAAGTCAGCGCTGCTGACTCTCATTTCCGTGTCCCTATGGTGATCCAATGTTTCCTATGGTTAGTAATTTCTTGATAACTAAGTTAACAAAATCCCGCCTTCTAGAATAGAATAGCTGATGAGATCCTTACTCATTATCAATGACCACATGGATTTTAACTGCCACATGGAATAAATTTATTAGAGAACTTGAATTAAAAACCTTAATGATACAAAATATAAGTTTAGTATTTATTGTGAAACAAATTAAAATTTAGTAACAATTTTGATACAAATACCATAGTTTGGTAACATTTTGTGCAATTACCCCGAAGTTAATCTACGAGCATTCACAGTCCTTGCGTCTTAGATTGTGTTTTAGGTGGTGGTTCCCACCTAAGACACAGTCTCCACATCTCTTGTATCTTAACTTGTATCTTAAATCTTCATTTTCATAGTGTTTCAAATTCTGCACTTTTATTTTAAAATTTTAAAATTTTATTAAACTTAAAATTCAAACATTGCAATAAAAATAAAAATTACATAATTTAAATAATAATAATTAAAAATTACGAAAAAATTACTCTTTCAATTTTAAAATTTAATATTTTATTAAAAATTAACAATAAATATTATATTATTTTAAATACAATACAATAAATAAAAATTAGGTTAAAAATTAAAAGGAATTAAAAAATGCCAAATTTTAAAAAATAAAAAACAATAGATAAAACAAAAACATATTAAAAATATTAAAAAAAGTCAAAATCAATCCTACCTACCCGCCCACCCACCCCACTCTTTCTTTTTCTTCTTCTTCTCCCATCTTCTTTCTCTGGCCTGCAATCTATCTCTCCTCTCTTCTGTAATTTTTCATTTTTCTTTTTATAAATTTCTGCGCGTCGCACGAGACACGCGATCATACTTTTCTCCCCAACGACATGTTGCTTAGCATAGACACAGCGCAACCGAGGCGTGCTCTACGCGGATCGACCCAGGGCGCCACAGCCACGCTGTGGATGCTCTAAGGGTACTGTTGAGATGAGAAATCTATCCGATGGTGGATACTAGATATCTTATGTGTAGAGAAACAATAATTTTTTTTCACCTGGCCTTAGTTTAAAATGAGCCTTTCTCCGTTCCAAAAAAACAACGAGCCTTTCTCATTGTATATCATGGATACCAAATAACTAAATAAAACAATATAGATTTGTTGTATGGGCCTTATCAAGCCTATCAAATAGAGTATTAGATAATTATTTATCACTCAAAATTAAATTAATTATTTCTTAATCTTATCAATATTATATATCTCAATCACCAAATCAAATAACCAAGAAAAGGGAGGGATAGAGTATTATGGAAGGGAGTGGGTATTAGAAAAAAGATGCAAAAATGGCATTTTATGTCCCATAGCGAATTTTAAAAAATATTCCAACCTAACGAATTCTCAAAATGATACCCAATGTATAAAAAGAGTTATTATTTACGTAGACTGCTAGAGACCTTACATGGCTTGCCTACGTGGATTGAAAAGAAAAAAAATAAAAAACAAAATACACGTTATCTCTCTCTCTCGCTCATCTCCTCAGCCTGCACGACATAAACGTTTTCTTTTTCTTCATATCCTCATCTTGCGCTCTATTCGCGGTTTTCCAACCGCCGGAGCCTTCGCAACTCTCCTTATGGTCTCAATTCCCCCATTCTTCTCGTCACATGACGAAGCCGGCGACTACGCCGACGACGAGGTCGCCTTCTTCATCTCCTTTTCCTGAGAGAACGAGATTGACCAGAACCTCACCTTGTTTCTCACTCGAGATCCTTGAAAAATATCCACTTCGTCGAGTTCCTTCTCGACGATGACGTCAAGCAAGAAAACGTCATATTTGCCGACTTTTTGATCTTCTTCACCTTCCTCTCCCGGTCTCCGACACTGGCGCCAGCGTTGAAGCTGCCTTGCCACTCGTACTCCTCCGCAGTCCATAGCGGATCTAGCTTTCTGGTGCGAGTATTTCATGCCTCCTTTGTGCGCCTTCAAATCTATGCCTCTCGCACTCGCACTTGCAGATTCGTTGGCGCACAGATCAAAAGACGGCGCAACGCAATTCCACTGCGCGCGACCTCTGCAGATGCGACAACTTCTTCATCGGCCACGTGACGAACACAGGTTTGTCGTATTCCGGAAGGAGAGGTTAGAAAGAGATAAAGAGAAAATAGAGGGAGAGATTGAGAGAGTGTGGTGGTGTTGGTGGTTCGTTGTGGCGCCCTTTGTTGGAGAATGGGGCGCAATGGAGAAGAAAACAGAAACTGTTGGGTATCTTCGCCTAGCCAGGGTTCACCGCTTGGTTCCCGAACCTCCTATCTTCCCCACTTCGTGCTCAAGCACTTTAGGCTTCGTCTTCTTCTCTTCTCCTCTGAGCTGTGGCTTCTTCCTCTGTCTCTTCTTCACCAGATCTGCACAAGAGGAAGAGAGCAAATGACAGTAGAAATAAACGTAGAAAAGAAAGATGAAAGAGATGAAGTTCAGGGAAAGGGGAAAAGGTGTCCTCGGGACACAGGGGCTCAGATTTTCCCCTTGAACTCAGCGACCCTTCCGGCAGCTGAATGATCAAGACCAGGGATGGACGACGGAGCAGCTTCTCAAATCTCAACAGAACCGCCAACAGCAGGAGCCAAGGTCAGAACTCCGGCGGCTCAGATCTACTCAGGTAACCACTAAACAGGGCTCCGATGGACAGGAAAGCCCGGTGATACCACCACCCACGCAGGGAATCTCGTATTATCAAAGAATCAACCACACTTGAAAGGAATAGCAGAGCCTTTCTTT
The DNA here is from genome assembly GCF_028751815.1 of Salvia miltiorrhiza. Classification (NCBI taxonomy): domain Eukaryota; kingdom Viridiplantae; phylum Streptophyta; class Magnoliopsida; order Lamiales; family Lamiaceae; genus Salvia; species Salvia miltiorrhiza. The sequence goes on along the minus strand of NC_080393.1, from coordinate 22,340,623 downwards.
CTTCAATAATACGTTATCCCAACATGAGAGAGCATCAGGGATTTAAGGAGGGTAGCAGCAACGGTAGGGAGAATCGCCATTGAAGGCGCTGGAGAAACCAAGGCAAGAGGGCGGTGGAAAAGGGGGAGGAAACGAGGAGTCAGAGAGAGAGAAGAGAGGATTAGGGTTAGTGGAGCGGCGCTGAGTGAAGTGAGAGAGAGAGAGAGAGAGAGGCGGGGTGGGGTATATCCGAAGGGGAAGTGGGCTAGGGATAAGTGGGTGGGCTCGGTTCTGGGCCCTGAAGTTGGCCCAGACCCAAAAAGAAAAGAGAAGAGAATGAGAAATGGGCCAACCTCACAGAAACGACAACGTGTAGTATGATGTGTATATTTGTTTTTATTTTTTATGTTTTAATATATATCCACATAGGCAAGCTATGTAGGCTTTTCGGCAGCCCACGTCAATTTTCGGAAACCGAGAATTTTAATAGGATATAAATAATATTTTTTTATAAATATTGGGTATCATTTTGAGAATTCTTTAAATTGAATATTCTTTTATAATTCACTAAAATGATGAGACATAAAATAATATTTTTTGGGAAAAAAGATTATATCACGTGGTTGTGCCTTTTTCACAACATGCCATTGCCACATGCCCCGCAACATAAATGCATAATCTGATAATCATGTGACCCAGCGCGTAAATTCCACCCAACCTTGATCGCGTGGCTACTCGTTCCGAAACCAAATCTATAATTTTCGAAGAAATTCAAAATTCAAATTCCGAGTGAAAACTGCCCGTTATTTGAACCCCATTCACTCATCAGTCTCTGCACTCCGCACTCACAAACTCACTCTCTCCTTCTCTCTCTGTGCAAACACACTCTCTTCTCTTTCACTTGTGCAAAATGCGTGAGATCTTGCACATCCAGGGTGGCCAGTGCGGTAACCAAATCGGTGCAAAATTTTGGGAGGTAGTGTGCGCTGAGCACGGGATCGACTCCACCGGACGCTACAGTGGCGACAACGATCTCCAATTGGAGCGCGTGAACGTCTACTATAATGAAGCCAGCTGCGGGAGGTTTGTTCCGCGTGCCGTGCTCATGGATTTGGAGCCCGGCACCATGGACAGCGTTAGATCTGGGACGTACGGGCAGATTTTCAGGCCTGATAACTTCGTTTTTGGGCAGTCCGGCGCCGGGAATAACTGGGCGAAGGGCCACTACACTGAGGGGGCGGAATTAATCGATTCCGTCCTTGATGTTGTGCGGAAGGAGGCCGAGAATTGTGATTGCTTGCAGGGTGAGCTATGATTTATCTTATTTCACGTTTTGCTTTGGCTCGTGCAAGGTATTAGTACTTATTTTTTGGTGTGATTTTGAAAGATCTGTGGATTTGAGTGCGATTTGTATCGGCTTCTCCAATCTGGAATACACTTTAGCGAATTTCTAACTGTTTAGATATTTAGCTCGTGCTGTGTATATGGCGTAATGGAGAGTGTGAATCTTAGACCTCTGTTCGTTTCAGTCCTTGTATAGATCTTGGTTAGAGAACTTCTGAGAATAAGTTTTGAGTTGAGATTCATTGCACGTGGCAAGCTTTGCATTACGATTTTGACCTGTTGAAAGACCTTATCATTTTGGATATCCCATTTTCCACGAGATTTAATGGCTTATTCTCTCCGGACCGCAATATGTTTTTGCTTTTATTTAATCAAGCAGATTGAAATTGTTTTTGCTCTTGATGAAGAGAGTGAATTTTGTTTAAATTTTATACAGTTCACTTGACTAACCATTTGTTTTATTTGTCATATTCTCAGGATTTCAGGTGTGCCACTCATTGGGAGGTGGAACTGGTTCTGGAATGGGAACACTTCTGATTTCTAAAATCAGGGAAGAGTATCCAGACCGCATGATGCTCACTTTCTCTGTGTTCCCATCACCTAAAGTGTCAGACACCGTTGTTGAGCCTTATAATGCCACTCTGTCCGTTCACCAGCTTGTCGAGAATGCTGATGAGTGCATGGTGTTGGATAATGAAGCTCTGTATGACATTTGCTTCCGAACCCTCAAACTCACCACACCTAGCTGTAAGTTGCTCTGATTTATTGTTTCTATCTCTGGCTTCAGGTGTATAGTGTTTTTACATGATTATGTCATCCCATGCTTTGTGTAAGGAATATGTTATCCCATGCTTAGTGTCTTTAGCTATGTGAGTCATTGTTTTTTTGTAAGGAAGCTAAAGTTTGGTTATTTTCTAGATATCAAACAGAAAGATATGCTTCTGTTAAACTTTGATTCTCCTTTTTTATTCTCTACAATTTATACAATCTGACTTTCATATGCCATCACATGGTAGCTTGTATGTGCTGGTTAATGATCTCATACTGTCTGCTAAGTTAACACATGCATTCTTCTTTGCATTCGAAGTTCACGTGATCTTACTACAATATATGATCATTTGTTTAACAGTTGGAGATCTCAACCATCTGATTTCCGCAACCATGAGTGGTGTGACTTGCTGCCTGCGGTTCCCTGGTCAACTCAATTCAGATCTCCGCAAGCTTGCTGTCAACTTGATTCCTTTCCCTAGGCTGCATTTTTTCATGGTTGGCTTTGCTCCGCTCACTTCTCGTGGGTCACAGCAGTACAGAGCCCTCACCGTTCCTGAACTTACACAGCAGATGTGGGATTCGAAAAACATGATGTGTGCTGCTGATCCTCGCCATGGTCGTTACTTGACAGCTTCAGCCATGTTCCGTGGGAAAATGAGCACAAAGGAGGTGGATGAGCAGATGATCAATGTCCAGAACAAAAATTCATCCTACTTTGTAGAATGGATCCCTAATAATGTCAAGTCTACCGTTTGTGATATTCCCCCGACTGGCCTGAAAATGGCGTCAACCTTCATTGGTAACTCCACATCAATTCAGGAGATGTTCCGGAGGGTCAGTGAGCAATTCACAGCCATGTTCCGGAGGAAGGCTTTCTTGCATTGGTACACTGGAGAGGGTATGGATGAGATGGAATTTACGGAGGCGGAGAGCAACATGAATGATTTAGTTTCTGAATACCAGCAGTATCAAGATGCAACGGCAGACGAGGAGGAGGAAGGCTACGAGTATGAAGACGATGATGAGTATCAGGAGGGAGCATAAATTTTGTCTTCTTATTGTTGCTTCAGGTGTTTTTGTTTGTGTTTTAAGGGATTTACTTGCTTTCTCGGATTAGATTACTCCTGCCTCCTTGGCATGTCTAATATGTGCTTTTCTTTTCATTAACTAATGCTATCTTTGAATATCAATCAATTTGTTAGGCTGCTGCACATTTTCTCTTTTACTGATACTTGACTTCTATATAACTTTTTCAATATCACCAAATACATGAATATAAACACAGTAAATATTGTTTGATGGCTAGAAAAACAATATTATGTTGCATTCTATGCAAACACAGCAAAAACAAAATGGAAACACTTAGGTCGCCTTGTAATAAGCAGAGAAAACAGCAGGCAGCTTAAGCTCCGAATATGGGAACTTTAGCAGTAGATATCAGGGCAAGGAAGTGTTGTGCTACAATTCGCCGCCAGTAGCAGTTTTAGGGACTGAATCAGCTCTTTGGAACCTTGAAGGCAGCCATGTTTTCCTTGCAGAACCTCATCACCTCTGCATCAACAAGGTTTGATCCTCTGCACTACATGATTTTTCTGCACACACACAACAGGTGATAGAATGCTCTCAACAACTTAATAGCTACAGGTACAAATCCTCTGCACCACATGATTTTTCTTGTTACTTAAACTGGTAGCTATTGAGTTGTTGCTCATATTATGGATTAACAAACTATGATCAGGCTTGCAGTAATATAAGAAAGGACTAAGCCACAAGAAAACTCAACACTTGATTTTTTCTACTTTTCCTTTACAAATAGATCTCATCCAAGGGCCCCATTGTCCAGGAAGATTAACAAATTATACCCAATTATTAATAATTTAGAAATGATCGACTTCACTAGTCCAGGATATAATAACAGTGGGAAAAGTTGCAATATGGAGTAAATACTTCAAAACTACTCTATCATCATGGTTACTTGCTAAAGTATAAATGAAATTTATGGTGCTAATTAATTAGCAATCATTTTATTTCACATTATCTTCCACCATTACCACTACATCAATATTACACGTTTACGTGCCAACCAACTTTGTACCACAATGCCTTCAAACACAAAAAGAAAAGAAATGAAAGAAAGACTTTGTACAAAATATGGAGTATATATCGGACCGTGGGCTCTAATACGCGCCTCGAGCCCAGCTCGTTCGCCCCCCGGCTCGAGGGCTGGCTCTTCTTTCCAACAAAAAATAAATAAATAAGAAATTAAATTTATTTAATTTTAAATGGCTATTTTAGTTGATTTTTCAAAAAAATTAATCGTTACAAACGGCTCTTTTTTTTATTTAATTCTAAAATTCTTCTATAAATACTATTTTAATATTCTTTTAAATTTTCACATTAAATTCAATTCCTATTTCTTATTTTCTCCTCTAAAAACATCTTCTTCTTCCCACTCCTCTTCCAACTTTCCTCCGACTCAAACACCAATAAGATTTCGGTCGTCCCGACTTTGAACGTTCCTCCCGTCATTCAATTTGTGCACCTTGAAAATCGATTTTGAGAAATAACAAGTCATGTAGAATTGGATAGCCCTCTAAAAACAAGAGGAAAGACAAAAGCATACATTCATCGAGATCGTGAAGCCGGTGGTCAATGAATTTATCAGGATTACTTCGCCCCTAATTCGGTATTTGGGGAAGCATTTTTCTGGCCACATTTTAGTATGCTCAATCCTTATTCTTACGCATCGTAAATGTGGTGGAGGCGGATCCTTACTTCCAATAGCGCGAACACGCTATTGGGAGAGTCGGCTTCACACCGATCCAACAATTAAATTATTATAATTTTATTTTAATTATTACTCCCTTCGTCTTGTAAATAGTCCTAGGAGGGAGTGACATGAGTTTTAATAAAATTAATTAAATATATTAGAGAAACGGTGTCCCATTGTAATGTAGTGTTAATAATGATTATTAATTGTATTGTGAGTGGAGATATGGTCGAATTGGATTGTGTATGTGAAGGAGAGAGAAATATTATGAGTGGTACAATATGTTAAAAAGTTAATATATGAAGCATAATCTATTGTGGGGTAGTTTTCATAAATACAATATGACTATTTTTTTTGTGAACACTCCAAAAATTAGGATCTTTTACAGGACGGATTGTGTATAATTTTTTTTTTGTATTTTATTTTAATTAATGTAATATTTAAATTTTAAAATTAATTAAATGTTTGACTTTAAAATTGAATGGGTTATTTTCAATGAAATGAACATGAAATTTTTAAAGCCCATTTTATAAGCTATTAATTGGAGTCCACTTTCTTAGACTATTCTCATTGGTGACACTCATGTGTCACTCATATAAGACAAATTGAAAGTGATGTGATTGGTCGAAACTTGACTTGACAATTAAACAAATTTACATTTGAATATATTCATATTAAAATTTAGTGGTAACATATCAAATTATAAGTATCTGTCAAAACTACCCACATTCTAAAATATCTACACTTCATATGATTTTCATTTTTTAATTAATGCTTTTACATTCACGAGCAATAGAACGAACAAATTTGAAATAATTGTCATATGACTCATATGCTTTTGAGTTTTGACTCAAATTTGAATGGAACAGAGATTGCCCCCACCTACCCACAGAACATACGCGTAAGTATAAAAAAGACAATAATTCGTCAGGCATAACTCGAGTGACAAAATTGATATATCCAAAAAATTTCTTTGTGAAAGATTTTGGATCAAACTCCTTTGTCTCTATAAACGTATTTTCCTTTGGCATGAACTTCCACTCTCAACACATTAAACTCCTTTGTGTCTCTTAGCGTATTTTCTCTTGGCATGAACTACCCATCTCTTTCTCAGCGCATTCATCTCTCTCTCTCTCTCTCTCTCTCTCTCTCTCTCACTCAGCCTATGAGTGCATAAACTCTCCCATCGGCGTAAATCTGCCGGCACATTAATTCTCTCAGTTAAAAAAAATTAATTTTAACTGAATATATTTAATTTGAATATAAAAAAAATAAAAAGAATAAAGATTAATTCACAATAATAAAAATTGATATTATAAAAAGGTAGAAAAAATAAATTAAAATAAAAATAAAAAAGAATTACAAAATAGATTTATTCAAAAAAAGATAAGAGATGAGAGAGATTTTTTTTAAAATTTTAATCTTTAAATAAATACTCCCTCCGTCCCAATAAGCTTGTCCCCTTTCTTTTGGGCACGGAGATTAAGAAAAATTGTATTAGAGGTTAAGTTGTATGACCCACATGTTTAATTATATTATTAATTGATTTAAGTATGGTTAACAAAGCAATAGCTAATTCTTCAAAATTATGCTGCCGCTCTCAACTCCGGCAAGCCGGCGCCGGCGCCGACGCCTCCTTCCCTTACACACCATCATTCCAACAACCAACAGATAAATTTCCCCTATATTGAAGAAGTGTTTATAGAAATTCAAGAAATTAAAGAAACACACCATTTCTGTAAACCCCAACCCCCAAATTGCTAACCCTCATTTCTACAGGCGGCGGCGGCGGTGGCTCCGGCCGTTCAGCCGAAGAAGATGAAGCAGGAAAGGCGGCGACACGGCGGCGCGGGAAAGGGAGAACATGGCGCGCTGGCCGTGGAGGTGGGAGAAGGGTGAAGGCGGCGCATGGGTGGAGGCGAGAGGGCGAAGGAGCTCGAAAGGGTGGAGGTGGGAGAGCGCCGGATGTGGCGCTCAGATTCAGGTGGGAGGGCGGCAGGTGCATTGAGGCTCCTCTACAGTGCCGATTAGGGTTCCGTCGACCTCTCATGGGCTTTTCACCACAGCGGTTTTACAGATCTCCCCTCCCTTGGCTTAGATCTGGGCACAGTGGCGCGATGGAGAAGATGAAGCATGAGGGGGTGACGGCCGTGAGGATGGAGGATAGGCGGCGGCCGTGAGGATGGAGAAGATAGGACAGAAGGCGTCGGCCGTGAGGATGGAGGATAGGCGGCGGCCGTGAGTTTCCGGCAAAGAGAGAGAGTCCAGAGGGTGGGCGGCGGCCGTGAGGATGGAGGATAGGCGGCGGCCGTGAGTTTCCGGCAAAGAGAGAGAGTCCAGACGGTGGGTAGGAGAGAGGGGTTTAGAGAGAGAGAGCTATGAAAGAGATGTGAGTGTGTTAATTAGGAGAGAGATAGAAGCTAAACATTTTTTAATTATTACCAAAAAAGGAAATGGGACAAGATTATTGGGACAACCCAAAAAGGAAAGTGGGACAAGATTATTGGGACGGAGGGAGTATAACTTATACATTTTAAATCAAATATTTATATAAAATATTTACTCACTCTGTCCCACTTAACATGGCCCCTTCTGTGAGAGTAAAGGGGTCATGTTGAATGTGACAGAGGGAATATCAAATTAAAGCTTTTATTTGTGATCTTTAATTAGATATTCATATGAAATATTTTATAATTAGTCGAATTTCACAATTTTAGAAAGAAAAAAAAGATAAAGAAAAATGAAATTAAAAATAAAAAAATATAAATAAACCACTAATATAATTATAACTACAAATTTACCACTGAATTTTTAAATTGATTTGAAATTGATTTCAAATTTCACTAAAATAAACTCAATTATGTTTTATGTTATGATATAAATAAACTCAAATTAATCGTAAATTTCATTTGCATCCTAGCTGAAATTCGCGCTTCTTTGTGTAAGTTTCTTTGGGGTGGAGGCTTGGAGGAGAGGAAAATCCACTGGGTCAAGTGGGAGGAGATGTGTGTGGATTATAGTTGTGGGGGTCTCGTAGGGCTGAGCAACGAACCGACCGAACCGAAAAAACCGACCGAACCGATCATTTCCGGTTCGGTTCGGTTTTAGAATTTTTGGTTGTCGGTTCGGTTCGGTTTTTAAGTATAAAAACCGATGGGTATCGGTTCGGTTGTCGGTTTTTTAGTTTTGGTTCGGTTATGAACCGAACCGAACCGATACATGATATATATTATTTATTTTATATTTTTATATTACATTTACTAAATGTAAAACTAAAACCCTAGCCCCTCCCCCCAATTTTTAACTGCTGCCTGCGCCTCCTTCTCCATTGAAACCCAACTCTCCTCCCTCCCTCCCAAGTCCCAGCCGCGCCTCCATTCTCCGACCGGCGACCACCTGCCCGCGTCGCCTCCATTCTTCGCGCACGGTAGCACGAGCAGACCGCCGGCCGCCCCCCGCCGCGTCTGACGTCTCCAGCACGAGCCAGACCGCCGGCCGCCCCCCGCCGCGTCTAACGTCTCCAGATCGGCTTCTCCTCCGCCGCTGAAGCCTGACGCAGTCACGCAGACCTCCACCCGTCACCTTTCTCCCCTCGTCCGAAAGGTAAATCGAATTTTTGTTGTTTTTTCGATTAAAATTTGAAGTTTGTTTTGGTCAGTTTTTTTTTTCGAATTTTTGGTGGTTGGTAAATCGAATGAATGCATAGATTGGGGTTTGATTTGGGCAAATTTTTATATATTTTTTCGAATATTACAGGCTGTTTTTCAAAAAATTGGGCAAATCGGTCGGTTCGGTAACCGACCGAAACCGATCGGTTTCAGCCGGTTCGGTTATGGTCGGTTTTCGGGCTCCAGGCGGTTCGGTTCGGTCCGTGTACTACCTATGTCGGTTCGGTTTCGGTTTTGTGAAATTGGTTCGGTTCGGTTCGGTTTTGAACCGATGCTCAGCCCTAGGGTCTCGGCCTCAAAAATCTTGATTGGTTCAATGCGGCACTTTTAGCCAAATGGCTTTGGCGGTTTCTGGTGGAAAAAGAGACGTTGTGGACTCGGGTTATTAGGTCGCGCCATGGTAACCTCAATTGGGATGACGAGGGCTTTCGGGTGGAGGGGAATGGGAGGTTGAGAACAGGCTGGTGGAAAAACATTTTGAAACTGAGCTGGGGAGAGGAAGGAAAGTGGCTTAGGGGGAATTTGGAAATTCTGTTAGGGGAGGGGGATTCGGTCTTATTTTGGCATCATTTTTGGGCCGGAAATGAGAGACTCTCGGACCTTTTCCCTAGACTTTTCCGTCTCAATAATAACCAGGGAGGTTCTATTAAAAGCATGAGAGAGTGGATCGGGGGAGAATGGAGGTGGAAGCTCAGCTGGAATAGAGTTTTAAGGGATAGTGAGCAGGAACAGGTGCACCGGTTATCTGACCTTCTCAGCAACTATTGTCTTACAGCTGGGAAATCGGATGTTTGGAAGTGGAAAGCTACTTCGGACTTCACTTTCTCAGTCAAGTCGGCCTACAAGGCTATCTGTTTGATGGCGAATCCCACAAGCACTGGAATGATGAAGAAGGAGATGTTGACTATCTGGAAAGCCCCAGCCCCCCTTAAGGCTGTTACCACAGCATGGAAGTTATTCAAAGGAAGACTTCCTACATGTGATAATCTTCTGAAACGACAGGTTCCAATTCAAAACTCTGAGGCTTTGTGTGTGTGGTGTAAGTTAAAGGAAGAAACGATTGAACACACTTTCTTTGCTTGTCAAAACTCAGATGACATCTGGAAAAAGATCATCATTTGGCTTGGTCAGCAGACGGTGTTGCACCGTAAGGTGAAAGATCACTACAATGCCTTCACAAATCTGGGGAAAAAGGAGGATCAGCGCTTCCTGCGTGGAGTTTGGATTTGCACGACTTGGGTTTTATGGAAAGAGAGAAATGAATGCAAATTCAATCAAGGCAAGTGGAATGGAGAGAAGCTGTTTGCAGAGATTAAATCGAGGCTTTGGGGATGGAAGATGACGTACAAGATGTCGAGTTCTACCTCGGATTTTAGGAACTGGTTCTTGGCAGCTTTCTCGTAGGTTTTTTGTGCTGGTTTTGGGTGCCTTTTGAACTTGAGTTGATACTCTTGATACTCTTGTTCTCTTGCTTGTATCACGGTACTACTGGTACCTTTTCGGTATAATATACACCTTATTTCTGATCAAAAAAAAAATCGTAAATTTCATTAAAATAGTTTTATATGTTATGATATACTAAAATAAAGGGTAAAGGTGCAGATTAGTCCCTAAAGTAGACCCCCCTAAAGCGTTTAGCCCCCCACACTTGACTTTGGTGCAAATACCTCCCCTATAGTATATGAAAAATATGCAAATAACCCCACCTACAAACGGACCTTTGACGCCGTTTACTTAATTTTTTTTTTTTGAAATGGGTCTCTCTCTCTCTACCTCTCTCTCTCTCTCTTACACACACACACTTCAACGAATTGCAACGGTGGATGGGAGCTTCAAGCGGCAGCAACTATTGTTGGCCATCAACGGCAGAGGAGGGTGAGTGGGAAAGGGCGACGGAGGACGGTCTACGGGAAATTGACGAAGAAGGTACTTCAAGCACATTCCGACCAAACACCGCCGCTGCTGCTCCGATGTCGGCGCTGCCTCAATTGACTGCTCTGCGATTGGCTTTGCATATTGAAAAAAAAACACCTTAAGAATTAATGTGAGTTAACTGAAGTGGTATCAATTTTTTGAATGAACAAGATTATCCCAAATCTCATCTCTTCTAAGCCTCCTTCTCTCTAGTATCTGCAGCGTTGTTGTTTCCCTTGTACATATGTTTTCTTCCTAGCCCAGACCCCTTCCCTTTTCATTTCATAATTATTTTCGCACCATCAAATCAAATGGATAGATTTGATTTCCCCCTCCCCCCCTATCTCATCTTTTGATTTGGGCGATGCGGCGCGGCAGAGCGGTGGCGAGGCAAGCGGAGGCGATTCACGGCGGCGAAGTCAACGGATCTGGTATTTCTAAGGAGGTCAGATTCTGCGGCGTCAGGAAGAGGCCATGGGGCCGTTTCGCGGCGGAGATCAGAGACCCGTGGAAGAAGACGCGCGTCTGGCTCGGCACCTTTGACTCGGCGGAGGACGCCGCCCGCGCCTACGACACCGCCGCTCGCTCGCTCCGCGGCTCTAAGGCCAAGACCAACTTCCTCGTGTCCCTGAACGACGCCGTTTCCCCCAATTTCAACCCCCAAAATCTCAATTGGGGTGGGGGTGTGAACTGACGTGTGTGTGTGTGTGAGAGAGAGAGAGAGAGAGACCAATTTCAAAAAAAAAATAAAAAAAAAATTAAGTAAACGGCGTCAAAAGGTCCGTTAATAGGTGGAGTTATTTGCATATTTTTCATGTACTATAGTGGAGGTATTTGCACCAAAGTCGAGTGTGGGGGGCTAAACGCTCTAGGGGGTCTACTTTAGGAACTAATCTGCACCTTTACCCTAAAATAAATTGAAATTGTACATTATAATTTATTTCGTATATTACAAAAATTCAACATAAAGGGCAAAAAATGAGCAAATTTTTCATTAAACTGGTTTTATATGTTATGATATTAAAAAAAAATAAAAAATGTACATTATAAATTTATTTCGTAGATTACAAAAATTCAACATAAAGTACAATAAATGAGCAAATTTTTCATTAAAATGGTTTTATATGTTATGATATAAAATAAATCGAAAATGTACATTTTATTTCGTACTATATTACAAAAAATCAACATAAAGGGCGATGAATTAGCAAATTTTTCATTTAAATGTGCAAAATGAAAGGAATCAACATAAAGGGCAATGAATGAGCAAATTTTTCATTTAAATGTGCAAAATGAAAGAAGAAAAAAAGATGATACAAAGTAAATCGAAAATGTACATTTTATTTCGTACTATATTACAAAGGAATCAACATAAAGGGCAATGGATGAGCTTTTTCATTTAAATGTGCAAAATGAAAGAAAAAAATATATACAAAGGAATCAACATAAAGGGCAATGGATGAGCTTTTTCATTTAAATGTGCAAAATGAAAAAAAATATATATATAAGGGCCCAACCGGGTTCGAACCGGTGACCTATTGATCTGCAGTCAATTGCTCTACCACTGAGCTATGGACCCTTCTTGTTTAATCTTTCGCACCAAAAGTAAAATATAATGTCAATTATTTTTGGCCAACATAATTATAAAAAGTTTACATATATATTAAAGATTTCAAAATCATTTGTATACAATGTTCTTTAGGGGATAGTATGTAATTATTAATATAAGTTAAAACAACATTTCGCTCCCAAATCCCCAATAATTTTTAGGTGCATCGGTAATTACTGGAATATAATTTTATCGTTAGTTTTATGAACTTGATCGCTGTTTTCACTGGAACCTTAAAAATAGAATTATGAAATACTTAACAATGATATGTTGAACATACTCACTTATTTAGCCATGTAGCTCTATTTGGCGTTTTAAATTAAAAATAAGAACTATATTTAAAATTAATATATAATAAGAATTATTTTCAACTCTTAGATTATCAAGATCTGTGATTGATTTATTACTTTGTTGAAATACTTCAATGTGTTGGGTTTGAATTCCATAGAATCTTATGAGAATACTAAGTAAACAAGACTAAAAAACGACAACCTTCACTTGAATCTTCAACAATTTATATATAGGGTGTAATCGTGAAAAAAAATTCCATGTAGGAAATATTCCAAACGAATAGGTACCAAGAGAAAAGAAAATATAATTTAGCTAAACTGATCCACACGCCATAATAAATCTCTCAAGGATCTTATATTATAACACTAGTGTGTAACCCGTTGAAATTCGACGGGTATTTATTTCAATTATATTTATAATTGTAATAAATAAAATAATATTTATATCAAAGTAATGAATTTGTTATGTAAATAACGATTTATTATTTGTTCTCATAAAAAATATGTATAGTAACATTTGTTAAATATCTACACAAATTTATATTTATAAATATAATTTATCACAATAATTGGTTATCCATTTCAATAGAGACTCGAATATTACACTACAACAAAACATATCGGACACCGACGGAAAATAATCCGTTGGTAATTATCGACGGAATAGCGACGGAAAATAATTTGTCGTTAAATATTATTCATTATTTTTCATTTATTTATTTTTTTAATTTACCGACGAAATTATTAGCGACGGAAAATAATTTGTCGTTAAATATTATTTATTATTTTTAATTTATTTTTTAATAATTTTTTTAAATTTACCGACGAAAATAGCGAAGGAAAAAAGGAAATCCCCCACCCCCCTCTCGTCTTCTTCCCTCTGTTGCCACCACCATCGCCGCCCCTTCCTCCCACCCGCCGCCGCTCTCATCAAACACCCCCCCACAACACCTCTTCTCCTCAGATTCCACCGTTGCTGATGACCCTTAAGCTCCGGTGAACGGCCGCCAATCGTTGTTTTGAGCGAGAAGAAAATCCAAGGACCATGGAAACACCAAGGACCACCGGCGCGCCGCCCCCAACCTCTGAAATCCGACCACCAGCCATACACCACCGGAATCACACCTCCAGCCACCATCTCCAACCGCGGCCCAACAACCTCCGACCTCCGACCCTTCTTCCGGCTACAACAGACACTTTTCCTTCTTCCTCAACAACCTCCGACCTCCCCCCTCTCTAAAATTCCAGCGATAGCAGCGGCGAAGCCGCCGCCATCGTTTCTCCCTCAAACCCCATCCGTCTGAAAATCCCCCTTCAATCCCAACAGAGCCCTAATTCTATCAACACAAAAAGATATTATTTTTCTATCTTCCAAGCGAGGGAGTCGTAGCGGAGTCGGAAAATGGGGTTGCGCTGGGCTGCGGCGGAGGGTAGGGAAAGGGGAGGGAGCGGCGGTGGGTGGGGGAGCTTCTCGATCTGGAGCTTGGTGAGGCGGAGGACGGCGGCGGGTGGAGCTTGATCGAGATCTGGAGCTTCCTCTGCTGCTCCAGGCGGTGGAACGTTGGTGGTGGTGGCGGTGGGTGGCGGCGCCAAAGGTGGTGGAGGTGGCAGGGGGCGGCGCCAGGTGGGGGGAGGGAGAGTTAGGGTTTGGGGTGGGGGAAGGGGAAAGGACAATTTGGGGTGGGGGATTTCCTTTTTTCCTTTTTCTTTTAATTTTTTTTTCACATGTAAAAAATAGGTTTTGGTGGCAATTCCGGCTGCCACCTTGTCGATTCCGGCTGTCACAGTGGCATTTCCGACGCCGGCGTAAGAAAAAACCGATCGCCGGATAATTTTCAGACAAAAACTAAAGGTTAGGTATTTAAAAGAAGAAAAATAAAAAAGGTGCAAAAACCAATTTCGTGTAAACGTTAGGAATTTACAGGCAATTACCCCTATTAAAAATCATATACTATTTGAATAGTTATATTAATTTTATTTCTCCAAGTCTTAGAATTCCATGAATCAAATATTACATGTATATATAATATTTTCAAATACAATAAAAATTATATTGCGTAAAAAATGAGAGAGATGAGAGAAAAATGAAGTATTATTTTAAAACTTTTAGCTTATTTGAATTTCTTAGTTTAAATCTATTATTTACATATTATATATCAAATTAAAGCTCTTGCAACGATCTTTAATTTGATATGTATATTGAATATTTTTTATTAATTAAAAAATTAAAAAGAAATAAAGAAAGTATGATAATTATAAAAAAAAAGTTGAGTTTAAAATTATTTAAGACCACTATCTTAGGGCGATTTGGAAAAATAGGTCAATATTTTTCGGACTTGCAAAAATAGGCCAATTATTTTAGTTTTTGGTGTTCTTAGGTCACATTTGGGCTCAATTCAGCATTTATAGGCCACTTTTTTGGGTCAAAATATGGCCCAAAATAGCCTAATTGGGTACAAATATGGCTCACGGATGCCGAAATTTAAAATAATTGGCCTATTTTTGCAAGTGCGAAAAATATTGGCCTATTTTTGCAAACCACCTTAAGATAGTGGACTTAAATAATTTTAAACTCTAAAATGTTTCTATGTGTAATTTGAGATTTCCATACTGAAAGAGATTTCCATGTTTAAATTTATGTTAAAGGCTCTAAAATTGCATAGATTTGAAATAAAGCTCCCTCATGAAGCCAGGACCTAAGATTAAGGAGAGGCCAACAATCTCATTACCAAAAACACTCGCTTCGAAGAATGAAGGTTTTCAGATTAATGTTGCAAAAAAATTTTACAAAGCACTCGCGTTGTCATACAGATCAAAAAAAGTAACTTCCAATGAGATGTTTACATTATGACAAATGACTAACAATATATATATATATAATTATTAAAATTGAAGTAGGATGCAAGCTTCATCTGAATTCACCGGAGAGCGACTCCTTTTTCTATATGTTATACATATTTTGATATAGACGAAGGAGATTTCGTGTTGTCCAGAGTTTATATAACCTATTTGGACTCATTTAATTAACTTGAAAATTAACATTAGCTGTAACCACAGGTTTATGTTGGTTAATTGAGTAAATTAGTGTTACCATGCATATTGATTAAAATTAGTGAGGCAGCTGATCTTGTAGTAATCATTGTTGTTATATATATATATATATACACAATTGAATCAAAGGTGATCCAGTTGATAAACTGGGGTGAGATTAGAGTAATGCAAGCCCCAATGCTGCTCCACACCCTCCGCCTTCTGATTCTCGTTGAACATCGAGAATATATAAGTCTGGATGTCCTTCCCCGGCCTCATCGGCGTCCCCTTCCCCGACGACACGTGTCCCATCAGATTATTCACATACGTCCCAGCGTTCTCTATGCTCGCGTCTCTCCCTCCATCACTCGGCCATCCCGTCTCCGACACCACGATCTCAACGTCTGCGCCACCCACCTTTTCCAAAGCAGCGTAGGCCGCATCCGTCATCGCGTCGAACAGGTTCAGGTAAGTGTTCCGCCCATCGTGAACCACCGTTTCCCCTTCTCTGAAAAGCGCGTAGTCCAGCTCTACGTTGAGCGGGTCCCCCACGCGGGCGAAGTAAGGGTACACATTCACAAGCAGAGGGTACTTCTTCCGCGCCAGGCAACTCCGCGATCTCAGCCATCAGGGGCTTGGCGCCCTCGGCGAAGGCGCCGGCGGAGGGAGGGTACGAGGTCGATAGCGTCTGCATGGAAACGGCCGTGCTCACCGGTATGGATAAGTTGGCCGCGGCGATGGCGGCGTCGAGATTCCGCATTGCGGCGGGGACGTACTGCGCTAGCTCCCCCGGGTACACCTCGTTGCCTGCGGCGACGCACGTGAATTTGACGGCCGGATGGATGAGGGAGGATGTTCGCCGCAACCCACGCGGCGGCGGCGGATTTGTCGGAGGCCAGTGGTTTCAAGTCTTGATTGAAAGTTCCGACGATCACGGATATGCCGGAGTTGTGTAAGGCTGTGAGAACGTCTTTGTCGGGTTGGAAAACCCTAATTTTGGTGATTTTGATCTGATGAAGGCGTGATACAGAGTTGGAAGGAGATGGAAGGTTGTTTCCCAGTAGCCCATAGTTGATGCCTACTGTAGCTCCAACACCTTCTGTACATACACATCAGTTAAATCAAATTCGAAAGAAATAATGAAAAAGGAAAAATGAGAATGGAGAGGTATGTGTTTTTCTTAATTACCTACATGATTATAGAGTAAGAAGGTGAAGAAAAATGCCAAAGAAGAATAGACAAGTGCGTCCATGGTAACAAATTAGTAATATTGGGAATCTTGAAGTAGCTTCAACTTTGGATGGTAGGGCTCATTTGTTGATATATGTATTTTTTATTTTTATAGTGGAATATCATGGGTGAGAATTTATTATGGGATAGTATACTATATTTATATCAGGAAGCGTGCTGGGATATTTTCTTTTACTGTGTGGGTTATATGGAAATTATAACTTGAGATTGGCATGCTAATTCATAAGTCAACTGCATGGCCTATATGATCCAATGAAAAGATTAACTTTGTTTCTTATGGATAAAAAGATTAATGAGGAATTATGTGAATAGACTCTACATATATCTTGAGTGCAACTCTATTTAGATAGTAAGCAATTTTTTTTCTTAAGGAGTAAAGATTATAGACAGTACGTAAAGTTCATTAAACATGTTAGTATCATGAATTCAAAAAATAATTCAGAGTGAATAAAATAATAAATATATCACCGAATATCAGTGTGAATCTGAATCTTGAATTGCACGTCTTACAGATGTTGATTGTATATTTATTTGAGATAACTCATAAGAATGAGACTATATTATAACGTAAATCACACACCATACCAACAAAAAAATTGCTAACTACTAATACTAGGCTTCGAACTAAGCCCATATGTGTTACATTACAAAGGTTAATATTATTACTACATTAATATTTCCTTTCCTTCCGTTCCCAACTAACTTGATCAATATTTCTTTTCGAGTCGTCCCAATTATATAAGTTGATCAATTTCCTTATATAGAATAAATATAAGTAAGGAAACATCTAATCACTTATTCATTTTATTACCAAACACACACTTAAAACACTACTCCCTCCATCCCATAAAAACATGCATAATTTTCATTTTTGTCAATCTCATAAAAACATGCATACCCCATTTATAGTAATAATTCTTCCACTAAACATTACAATCAATATGAGACCGTTAACATTTCCTTACTTACATTGTATTTTACAAGATTTCTTATAACTCATATCGTCTCATGATATGCATGTGTTTTATGGGATGAAGGGAGTAGTTTCTTAAATTCCATGCCGCAAAGAAATTGATCAACTTACATAGGACGAAGGGTGTAATATTGAATGTTAATGTGACGGCAAATTTTAAAGTTTCTTTTTTTCTGTTACAACTCATATACCCACACTTATACGCTCTAAATAACTCAAATCCCCGATCAATTGATTCGAGAGAAAGATTATACTTCTATTATACATCGATCTTTTGGTACGTAGGCATAACTGAATCATGGTCCAACTTTTAATTTTTGTACTTATTCTACCTTTACTTTTAGCAAAAGAAAGACAACAAAATTATTCATTTTTTCCCTCATTTTTTATTTTTGCTAATGTGCTAAATAAATGCATGATAACAAACTATCGAGAAATGAGAGAATAAAATACATTGTTGCTAAGCCCGATTGTCAGTTTTCTAAGGAATCAAAGTATTCAATATAATTTTCGTCAAGCATAAAAAAGTAATAATTATAGCATATGTTCTAAAGCAATATATACTTAATATATCGTCTTGCTTGATTAATTACAAATGAATGATTTAATTATTTAATTTTTTCATTTACAACTTACAAGTAAATTATTTATAATTAATTAATTAATTATATATAATATATAGTTTGATTTTAATTATTTTTATTAATTTATATATATAAAAACTCCTATAAAATCAGTTTTACCGTGAAACCGATTTTACAGGAGACCATCTGATTTAAATAATTATAACTATTCTTGTGCATTGCAATTCGCATACGGAGTGCCATTGGCATTAGTAGTTATACATAGTAAAGCAATATCATTTGCCGAAAATGAAAAGTAAAACGTAAATTATCTATAGAATGAAAAGGATAGCTTAGTTATAGAATCGTAGACTTAAGATCTGATAAATCTATTTGAAGATTGTGTGGTATATTTACGGCTACGCTCTCTGCAATTTCGTAATTTTATTTTTGTTAGTCCTGAAAACGATGTCGCTCGCTTCTTCAATCTCTTCTTTAGAAAAGGCGATGTCGCTCTTTTTTAAATTTCCTAATTACATTTTCCACCTACCTAAAAACATATGCATTCCCTAAAAAAGACATATTGTCATTTCGTTCGAGATTAAAAAAAAAAAAAAAAAAAAAAAAAAAAAAAAAAAACTGATGACTCAAACTTACTATTTAATGATTAGAGAAACAATAAATCTATGCAGCCACATTGTGGCCACCCACACACTAATATAATAAGGATAATCTTGATTTATTTAATTTATTTTTTTAAATAAAAATAGGATTTAGTTATTTTATTATATTCTCTATATTGTACTTATTTTTTTAATTTTTTTTTGCATTTTTTATTTTTAATTTATTTTTTAATAAAAATAAAAAAGTTACAAAAAAATTGCAAAAAAATTACTATAATATAGAGAATATGATAAAATGACTAAATCTTATTTTTATTTTAAAAAATAAATTAAATAAATTAAATTATTTTCTACTTAAGTAAATTGTGGGCAGCCACAATGTGGGTGTTTAGCATTACTCTTAGAGAAAAGGTATTAATTATTATCAATCAAAATATGTTTCATTATTTCATTTCATTAGAGCTTCAGATTAACTGGGCTTGGAATGCAAAAAACTCTTATTTTAATTGAACTCTTTTAAAGAAATGTGCTCACTTAAATTAATACTCCTATTCGGCTATTCATATAAATAATATTTCCAACAACTTCTCTACATGACTACATGATTTGATATTAGCAATCCAATAGTAAAGACATGATTACGAATTCAGGGGATGGGTACAAGTTAAGTATAGAAATTAATAGACTCACACACACACCCTCGTAAGAAAACGTGCATTTTTGGGTGGTTAAATAGATCCATCCACCACATCTAAAATCGAAGTTCACTTCCTAAATTTTGCAAATAATTACTAATGTAAATTTCCCAATCATCTGTAGTTTCTTGCTTTTTTTTTTCTTATTGTTTTTTCTCCAATTTGGAGGAGGCGGAATGGTGGGACTAGATCCTTAGATCTCATCCCTTACAAAGAAGAGGTCTCACCAACAATTAATCTGTAGTATTACCATATGCTATTAGGCCTAAATTTGAACTGAGTCCAAGCTGCTTCCTTGAAGAATGGAAAACCCCTGTTTAAAGAATATCCTTCTACGTATGCTGCTTCTTTGTATAAAAGAATTCCTGGGAAACAAACTGTAGATTAATACCAGCTTGTTCTAGTTGGAAAATCTTTATTCCACGAGATCGAAACATGCATACCTGAATCTACCTATCAGCTTAACTGATTATGGCAACTATTATCACAAGGATATGCACAGTCTATCTCCTTGCTTATCCTTCTGCTGAAGTACCAATCACCAACTGCTTCTGCGATGGTCTGTTAATACGACGTCAGCTGCTGTAACAAATTACTTTCGACTCGATCATGTATAAGAAGGTGACAAACCTTATTGTGTACTCTTGGAGAGTCGAGTGCTAACCATGTGTCCTGTGATTCACTCTGGCAATGAGCAAAACAAGAGTTTATCAACATCCCTCCACTTGTTGAGTTCATGTAAAAAGGCCGTAGCGTTTCGAGCATGTATCTCCTGAATCCTGGGAGAATGTAGAGTAATGTTGTGCTTCAATCTATTAGATAAGTGCTTTTTTTTTGTGATTTGGTGAAAAGAAGAAGATTAGCATTAAGGGAGGTGAACCTTGTAAAGTAGCTAGCTGGACTGCATTACAAGCTTTTGGACTAAGTTTGCAATGAAACCAGTGGCCGTGAGGATCAGCAGCCGGTGGCACCAAGATGTGATGAAACTGTCGAGGCATAGATGAAGAGTTTAACTGCTGTGGCACGACAAGCACAAAGATCATGTATGCTAGATATTCTTACTTGATACACATCATACGCCGTGTTCAAGATGAAATAGGGCGTCTTGATATATGGCAATACATATTGTGGGAAGAAGCACTGCAAGGAAATCGGGGGGTTATTAACAACTCATCTATTTAGCTTATGAAAATAAAACATAGGAAGAGTGTCGTACTAATTCGGGAAAACCAGAAGTGGTGCAATTCTTATTCAGGTTTTTCTCCACACCCTGTCAAGTTAAGAAATGGTGATTTCTGAATATCAGAACAAAGTGACAAAACATAATTCCCTGGACTTTGTATGCAGCGGTAGGCGTACATACCTGCAGAGAAACAACGCTTTTGTAGAAATATCTCATGCTGTGGTTCATAGCAATGTCTCGTCTGCAACAAGGGTTAACGCAGCAGCTTAGAATTGAATCATAAAGGATAGAGTAGTGCAGAAAATTCAGTCTGTAAATGTTGCATATATCCATATTAAGAGCTTACGCATCAAGAAAAAACCCAGCATCGCTTAGGCACTTGACACTTGCATTTTGTGGCAAATAACTACTGAAGTTGTCACAGTGCAGAAAGGTGGCCAAACCCCCAGCAGAGCAACCAGAAAGCAAAGCCTGCCATAACACAGGATGAAACTATGCAGAGTCAAGTAAATGGTACATGAATTTCTCTATTCATTTTCTTGAAAACAGAATGAAACTTAGACCACAGGGTTCAAGAACCTTTTTTGCTTGGCCTAGGCCTTTTGGGAGAAGATCAAGAATGATTGCTTGCCAGATTCTTTGCCCTCTGAAATAAAGCAATGATGTCTGTGGTTCATTCAAAATGGTGAAACTTTCAGATTAAACAAAGCTCAATCTAATTAAGGCCTTTGCAGAAAAAACGTAATGCGATTAGCTTACTCCATTATCAAATACAGCATCCCCAGCAAAAGAGGCACCATCGCAGTATCTTAGCTTTACACGGTTCCAATTGTAAAAATCTGTCAGTTTAGGCAAGTTGGAAGAAGCTTTCAGAAATACTAATTTCTAATCATGTAATTTGAGTATTAATTGATCAAGATCGATATTTTATGTGAAAAATAAAATTTGTGTGATAGTTTGATAAAAAAGAATACATAAAATTTACATGCGGATTTACTGCAACGAGGGTTTTTACTTTAGCGAACTGGGAAGCTCGTGTGTAATAGAGCGGTGTCCCCACAAAGTGCTGAAGAACATGGCCTTTTCCTACCTTAATTTGTTTGCTACCTTTCTTTGCCTTTTCCAGTTTTTGTTTTTTTCGAGTAACAATTAATACTATGTCCGCAGGAATTATGATTGGCATTACACGAACAGTCGACAAAAGGCTCGTCTGATTAGGCGTCTCATTTTTTTTATTTTTTTCTATGGGGACCAAAAAATAAACAGAGCAAACTTTAATTATGATAGCTATTGCTTTCTTTCTTTTTTCTCTTTGGTATAAATTATTTTATGGCTGTCAACATGTTACATGTGCAAACATATTTGTAGTGGGTCGGATAATTATTCAATAATCAGATATGAATTAATTAGAAAGAAATGATGTCCTATTCAACAATAAGCATATATGGAAGCAAAGAGATGAGATAAATTGCATATATACCAGGGTTTAATGAAGCGTTGTTGCTCAAAAT
This sequence comes from Salvia miltiorrhiza, assembly GCF_028751815.1. NCBI lineage: Eukaryota > Viridiplantae > Streptophyta > Magnoliopsida > Lamiales > Lamiaceae > Salvia > Salvia miltiorrhiza. The sequence goes on along the minus strand of NC_080393.1, from coordinate 22,318,449 downwards.
GCCAGAGAAAATCTCAACCTTAGACATGTGAAGAGTGGATCCACGGCGAGTAGAGGCTCTGTCGAGGCAGGATTTGACGTCGTTGCACCACCCACCACCCTGTATTATTATTATTCACATAACTTTATTTTTGACAACTAATTTCTTGCTGCTAAAACAAGACTGTGCTAGTGCTAGTGGCAGTAGCTATCATATTCATAGCTCTATCTATATCTTTTAATACTATATTTATTATGTTGTTAAAATATAATGATAATACCTACTATTCTTATGAAATAGTAAAAAATATAATAAATAAATAAAAGTATGTACGTAATTTTTTTATTAACATAGCAGCTCAATTGGAGTTAGAATTTGAAGTGAGGCTTAAGGTACCATGCGTTAAGAAAAATATGAAATCGGATTCTAATTAAATTATATACTATCGTAAAATTAAGGTATTCTTTTTTTTTTTTTTTTTGATCGGGCAAAGTCATGTTAGATGTTAGTAATTAGTTCCCCCATCCACTCCAAGAACCACCTTATCTCTCCATTCACCAAAATCCACCTTATATCTCCAATCTCCAATTCGCTCCCAAGAGGAATCGAACACGGGTCACTTCACTAAGGTGAGGACCTGGTGGCCAGTGGGCTAAAATTAAGGTATTCAGCTCAGTTTTATCCATTTAACCATGAATCCATGATCTTTAAACTAGGTATCCTTGTCGTCAAGTACATATGTGACATGTCGGTCAACCATTTTAACTGAGGCAATATAAAATCTATTTTTTCGTTGTCGACACACAGGCGATGTATGAGGCCTCCTAAAGGCATTTTCTAGTAGTATTATTAAAAGATTATTTATAAATAATTGTTTTTGCTTAACTTAAAATAGAAACTACCCTAAAAAAACTAAAAATAGAAATTAAATTGTTATCCAAATTACATAATAATAATAATAATAATAATAATAATAATAATAATAATAATAATAATAATAATAATAAAAAAAACTAACAATTGTGAAGAAATATCTCATTTAGTTAGCCATTCAATGTTTATATCCTATGAATCTTTCAATTCTCATTGGAAATGTACCATAAAGTGTAGTGCAGCAAATGTTGACAAAACAGAAAAGAGAGACAAGAAAAATTAAATTAAAGAAAAGAGAAAAAGGGACGAGACGAGTCTGACATGGCAGAGCAAGCATGAATGCTTTTGCCCTTTCTGCCCCATAAAATTACCTCAAATTGCAAAAGCCAGTTGCGCGCCCCCGCCCCAAATCCTCTGTCCAAATGATACGCCGGCAAACTTCCGTCCAAGCAATCTAAACAAAATTTTCAAATTATATCCCGACGACAAAAAAAAATTGTTTCTAAGTAATAAAAAATTAAATGAGCTTGTAACTATGAGAATCGAAATGAGAGATCACCAGATTCATGTTACTGCCGGAAAACTTACATGCGCCCATCGACGAAGCGTTCCGGACGAGAGTCATGTTCACGCGCCGCTGCCCCTGCGAGCTAATGCACCGCGCCGCGCACGTTAGTAGCAGAAACCTAAACGCGGCTATCGCCGCATTCGCCTTCATTTCTGTCGGCTTTCTGAGTTGTTATCTCCCAAAATGCCTCATATATATGTATATAGAGACCGAGATTCTATGTGTGTGTGTGTGTGAATATATACACGAAGAGAGAGAGACAGAGAGAGGCAGAGACGTTGTGCAGGCAAAGTTCTCGAGGCTTTGGTCCTACTTTAGAAGAACGTGCACATGAAAGGAACAACGAAAAGAATGATTGAAACGTAATGTGAATCCGTTTAGATATATGGTTTGGTTAATTGTTTTATAGAGAGACAAAGCATATTTCGAAGCTAAGGAATATTTATGAATTCTTCACTCACAAGTTCAAGGATGGAATGAACTGCAATTCAAAAATAACACAAAACATCTAAAGCGGCTTGGGAACGAATTTGTTTATCATAGTATTTCATAATATCTTGTGTTTCACTATTATATATTCATATCTGTATTATTAAATTTAATTTTTATCATAAATACATAGTTATGACATATATTGGTTGAATAAAACACAAAGCTGACAGTAATATTTAGTAATTAAGACATCAAACCATAGAAATTTGATTTCCACGAGATGGAGTAATCGGGGAGATAAGAAGGAATTATATAAGGAAAACGACTAGCATGCGGGATTGGACACAAGATATTTTTTAGAGGGCATTATTATTGTGCGATGGAGCGATACTTACATGAATGAAAGAGAATAGTGAAGGAGGAAAGATTGTGTCCATATTTATTTAGTTTGTTCTTTTACAGGCGTGTCGAGTCATTTAATAGGGACACTTGCATTTTATTTATATTTTTCTTATAAAAAGACATCCTTTGAAAAAAAAAATGAGGGCCATATTTAGGATTTACATGGTGTTGAGGGGCGAAATTGCAAAATTAGTTAGCGGGACAGCAATAATTAGAGTTCCATTATCGCGAAATGATGTTGACTAGGAAATTGAGATTGAAAAGGAGTTCATAACAGATGGATGGTTAAGTGATTTGGAATGTGGGGATTTGATAGAGCCTTTTATGGTGGTTGTTATCCACTCACTGTTATGCCTTCATGATACCTCGTTTGGTTGGGCTTTTATGGTTGTTAGCCGCTCCCTTCCTCACAAAATTATGCCTTCTTGTTATTTATTTTGACTGCTACGTAATTATTCTTCTGAATAACAATAACTATTTTCGTTTGCCTTTTTTTCTCAAAGTATTGAAATTTACGCAGGTTTAATATAATCTATATTTAGAGATTTTTACCGAATGTTTTCTACAAAGGTCTACTTGCGTGCAAACAATAAATGCACAAAATTTCTTATTCTTGTTTACGTCTTTCTTTTTGTAACGGATCATATCAAAAATACTGCACAAGATTATCAATTATTTTAATGACAAGGGCCCCAATTCACATCTAAGATAACGAAATTTCGTGAGTTACCATGCCTAAATCGCATGGGATTTTTAACGACAGGAAGATTCTGTCAAAAAAATTATACATTATCATAATTTCAGTTAATGAAAAAAAAAAAAGCGAGCCAATTGTAACAGTGATTTCTCATCTAATAGTCAACTTCTAATATTTCTCAAGATGCATTATATCCTTGTCCTCCAAAACCACGTTAGGTCATGTGAGCATCACATGTGACCTAACCAATGCCATATTTAAGTGTCTAGCTATTTGAATTTTAAATTTAACTTCAATCTCCTCGCAATAAATAAGATCTGCCTCGACAAATTTGAAAAAACTAGGCTTCGCTGCCACAAAATGGATCGGACCACATTGGAAATGTTACAACAGAGGCATGCCTATATTGTACAGAAAGTGTAGAAGGGTGTTACATTCCAATATAGTGATGCTGATAAATGATCTAAAGGGCATAAAATTGAGAGTATAGATGATCGCGAATTTTATAATACTCCTCCGATAAAGGGCCTTCAAGTATGATGTGCTGGATATTACCACCACCCTACAACAAACCGTCCCCACATTCAGAAATAGGAGCTAAAGTCAGGCCACCAAACGTTGATTTTCGTGGCTACTGAAAGAAAATATAGATTAGCTTTATGCTATAGTCACTTAGTCAGAGGATACCGACCTTTTGGCTTGAGTCTCCAACTTTCCGCAGGGTCACATACTCACCACAACGCAACGCCCCACCAGCAAATTCCACCTGTGTATATCAGACTTTACATCTCAGATAGGGAATTTTGGGTAGAGTGTAAAATGAAGATAGCGACTTCTCATTCTGGATTAGTATATTATGCAATGCAAGTAGTGATTTCAGCATGGAAGTGGCACCAAATAATCTCTAATTCATATGAACTCCATTAATGCATCACAACTTCACAAGCTGTGGAAATATTCAAACCGTGAAAATGCACAAGGAAGAATAAAACACCCATGCAAATGATGGAAGTGCATTTGTATACAAGGCAAGGACTAGAAAAAAGAAGATTGCCATACCTGAATCCCTTGGCTCGCAAGAAATTGCTTGAAATCTGCCATCTTGATATCCCCTACCAAGACTGTCTTATGCGGTGGTGGAGGGGTTGAAAGAGGAAGCAAAGACAATGTGCCATTTTCTGCCTTTCCTACTTCAGCATCAACCCATGCTACTTCAAAATCTCCAAGCTAAAATAAGAAACTCACATATCGATATCAGAAGCATGGAGAGAGAATACAACAAAGTGTCTGCTACGGGAAATCTAACTTAAATTCAGCATGTTACTTTCACATAACTCAGAAGAGGAATAGTGTAGGACACAGGCTCAAACCTTAGCTGAACAAAATATGGCATTAACAAAGTTTATCGATTTCTATACATCCACAAAATTAGGGACAGCATGACAGACATTCATATAAAAGATAAATATTGATAGACGCAACTAATAATAAAAATATAATTACCTTCTTAAATAGGACGTTGCTCATCAACTTCTCAGAAAGTTGAACCTGTATCACAAGTTAAATATCAATGAATCCCAGATTACAAAGGCGAGTGGTTAGAAAGGTGATTCAGTAAGGACTTGTGAGTTTTGCTTCATGAACGAACTTACTTTATAAGCACACAAATCTGAAGTGACATCAATTGATTCTTCAAGTTGAGGAGCGTATACATGTGGACACACATTTTTCAAACAATGTTCCTTCAAATGCTCAGTGGCTTCGGCAGACCCATGCACCAAGACCTTCAAGGCGGAAATCAAAGCGACAGTAACTTAACCTCTCAACAGTAGAAGCCACTAAACTATAGTATTATTTAGTTCCCAGAGAAGCAAGCATTAGATATAAATAACTCGATAGATAGATTGGTGAGAAATAGGATCATATACCCCAACCAGTTCCCATAATAGTCTAGAATTACTAATGCTCCACGACTTCTAATCTCTAGAAACTCTCTAGCATCACAAAGTTAAATTTCTACGCTCCTTGGAAAAGAAAGGTTATTTGATATGACTTGGAGCTGCTTCTCTTATAAAGCATGCAAATGAATCTCACATGCCTTAAGCAGGCAAATGAACCTCTCATGCCTTAGCTTATCATTGTAAAGCATGAATACTTCCCAAAAGAATTCAATAATGGCAAGAAGCCAGATTTTACACACTATACTGACAGCTATAGGTGGTAACCCAAGTGAACCATATGATTGGTATGTAGAAAGTCGAGATAACAATAATTAGTTTATTGCTTCCAGAAACATGAGATGTCAGATTCAGTAACATATTTTACAGATGCAAGGTACAAAAGAATACTCACAAGCTTCAACGGAGATACATGGCTTAGAATCTTTTTTATCGAACCGCCATCTGAACGGCCTTCAAAGTCCATGTAGACCAATGAGCACTTGACATAGACCTGCATTGGCAGAAAGCATTCGATCAACATTAAAGGAGAAAACATGCAATGTTCAGCAAAAGAGCAGATGCTGAAATCAGAAAGGAAAATCCCTGTACTAAAACTGATCAGTAACATGGGACAATTCATTGAATGGTTGTTCCACAAGGCATCAAGTATCAACCACAGAGATAGTGAACGGTTGTATAAGCACAAATCTGCACATCTATCAGTAAGATCAACTCATCCAATAGTACAATGCTAATGACAATTTTACGCTGGGCTGTTGTGACAGTGGTGCTTTTTCTTTGGTTGTATTTGTGTGGGGGGAGGGGTGATATATAAATCCTCAGAACAAAGCAATAAAGAAGACATCATAACTTGAGACATGAGGACAAAGAAATAGCTCGATATCACTGAATTGCTATATATGATAATCTCAAGCCTTTGGTTATTGACTCAACACTATAACAATGGAAGGGAAATTTTTGAAACATGCAGCAAAACTGCATTCAGAGAATTTAGCTCCCCAAAGTTATGCAAATCTATATAATAAAATTCTTCTACAGATTGTACAATATCCCTACACCATGAAATATAAGATTCTTTTTCAAAAGTAAAAAATGGATCCAGCATCTATATTATTGATATTCACTGCATTTGAGATTTCTAGAAGAAAAATATCTGAAACACAGTTAAGAGTTTTACCCATGCATGGGATAAGGATGGAAAGCAAAAGAAGCTATTTATGAAGTTAAAGAAATACAATGAACAATTTTCCATTTTCATTGCAGAGTTTTCATGAGTCGTGAAATTGGAGTAGGGTGGTGCAACACTAGAAACTTGTAATAATGTAATAGTGTTAGGTCCCCCCCCCCCTAAGCGTTTCAGGAAATAGAAGTAATTTCAGCCTCAGCCATGCAAGAAAATAAAAGCAGGTTGGACATACTGTTTGCTCAGAAGATACTACTTTTGATGGTGTTGCATCAAGAATCAGACTCGCAGATGCTTCGTCAAGCTTCCCATTGAGTTCTCCAACCTAGACAAATAATTTTGTGAGACACACAACTTTAATTTTCTCATCCAAATCTACAAGGAATGCATTTCTAACTAGTACGGACATAAAATGTAAAGAGGACAACTTCTAATAATAAACAATACTTGTCAGAGTATATAGCTTTTTCTTTCCTTATACAAATCGTACGGTGGATAAGATGCCGTAAAAGAAATTGAGATAAGCACGCAGAAGGCAAGGACAATAAACACAAATTACCTGCATAGATGCCTGGTCCATGTCTTCATCCTTGCGCGTATAATCATCTGGATTGATAACCTCACCAAAATCATCCCATTCAAATGTGTTATCATAGAAGGGGAACATGGGGCCAGCACTAGATGGGGGTGAAACAAATCCGTCTATGAATACATCTTTGAATGCTCCGTGTTGTAAAGTAGCAACTGAAAGATGTATGGAATATTTTTTAGTAAACATTAAAGTCAAGATGAGTATATTTTCTTGTGTGGTTGGGGCTATAAACTTTAGGATCAAGCACAAGAATTAAGTCCCATTAGCTAATAAAGGTTGGAAGGAAAATGTGGAAACAAAATTGTGCATTTTCCATATTTGGTTGAGGCATATTTGGTTAGTGTGATAAAGGGCTTAAGAATACCATTTGAAGAGGGTTGTTTGATTTTAGCATCAATAATCATCGGATCACCCACAGCAAGTTCTGCTCCAAGAGTTGCTTTTGATTCCTCTTCCTTGATAAGAGTAGCTTTAAGGGCTTCTTCTTTTCTTTTCCGGTTTTGCTCTTCTTCATAAGCAGCAAGCTCCTCTCCAACCAAGGGGATTCTCTTTGACATGGTAACTTTAACAGCTTTTGGAGGAGGATCTGACTGAAGCACCCGCGCGAGTGTGCCAAACTGCAAAGTGAAGAAACGTTAGCCTATATAAATGAAATAGTTGCAGAGAAATATCACCGTTCTTTTTCTTTGTATTTTCCAAATTCCTTTTGAATGACTAGCACAACAACAATATTAGCATTATATCTTTTTAAATTTGAAGGGGAAGAGACTCTTTTGGAACAGAGGGATACAAGAATACCAACAGAAAAGATACAAAAGAGATAATACTTGAAATCATATGTGATTAATACAATACAACTGCAATTTGCTTCAAAAGTGCAGAAATAGGGTAAGGCAATTACATATGTGAAAGCATATGCATAAGACCTAGTATTAATTATATTAACTATTCATTGCACCAGTGCAGCTCACAAGGCCCAACAAATGTTACATCAAAAAAAGTCACTTGCTTCAGCAGATTTATGTTAAATAAAAGGTCCCTCCAGTTAATTTACCTAATGAAAATTCAACAAGGATGATAAATATCTACTTCACCCTTAATTTTAGTACCTTCATATAAAAAATTGAAAATTCAATATGATAATGATTAATATTGTTTCATTACATTTTGTGAAAAATAGTGCAAGGGACCAAGGGTGACATTAAAATTCAAAATCATCTTTTCAGATTACATCCGCAGTTTCCATTATGGGGAGCACAATGGAATATACAATTTGTAAGACAGGCCAGCACAATGACAATCATCAATGGACAATGGAAGTTTTGTAAAATCTGAAAGATAACTAAGTTTTTCAATAAAGGCATCAATATTCAAGGGTAATTTTGTAATTTCACCACAAAACTAGAGCTTTAAGGGCTTTAGCACTCTATTAGAACTTAAAGGTAGTAGAGAGGATAAAAAATAGCAAACTAAGAGCATCCACAGCAGATCTCTCAAAATTTTACTCCTAAAAATACTCCTAAAGTCTTCCCTAAATTATTTTTAACCCCTATTTTACAATTGCACACAGCAGCTCTCCTATTTTTCATTATCTATTTTATAAATTTAGGATTAGATTCAAGGGGGTGTAAATTTAGAATTAGATTTGAGGGGGTGTAAATTTTTTGTGGGCCCAACTTAATATAGATGATCTGTTGGATGATCATTTTATCTCACTTTTTTATTATTTTAGCTCAAATTTAAAGTTAGGATTACTTTTGAGAGATCTGCTGTGGATGCTCTAAATGAGAATACAAAAACTATTGAACTTCACAGCCCAACAAATTTGCGGCATTAGTGTTCAGTTTTCAACATATAAGTTTCAAAATAGTGATCCCAAATTATGATACTATCTTTTTTCAAAGGACAATTAGCTAGGACATCCCATGATATTGCTAAATATATCAATTGATAAGAACCACAGCTGCAGAGCAAACCTGGCCTCTCTCGGTAAAAAGTACAAGGTTCTTCGAGTCTGCAGCCCATTCAACAAAAATATCATGAGAAAACCCAACCTCTAAACTTGCCATGGATGCAAAGACAATCTGATCAAAATGTAAAAAACAATTTATCAATAAGAAAACGAACAATTCCAAAATAGTATAATTTTATAAATTCTTCAGGCATCCTAACCTTTGGGCCATCAGGAACTTTTTCAAGCTCGCTCTTGCTGATTAGAAGTGTTACATGTCTGCAAATTTTCAGATAACATCCTTAATGAGAAACTATCACGACATCTTGGGTACTTCTGGATTTTTAACAGTAACAGTTACTACAGACATATTAAAGGCAGTGATGAGCAACCTCACATAGGAGAACACAACATGAACAGTAGCATTAGCATTGATAAATCAATCATCAACTTGCTTAGGCGTTTTATGGCAAAAGGCCAAGTTCACAAGAAAAAGCAACCAAATCACAAGCCAACACATCCACCCCAGTGATATCACAATATTAACAATATGAAAAAGTCCAAGCGAGCTAGTGTGTAATTTCACTAGAAAAGCCATTATAATGTAAAACTAGCTCTCCAGTAAGACATGTAGTATTCCAATATTAAGTCCTTCTCTGACTCTACACAGTTGTGAAGTCGCCTGAGAAAGAACTGAAAGCTAAAAAAAACATCTTACTTCAAAAGAAACGCATTATCTCGTGTGTCCTCAAAGGATTTGGCTATTTTGTCACTCATCCACTCAAGAAAACTCTTTGCATAATCAACTGTGCTCGATGAAACATATGTCAGGAAGAAGATGGGATAAGTTAAGTGCTGGTGCTCCCAGTACTGCAGGTTTATTCAAAAGTAAACATTAGAAATGGATAAAAGTCTGAACAAAAGAGCAAGGTCATAAAGGTTAACTCACCTGCTCCAGTATCAAAAGCAGCTCCAGCACTCTACCAGCAGTATCGACAGGTACTAATATATTACCATCTGCTCTTAATGTCTTCAGTATGGCATCTAAACAAGAATGTGATAAATGATTTGTCCAAAAAACCATGCCCTAATGTTGAAGGCATTCATATAGAAAAATGAGAGCAAAAGGAAAGGCAATTTTTTTTGTAAAGCAACCCTATCATTAAACAATTAAGTATAAACGTAAAAAAATGACTACAAATACTTCAAGAAAAAGAATAACTAAAAGAAAACAGGATGTTGATCCGCTAAATTATGTACCTAAATAAACTCAAGTCATGATTCCATTAGGGAGCAGATGGAGAAGATATAACGATGTGGGCTGTGAAGCAATTCTAATTGCAATATATGATTCACATAGATGATATATGTTTAGCAGCATCTTATACTCTCTGTCCCTTCCTCTCTATGTGTACTGTACACACTCACACATTTATATACAGCTAATGCGTCTGGATGGTTTTCAGAGGGTAAAATTTGACAAGAAAATTTACAGTCGTAGCAATAGTCAGCATGGCAATCATTACCTAACAATTGCTGGTCCTTTTGACGTCTTGGAGGCTGATTACTTAACAGAGCATTATATGCATCTGTTATTAATACAGCAGGGCGCACAAAAGACTCTAAAACAGTTCCATTCAAAAGCCTGATTGAAACAAGAGCAAGCATCAGTAAGAAACCCATCCATACAAGAAGCATTCTATGGCTAAAACAATTTATGCAATCACAAGACAACTTTTCTTTACGATGATTGAAGTCGACAGCATATATAACATCCTCTCCATCCTTTGTGATCTTCCAAAATGTGCCCCCTAAAAGGTGACCAGCTGCAAGGGGTGCAATAACAATTCCTTCTCCTTTTCCTAGAGACGGTTAGAATGGAAACTTATAAGATGCATTACAAAGAGTAAGATTAGTGTATTAGTGCAATACATGATCCATACTCATATCCACACGATTCACTTGCAATGAACAACTAATATCATCTTTAATAATGACAGAGTTCCTCGCCAAAATAGGTATACAGACTTAATACAACTTTTACTAGTTATCGGGAAATGGAAGTAATGGAACAGCTAAGAGTCAAACTAAACATGATATAGAATGTAAAATTTAACATAAACATTTGCAACTTGAGGTGCTAGTATGACATGAAATCAGCCTCTTTTTCTCCTCACAAGTGACACACACACACACACAGAATGAAAGACGGAAACACAAACACACACAAAAAAAAGGCATTTACAAAGGCTCACATGTCGAGAAATTAAGCCAAATACGCACAAAAGTAGCATAAAGGGAAAAAGGACATATAACATAGACAATATTTTTTTATCTCCAAATGGCAAGAGAACATAGAACAACTTACCAGACATATAATAATTCTGGGAGTACGTCAATCTGATGATGTTTTGGAATGCAGAATCAATATCATCCAGGGTGAACAAATCAAACTCAGATACTTGCTGCAACAAACAGATACTATTAGATAAAGAATTATCATCAATAAAAAGAAGAAGCGCGCTCATTATGAAGAAGATGAAATGCATAGAAATCACAGAATCATCTTCTGGTAAAACTTCCAATAAAATGGTTTACAAGATAATCACAGTCTGTACCCATTTCCATATAAACTTCATACATCTAATGGGAACTGCACCAAATACAGATGACATGCTAGAAATAATCTCTATTACTTTTTTTCAAAATTATATAACAAAAGTATGGACAGAAAGAATGGTGACTTATTACACGAGAGGATAAGATATACTACTTCAGCACCTATAACAATTGTATAGGTCACTTATAGCCACAGCTTTCAATTCAGATTTGTTACATTTCTTCAAGGGTTCACATCATTCTTTTCCTTTCTAGTCTGTTGAAAGCATCACTGTAGTCCATTGCAGGAGAAAGGTAAATTGCTATGTTCATAAAATAGAGCCCCGTCATAAGTATTTGCTCGATACTGAAAGACCTTCATAACAGTATCGCTGCAGTACAAAATTTGCATTCACTTTATGCTTTACATTGAAAATTATTTAAACATTAAGAATGTGACACAATTTTAACCATCAACAGTGGACTATATATTAGTTTGGAGAAAATCTGTAGTACAAGTGTATTTTTTCCTTGATATCATTTCAATTACAATAATATGCAGCACATCTGGATAAGTTTGAGCCATGGCAATTAGTCATTCTGAAACCTAGTGAAGCAAATCAGAGATCGAGCATGGACTATGATTGATGAATCAACACCATTTCAGAATCTCATTACTTTAATTTAGATTACTTCAGAAGAAAACAGGAACACCAAATCACTTACACAACTCTGAATTGACAGTCAAAGCACACTAAACTGAACCAAAATCAAGATCAAGGGTACTCAACGAAGGCACATTCCCAAGATCAAATTTCACCTTTCGAGACAAATAGTGATCGTACATGGTCAGGAGGCCCAATCTGTAGACAGGTTCAGTTGCAAACACTGGAGCAGAAATTCCAAATTGCTTCATAGCATAAGGTAAAGCACCAAGATGAAGTGTGTCTGAGTGTGATAGTAAGACAGCATCCACAGTTGAAGCAACCCTGATAACCATTGCAAGCTATCTCAACTTAGAGAACAGAAGAGGCCACAATAACTACTAAATATAGGCTCTTGTTCAGATCAAAACTATAAATTTACTGTAAAAGTACAACAAATTATTTTCTTAAGCAAAGAATTTAGCAGCAAACTAAATGATTATATTAAATTATGATACAAGCAAGGCCCCAAAGTTGGTCAATTATGTTCTTCAAAATCCGACTTATCTACACTTTCCTTTCCGTTTAAAACACTTTTCCCGTCTATTGCAGACTACATGCTTGATTTTGTACGCAAGGTTGATTCAAACATGACGATTATTGATTGAATTTACAGAATTATGTAGATGAGGAGAATTTGGCAGAGGTCCATGCTTTCACATAGTTAAGCATGGTCACTACTCAATTCTGTGGAGACAATAATCAACATTTTGAGGTTAGAAAACGTCAAGTGACGGCTCTAGTGTAATGTTGATTCACACCAATTATATTGACTTAATTTAATGCTTAGGAGGATGACGAGACTATGAGAATCATTTTTTTTTTTTTACTTCCTAGCATGCGCACGAATTACCTTGACATGAGTAACCACAATTATGTGAAGATCTCACTCTCGTAGAAAAACTGAAAATATAATGTTGGGGAGGGGGGTTGTACTACGATGCATTATTCACTTAAACCCTAAACCCTTTCTACTTAAGCATTGGAAAAACAAAAGTGTAATAAAGATATCCTGCAATGACAAGATAGAGTGAAATTGAAGACCTGGATAGGGGTTCTAGAAGAGAGGTGTCGAACTGGTCGTTCCAACCGCAGTCGACGAGGAAATTGAAACCGTCGATTGAGACTAAGTACGACAGCGGATTCTCGTTGTACACTCCACACAGCGGCTTCACCTGCACTGACGTCCCCATTTCAATGTGGGTTATTTATCTTCTACAGCCTCAGATTTTTTCGGCGCTTCACCGTCGTAGCTCCGGTGCTTGAGGATTTTACGCGGGAAAACGCAGCGCCACAGAAACGGGTAATTTAGGGCTTTTTTTTCCACGAGTGAACTTGTTGGAGAAGAGCGTCTGCAAAATCAAACTTCCCGGTTTTAGGTTTCAACAATTAAGGAGGTCGCAGCTAGTTTTTGCTTACAGTATTTCCAACCATTCTTTCTTCTTGGAAACTTTCGGTATCTCTTTCTTCTTCCTGGAAACTTAAAAATAAACTATTCTTTGCCCGTTCTAAGTATTTTTGTTTACAAGTAATAATTAATTTTTAATCCTATCTTATTTATTAAGATAACTTTTATGTGTTTTTCTTTATTTTATTGTAGATTAATAGTCATTTTTTGTTGTCTTTAGCCAAAATTTTAGATATTAATTACTGAACTCTAATTGCTACAAATTATTAAATTCAAATTATCAATTACTACTAAATTATAATAAAAAAATTATTTTATTATTAAGTAAGTTGTTAGATTTGTGTTTGCTAGAGAGCCATCAAGTGGAATTATGACTTAATATAATTTCACTCTCAAGCTTCAGAAGTGATGATCTTCATAATTTAGTTATGATATTTTAAGTTTCATACGGGATAATATTCATAATCTATGTATCCATAGAGTATCTATCATACTTCAAACGAGATGATACTCGAAATTCAATTATAATCTTTCAAATTACAAATAAAATTATGCGAACAAGTAAATAAATCACAGTATCAAGTGATACCTGTCAAATTTTAACGGATTTCATACGAGTCAAGTTAATATATCAAAATACCCATTTTACTATTTATCTAATAAGATGAATATTTTGATATATTTATAATAAGAAGTTTTATGGTTGTGAATTGTAGATAACATACGGGACAGAGTGAGTATTATATTACTTCATTCGTCCATAAAAAAGTAATCATAATTTTTTTTTTTTGAGATATCCACAAAACATAATTATATTCTATTTATAGACATTACTCACGATATATTACTCTCTCCGTCCCAAATTTTCTTTTTAGGCATTTCATTTATAATGTCTCAATCCAAAAAGAAAATAATTTACTTTATTTACTCAATCATTTCTCCACTCATAATACACTTAATCATTTTTATTAAAATTCGTGTCACTATCTTCTATGATTGTTTCTTGTGTACAAATAGAATACTTCATCCCTCCCACTGTATCTGAGACTCTTTCTATTTTGGGCGTCCCACTGTAAGTGAGACTCTTTCCTTTTTGGGTAAAAGTTTTTCCCCTTTAAACACCTTTTCACTTTTTCACCTACACACAAAATACACATTTCTTAATTCTCGTGCCCAAAAAAAATATCTCACTTACAGTGGGATGGAAGGAGTAATAATTACTCCCTCCGTCCCAGGCCAATAGGCTCAGTTTCCTTTTTTGGCTGTCCCACTCCAATACATAAAGATACTTAATTAAAGGGGGATATACCCCTTAAACTAAAATCTAATCTGCCTCAATTTTTTCCTCTCTCCTCCGCCTTTTCATTCTCTCATTCGTCGTTTCCTCTCTCAAGCTCGAAACCCTAGCTAGCCTTCTCTCCAGAGGGTTTTCTTCTAGATCTGGTGAAGAGTTGGGGCAACGCGTTTGAGAAGGACGAGGACTGGTGAAGGCGCCGGTCGTCCGAGGGGAGCGAGACGGAGCATCCATGGTGGCCGCGACAGAGTCGGTCTGTGATTAGCGTTTCATAGTGATTTCGCCGGAGACTTCAGAGGCAGCGGTGGTAACCTTGAAGAAAGTGAGATGGGGGCTTGGGTCATGCGGCGGTTGTTGGTTTTTAGTTGCTGTCGTCGGGAATCGGAGCAAGGAGAGGTGAATTGGGTTGGGATTTGCAGAGGGCTAGGACCGGAGGATTTGGGGCGTGGCGGTGGCACGGAGCTGCTGCTGTCCGCCGGGCTGAGCAAGGGGCGACGCTGCCGCCGTAGATGAGGGAGTAGGTGCGACGACGATGGCTTGGCCGGGGCTGTTGTTGCAATAGATGACCAGATCTGGTGAAGGAGACGATGTGGTGGCTGCAGATCTGAAGAAGAATCTGCAGATCTTCTTGATTTTTAAGTTGCCTCCTCTCCAGATCTTCTTGATTTTTAAGTTCTTGATTTTAAGTTCTTTGATTTTGTTGTTGAACTTCTGCATTGAGAAACGATAAGATGAGTTTCCTCTAATTAATTTGTTGTTGTTGAAACGATAAGATGAGTTCTTCATTGTGAAACGATAAGACGAATTTTGTTGTTGTTGAATTTCTGCATTGTTGAATTCATTGTGTTTGATTCCTCTAATTAATTTTCAGATTATTGGTGTGCAGTAAATTGCAAATATGATTAAGGAAAATTAAGGGAACATTTAAATACTTAATTATTGGTGGACCACACCATTTACCTACTAAAAATGAGTTTCTTAATCTCCGTGTCGAAATGAACTGGGCCTATTGGCTTGCGACGGAGGGAGTACAAAATTATAAAAATAGCTATTCTTTTGTTTTCACAATAACATTATAAATATTTTATTAGCTCACTCTTTATAAGTATTTTTTACTCTGTGTCTCCATTTGCTATGTTACGGAAATTATTGTTATTTTTATTATTTTAGATTCTTAGTAGTAATAGTAGTCGTAGTGACTGTATCGAATATTATTTATAATAGCTTAACTGTAAGTTAATAATTTTGAACATGCACGTATTATAACAATGATTGAGAAGTTGAATTCTTGTAAAATAAATTATATTGTGCCAATACTTTTTTTTTTTTCATTTTTAATTAAAAGAATTGGTATCCCGTGAAACCGATTCTCACTAAGAGAGGGCATGATGGCGGGCTATGGCACAGCCGTGCCTGACAAATGCAAGCAGGTCACGAGGGCAATTTTGTCGCGGCCCAAGCGCAGCCTTAAAATTCATTTATGTACTGAAAAAAAATATATAGAAACATTATATTTGATCATATCAGTGATTACTTTTTATTACGATAATAATCACTTGCCAAACAAACGAAAAGTATCAAGTTTTTGTGAGTAAATATTACAATTATCATAAAAAAAATACTATAATATTTTTCTTCATGTCGATTACTATTACTTTTCATCACAATAATGATTTTGACTTTGAATTATTGACCTTTGACCCACACCCAGACCCGCCCTACGCCCAAATTCATCCCGACCCGCACTCCAGCCTCGCCCCGTCTCACCTATGCACTCAGTCTTACCTAAATTTTTGGCTAACTAAAATAAGATAGTAAAATAAAAAAGAAATATTAAATTTAAGGGGCTACGTAGTTGTGACAAAAGTGAAGTTTAGCCGAGTTTTCTATTTATTTCGATTGAAGCTGGCAGCATATGCCATATCAAAGCTGCAAAATACCAGCACCAACATCTCATAAGATAGAATAACAAGCATCATATTTTCTTCCCTGCAGAAATTTAAAGGTAAATTTCAATGCAATTTTGCCCTTTTCATGGTGTATGATAATATTGACATTAGGTAAGAAATAAACTTCATTTGACAGCCTAGTTGACTACCAAGACTTGCAGTCCTAAATTTTCTCCATTGAACTTCCGTAGACTCAAACATCTAGCCCGAGGGCTGATCTACCGCTCATACTCCTGTGAGATGTGCTTTCTCGTTAGGGTTTCCCGTCGTTCCCTCCCACAACTCTGCTAGATCCTTCTTCATCCAAGACAGGATGATGATCGGCCCCAATGTACAAGGTACCTACATTCATCAAGTCGAGTGAGGGCTACAGTATAAGAGACAGCTCAAAAAAAGGTACCTCCAAACGCTCTAGGCTGCCCTCGGGCCACAAGAGGAAACCCAAGGAATCGGAATACTGAGCATGATAGAGCAAATATTTTCATGCTTACTTCAATAAAATTATAGAGGATGTCATAGGGGAAACGGAATGGATCTACGAGTATAGATATGTAGGACATAGTGATACTGTGATCATGAGACCTTTGACCCCTTATCAAACACACAAACGTATGACCTCTGACTATGTTGGGAAAGATAAATAAAACAAACAAGAAATCAGCAGACATACCAGATACAAAAGCGCTGGCTGAGGCGAGCGTGTCAAGATGCCAGCTGCCAAGGCAGTAAACAGTCCAACAGCATACCCAGCAAGAGCATGCCAAAAGTATTTGAATCCCTTTGAAGGTTGTGTATCCAAGATAGTTTTAGAATCCCGGCCCTTTTGGTGATCGAAACACAGAACTAATGCTAAAAGCATCGAGGGGATAGCCTAAAAGATCAATAAGCAGAACCAAAAAATACTCAATAGTTGTTTATCATATCTCTTAAAAATTCTTGACAGACAACAAAATGAAGGGCCAAAAAGTTAAAACAATCATGAAATTACTGAAAACGGACCCCCATAGAGACCCTCGTATAATGTAACCAATCAACACAACCAACATCAGTCGGAGAGCATTTATTGAAGTGTCCCACATTGGATTGGAGATAGTGGCATGAGCCACTTTATATGGTGAGGCAACCCTCTCCCTTATAAGGCCTTTTAAGGGAGGAATGGGCCCAATATCCATTTCTAACATGGTATCAGAGCCAACTCAATCCAATGATGGGCCCCCCCAATATCGTTGTCAACAGATGGCGTTTGGGATAGTCCACGCTGCGCGTGCGGGGGGTGTATTGAAGTGTCCCACATTGGATTGGAGATAGTGGCATGAGCCACTTTATATGGTGAGGCAACCCTCTCCCTTATAAGGCCTTTTAAGGGAGGAATGGGCCCAATATCCATTTCTAATATCTCCAATCCAATGTGGGACACTTCAATACACCCCCCGCACGCGCAGCGTGGACTATCCCAAACGCCATCTGTTGACAACGATATTGGGGGGGCCCATCATTGGATTGAGTTGGCTCTGATACCATGTTAGAAATGGATATTGGGCTCATTCCTCCCTTAAAAGGCCTTATAAGGGAGAGGGTTGCCTCACCATATAAAGTGGCTCATGCCACTATAAAGTGGCTCATGCCACTATCTCCAATCCAATGTGGGACACTTCAATAGCATTTCATTGTCAAAGAAAAGTTAAGCAGCAGCACATGATGTGAATGATTGTATAACACTAACGTAAACTTTGGAATTGCCTCCATTCAGAAATTGAAGCATTAAATAGCTGCAGCAAGATCAAGTGTGACAGGATATGGAAATCGAGACTATAAAAAGTTTCAACAGGAGGTAGAAAGTGCAATGGCAGAGTAAATGGTAGTTAAGATGGAAATATGCTGATAGTCCTGTCAGCTAATGAAAGAGCTCAAAATAAAAATTAAGTGCATGCTGAGTCTCTGAAAGTGTTCGCATAATTAGATCCATTTTAAGACTTAATCTGCACAAATAGCAGCATGTTGGGCCACTTCAAGCATATAAAGTCAAAACAGTTCTAGAACTGGATTATCTTACCATGTCACCAAGACCAAGCATCATGTAGTCCGAAGTATTATTTCCAGGTACTGCACTGCCCAACATATTCCTGGGGAACACAATCTTGACAGGCAACTCGAGCTTTCTTGTTATTAGCTGTAAGCCAGGAAGATTCAAACTATTAGCTACCGTGTGTACTGGATTAGACGCCTGTTGCGTTGCAACTGATACCATAACATTTGCCCCAAAGAATCTCTCTGAATAGAAAACCCAGAATACATCGTACACAAACAAACAGGCAAGGAGCATCGCGCATATCTTGATATTCGGAAGTCGAACATGGCTGACAAAAGCAATACAAAGAGAGATGCCCAACAGATTGTTCAAAATCCAGTGCCCTGTGACCAGCCACGCCACAACTAAAGCGACACAGACCAATAACAGGATACTTTGGATTCTTGTAAATGACTTGGCACAGCACCGGGATACATATGGATCGGGCAGGCCAAAGTGCGATTTGACTTGAGCAGTATATGGTGTAAGGCAAAAGTATAAGGCAGAAGCTGATGCAATTGCAGTAAAAGCAGTCAGAAGTTGAGAGACGGAAGAAAACAGATAGAACATAAAGAGCAAGCTGCACGAGCTCATTATCGGTATCATCAATGCCTGAGAGCTATCTAGAGTAATGGAAGCTTCAGATAAATCACGGTTCCGCTCCATTTCCTTTCCGTAATTCAGAGCTCTAGAAGCAGATGCATATGACACTACTATGGCTGTGACAAAGAGGGTGAGTGAAGACGGTTCAAGTAAATATGCAAGCTTCCAAAGAGGCTCCATGCTAAAAATAAGTCGAACACCACTCTCAAGACCACTGGAAAACACCTAGTTGCTGACAAGGATTGGAACAAACACAAAATCCTAAATTTGGAGAATGAAATACAAAAGATTCCTCCAAAATCACGAGCAGGTAATCAAGAATCTATGTTGACATCTGATCTGAACAACACCCCCGGACCTGGAAAGGAATAACTGCGTGAGTAAGCGATCATGCCCACATTGAGAAGGAACTTATAAATTCCACATTAACAAGAACAAGCAAGAATAATTATAAAATCTCACATCTGATTTCAATAAACTAACAAAAGCAATCGCATACTATTTCTCAATAAACATTCACTCAACCTTTCTCTATTTCAGCAATCCATTTCTGGAAGAATTTCACTAAAATCACAGACGAATCGCCTGAAAATAACCCTCATTATATCATAAGCCCCAAAACACCTCTCCAAAACCCAAATCGAAAGAGTACATAAAAATGCAGAGGGGAAAGTATTAAATATCAGCTACCTGGAAACACGGAAAAGTTATCAGACGGGTTGACTAAACACTCAATGGTGAATATAGTAGACAACAAAGAAAAAAATATATAATTAAACAAAAGTAGACATTAATCCAAACAAAATCAAGATAACGATTATTCTATAGAAGAACTGAGAGGAAAATATTGCTTGGTCAAATACAACAAGGGCCATTCAAGAAATAGAATTACCATTTGCCAAATTTTTGGGATGCGAAAAGGGGCTTCTCTGACGGGGGAGCGTTCAGAGAGAAAAGTGAAGTGGAGAGAGACTTGAGAGAGTGAGACCGACGCAGGCAGGAGCAGCCGGCCGTATTTCGGTATTTTCACTTCTACCCCACTAACTATATAGGAAATATAGTAATTTGGTCCCTTAAGAGTTATGATATTAACATTTGGTCAAATTTCATTTGGGAAGAACAGCTGGTCTTGGGTGCGACCGTCGCACAGTGTGCGACGGGTCCGCCCCGACCCGCGTCCGACCCAGCCCGCATTCCAGACTCAAAATCCTAGATTCTAAATTATTACATTTGTTTATAATAATTATTACTTTTAATAAGAATGAAATATACATTTGTTCGCACAAATGTATACTTATATAAATATAGGTATTTTCCTTCATTTAATGTACAGTATTATATTTTCTAAACCCTAAATTCTATAAACTAAACCCTAAACCCTGTAAACTAAACCCTAAGCGTGAACACTAAACCCTAATAGGTGAAAACTAAACCCTAAGCCTGAACACTAAACCCTAATAGGAGTATTTACTTTTAATAAGCATAAGATATACATTTGGTCGCACAAATGTATACTTATATTAATATAAATATTTACCTTCATTCAATATAAAATATTATACATATCAATATACATTTATATGAACAAATGTATATATTATGTTTATTAAAAGTAACAATTATTATAAACAAATGTAATAATTAGGAGTATGGGTCAAACCCACGCGGGTCAGGGTTTCGGGTCAGGAGTGCGGGTTTGGAGCCGGGTCGACCCGTCGCACACCTGTGCGACGATCGCACCCAATAATTTGCGTGGGAAGAAATATGAATGCAACTTTTGTCCCGTAAAAAAAACAAAAAATAAAAAAAACAAAAAAAATCAAAAAGACAAAAAAAACTTTTGTCCCGTCAAATTTCACTTTCCATTCGATATTTCGAAATAAATTCACTGTGGCTTTTAAAAGTTTTAACTAGTATTAGTACGTCGTCGTCGGTGCCCGGCGAACATCAAAATTAAATAATATTATAAATAAACAAATATAAATATTTTAAATATAAGCATATACTAATTGTTTTCTAAATAAAATAATTTATATTATCAATTACTCAATAAAAAAATTGAATTTAAAAACATATAAATTTTCAATTTTATATTTTTAACAGTTGATTCCTTTTAGATACATTAATTGATTTTAATTGATAATGAGTATAGATAAATATTGATATGAACAGTACTGGTGAGTTGTGAGGAGATACATGGCAAAAAACTAAAAAATGCTTCTGAGAGTTGAAAATAAGCATAGATTCAAAAACTCCCAAAAAGAAATATGACAGTAATTATTTTTGTATAGATTTAAATTTTTAATTTAAGCCGTTTACCAATAGTTATTTTTATCAGCGAGTTAGTGAAAAAAAAAAAGTTTGAACTTAAGACTATATCGTTCATTTTCAAATAACATGTACATGGTTTTTGAAATTCTAAATAGACATGCTACCATAAAATTTAAAAACTCTTGGATATATATATTTTTGAAGAGGAACAATAATGGTCGCCAATGAAGCATTTTAATGCATAAGTCAATCACATATTAAAAAGAGATAATATAATCTCTGTTATGTTGAATTTAAATATTATTCATAACTTATATATCAATTATCATTAAATTTAGGGTTAATGGCCGGAAAATACACGAAGCTTCATCAAATTTGCATTTTGCACATGACCTTAAAAAATAGTTCCATAATACACGAATTACTGATTTAATTGCAATGTGCACACGGTGAGAAATTCGATTAAAATTAACATTGACCGGCAATGACGTGGACTATTATTAAAATATGTGGCAGTAGACGTGGCATTTTTAACATAATGACCTGAGAAACTCCATTTCTCTTCTTTAACCTTGCACATGCACAACACACACACAATTCAGAATACACACTACCGCCGTCGGCTCCTCTTTCTTCTCCGGCGGCTGCGATCGTCGTCGGCTCCCTTACCACCACTGACACTCCTCATCCTCCTCTGTCTCCCATCTCTCTCGTCTTCTCTCTCGCTACTCACCTGATTCCCCATCCTCAAAATCCAAATCTCAGCCACCATCTCTGAACTTCCCTTTCAAATAAAGATCTAGAAATGCAAACACACCCTCTTTAGATCTGACTAGCAATTCTCCATTACAACTATCAAATGAACTCCAAAACAAAAACAAAAAGAACCAAAAATCAAACAAGAAAACCCCAAAATTGCATGTTTTACGTGTAATAACCAATAGAGATGTCAATCGGGCCAGCCCACCGGGTTTCGGGCCAGCCCTATCGGGTTTCGGGTTTCGGGTTAATCGGGTGCGGGCTAATCGGGCTGAGGATTTTGTCGGGTTATAAATTTTCAACCATAACCCTAAACATTCGGGTTTCGGGCTAGCCCATCGGGCTAGTTGGCTTAAATGCGTAAAATAAAATAATCATTTGTATTTTGTTATTTTTAATGATCTAATGTATAATGTATAAAATATACATAGAAATCAAATATATAAATTATATAGCAAGCATGAAATGCAAAAATATAATATATTGAAAAAAACATCTAAATTGCATAACATATAAAATAAGTTGGTAACAATGAAATGTTCAACTTTGTTAACGAAAAAATAATAAAATATCCAACAATAGTTTGAATTCATAGAAGCAAAGCATCTAAAAAATACAGAAAAGTGAAATGATGAGACTTTATAATATTTTGTTATTTTTTTATTTGTATATCTAAATATTTAATATTAAGTATTCGGGTTTCGGGCTAGCCCATCGGGTTAGTCGGGCCGGCCCAATCGGGTGTCGGGCTATTCGGTTACAGGCTAATCGGGTTGTAACTTTTATCGGGTTGAAAATATTCAACCCTAACCCTCTTAGGTGGTGGGTTAATCGGGCCAGCCCACTGATTTTGGGCTAGATTGACATCCCTACCAATACAACGACTAAATAAGCATCAGAAAAGCAGAAAGGGTTTTCAATAATCACAATTTTTTGGCTCTTGAAATGTGCAAATGGTGAGTATAAAAGCTGGAAAAATGGTGTGTGCGTGTGAGGAAATTTGTAGAGCCTTTTTCTTAAAAAATGTGAGAGCAGTTTGGAGAGAAAATGGCCCTCAGTATCAAGCCACCGCCGTTGATAGCAACAACAACTCCCTCCCCTCTCCTCTAACTCTCCCTATTTCTCCTTCACTGCGGTGGCGGTAGCCGGGAGCGAGGAGAGTAAGAGGGTCACGACAGCGGCAGGATTTGGGATGAGAGATTTGCAGATCTGGGGATTTCCCCTTATACGAGAAAGGGGTGGCTGGATTCAGGGTTGGATTGGGGTGGTTGGATTCAGGCGGTGGCGGCGGTGGATTGGGGTGGCTGGATTCTGGAGGTGGCGGTGCGGTGGATTGCAGATCTGGGGATTTCCCACCTTTTTTGTTTTTTAATTATACTCACTCAAAACGACGTCTCTTTGAGTGTTAAAATATAATTACAAAACAACGTCGTATTACTTGAATGTCGGTGTGTCCACGTCTGCAAATTCCGGGAGCCACGTCAACTAGGATTTAGGTTATGGTCAACATGTGTGCATATTGCAATTAAATCAATAGTTTGTGTATTATGGATCTTATTTTTTAAGGTCATGTGCAAAATATATAAATTTGGTGAAACTTCGTGTATTTAAAAAAGTGTACAAATAATTGAATTTTAAAATTTTGATGATAAGAAAAGTATCATTAAAAATTGTATTTTAATCTATATATATAGAGAGATAGATAAATTATTTTCATACTCAAAATATATAATCAAATAATTAATACTTAATATATACATAATAACATTTATTATACAATTTCATGTGTTGAAAAATTATTATTTTCAAAATAATTTCAAATAAGTTTAATAAAATGTTTCAATTTCTTCTACGTAATTAACACTCACATATATAAGCAAGCTTATCTTTTTCATCCATCTCTCGTCTACAGGCCAGTCTCATCCCTTTCACTTCTTAATTTTCGGCAATTAGTCGCCGTTGTCAATCAGCGTCACGTCCACCAACCCGTCGTTGAGAGGAACACCGCTGCGACCTGACTCCTTTTCCTCTAATACTCACTCTTCCCTCTATTAATTACTCCCTCCGTCCCTGAAATAAGTTCCTCTTTTTCTATTTTGGGACGTCCCCCAAATAAGTTCCTCTTTCTTTCTTTCTATTTTTGGACAACTACCCCACCACTAATAATACTTTATTTATTCTTACTTTTCACTTTTTCACCACTCCCAATACTAATTATACCACTTTTTCACCTTTTCACCACTCCCAATACTAATTGTATAACATATTTTTCTCCACTATCAATACACTTTACCATTTTCCTTAAAACCCGTGCCGTCCCCAAAGAGGAACTTATTTTGGGGACGGAGGGAGTATATTTTTCTCTTATCCCCTTTGATGAGTGAACAACGAATAGCGGCTAAATTTTTCAGAGTTTGATGAGCGAACGACAAACGGTGTTAGAGGACAACCAGCCGAGGCCATGGTGGAATCAGAGAAAGAGGATAAAAGGGTTGATGGATTTTACACTAATATTTAAAAGTTATAGGAAAAATGAGAATTCACCCATAATTGATGGATTTTGCTGCTATTTGTCCTGTATATTATTATCAAACAATCGATATATTATATAATTACATGTTATTAATATGTATTATATGTGATGTCTTAATATGTTATTCAATTGTTTAATATGTATTAGACTGTATTTTTATTTATCTTAATTCTTCAAGCATTTCCATATCATTAGTCTAATTTTAATTTTTAACTTTGTTTTACCTTTTCATTATATCAATTTTTATTATTGTGAATATTTTTTTTTCAATATTCATCTCAAATATATTCAGTTAAAATTATTATTATTTTTATTATATTTATAAATATGATAATTGAGTTGTTACCATTTTTATATAAATATAGAAATATAAAAACATTTCCCGTGCATTGCGTGAGGTGTAAATACTAGTAACATATTAAAAAAAAATGCAACTTTCAATTTCAAAATTGAGTAGCAATTTTGTGATTATAATAAAATTAAAGATTTATTCATATATTACTTTTTTTTCTTTATCTTCTTATTTTCATGTCTTATTTATTTTCTAAAATTGTGAAACTTGACTAATGATAAAATATTTGATATGCATATCAAATTAAAGATCACAACTAGAGCTTTAATTTGATATATTTTTATGTAAATATTGAATTTAAAACGTAAAATTTAAATTTATGTAATGATTAAAACTTAAGAAAATTATATCCTCTCCCTCCTTTTTTATTGAATAAATATATTTTTTTAATTTGTTTTCTTTTCATTTTAACTTATTTTATTTTCTTAATTTTTTTTATTATATCGGTTTTTATTATTGTAAATTCTTCTTTATTTTTTTATAGATTCAGTTAAAATTATATATTTTTATTATATCTATAATTTTTTATATGATAAGTAAGTTTATATCAAATTGTTATATATAAAAAAAAATATAAATTGTTTTTCATGTATTGTACGAACACAAATGCTAATTGCAGTATGTACGATGATTGCATAACATATATTGGTCAATTTGGTTGCTGTTAGCCTATGACTTTATTAGATTATCAATTAACACAAGTGATTTATCTCATTTCATAACATATTATCCATATTTAAATAAGAAATCTGAACCCTAGATATTGATTTTTATAAATTTAAAGTAGGAAACGATTTTGTTAGGACAATGAGATTTTAAGTTAACCGAATTACCCGGTTCGGTAGTTCCGTTGATATTTGAAACTCGTATTTTGCGGTTCGTCGGATAAGATGGATAATAATAATACACAAATGGAAACCAAATAGGTTGTTCACAAAACCCTAACGCAACTCGGAAAAAATTATCCATAAAATCTCCTAAATGCAAACCCGAATGATAACAATCCTGAGCTGCATCCCCAAGTAGTTGCTACGTTTCGCGGAGGCGTATATTTCAAAAGAAATCGGAAATGAACGCTGTGACCACGACGGCGTTCTGTCCGACGTCGTTTCAGCTTAAATTCGCACTCGCTGGCCGGAAACCTAAGTTGGCGTTTGTGCAGACTCGCCTGCCGAAGATCGATCGCCGCAGCGTGGAACTCGCGTCAGTGGTTGTACGGAGTAGCGCGGTCAATGGTAACGGCGTGGAGCGACGTAGTCCGGGCAATTCATCATGGACGAACTTGAATTCTGCGGCTGATGATTTCTCTGGCTGGGCGAACGGTGACGCTGAAAGACATTCTGGTGATCCTAAGCCGAAGAAATCGGTTGTAGGTAAGACTGATGTCGCTTGCTTCTAAATCCTAGATCGTCCTAGCGCACACTCGCTAATGATTATTGTTTCTGTATATGATTGAATAGTTGTTGCTCTTGAGGTTATTATTCATTTTTAGATTGGTATGGGTGCTGAAAAATCTGGACTAATATCGACTAAATTATAGCTGTATAAGTTATTTTTTATTGCTTTAGTCAATTTATAGAATTAATGATCAATGACAAGCCCATTCACAATTTAAATCTTCAGTCAGTGTAATGAGAGCTTTATCCGAAATTAATTTAATGAGCTTTCCTGAATGGAGTTAGTATCCTGAAATAAAATTGCAGTGAATATGTATATTCAGGCTGATGGAGGTGCTGTTTCTGTGTGTATGCATTAATGGAAACATAAATTTCTTATGCTGGTGGCTTTTCTTGTTGGCTAATAACACTGTGAAGTAGTTTACTTTCAGGGATACTGGCAGCAGGAGCTGCTGGGATAGTTCTGGTTGCTGGAATCACATTTGCTGCATTTTCTATGAGTAGAAGGAGTACTTCAAGTGGGTAATTTCTTCCTTGGTAGTTCAATTATTAAGATCTAGCAAACATATGCCTTCATGGAGCAGATAGAAATGTCAAACTATTGACATTTCTTTGGCAAATAGGAAATGGATGACATTGCTAAAGAGAAATCCTCTTCCAACGAGTAACTACAGTACTATAATTTTTTCACACTCAATATCTTCTCCTTTTGTTATGTTATATGATAAATATGTCTCTCTCAGGTCTGGCCTTCTTATTGATGATGCGTTGGGCAATTTAAATTTGAATGCATGAGCTCTTATGTGCAGGAGTTGGAGAACAAATGGAGCCATTGACAACAGAACAAGAAGAGTCATTGCTCTTTGATGACAAACAGAATCAAGTTGAGGGGGATAAAAATGGGAAGGAAGTTGAGATGCTGGACAGCAATACTGCGGAAAGCATGACAGGTAAAGATGGTGATCCTCTTTCGATTAACGAAAACACTGAAGCTATAGAAAGTAGAGTTAGTGACGATACTGGTTTGAGGCAGTCATCTGAGGAAGGTGAAGGCTCTTTTCCTATAGGAGTCAAAGAATCGGCTATTAGCAACAATATGGTTTCTCCTGAAGCCACTGACAAACATCCTATACATGATACTTATGGAGATTCCTCACCCATGCAAAGCATTCAAAGCAACAATGATACTATAGCTTCTGAAAATCCCATTGAACCAAGATTGGACAAACTTGCTGATGCCAATACATTAGAATCATCTGAATTTGTTGCTAATTCAGAAAATTCATTCACTGACAATCTGAACAGGGTGTCTAGCTTGAATGAACAGTCCAACTTGTCACTTAACCCTTCTTCTGTTGAGTCTTCAATTTCAAATATATCAACCGAATCAGAGCCCAATGCAATTATTGGAACAAGCATTACCCAAGAAGAGATTTTGAAGTCTGGAGATGTTCTTTCGACAGTGGATGTTGCGTTAAGCAAGGAGCTCTTAACAATAGATATCATTTCAAGCAAAATTGACGAGGTTTCTGTTAATCAAAGTGTTGAATCTTCGGTAGGGAAAACATTAGATGGAACTGTATCGATTGGGACACCTTTATTACCAGAAGACTCCTATCAATCTGGATATCAAGATCTTCAAAATGATCAAAATGACAATGTTAGCCAACCCCTTTTTGACTCTACAGTTCCTGGAAATTATTTCACTACAGCTGGCATACCTGCTCCATCTCTTGTCTCTGCAGCTCTGCAATCCCCTCCCGGGAAGGTTTTGGTTCCTGCTGTTGTTGATCAACTTCAAAGTCAAGCATTTTCTGCTTTGCAAGTCTTGAAGGTTTGTAAAATATTGCTTTAGATACTGGATTATGCGCAAGATGGAATTTGGTCACACATTCCCAAATGTTAATATTTGTTCTCTATTAGGTGATTGAAGATGGTATTCAACCTGGAGATTTATGTACACGACGGGAGTATGCTCGTTGGCTAGTTCAAGCCAGCAGTGCTCTTTCCAGGTTTAAGTTGTTCTAATGAGACCTATCTTAGGAATGAATCTCACAGTATTCAAGTTAATCTTTGAGTATTTGGAATTATTGTAGGAACACAACTTCCAAAGTCTATCCTGCTATGTACATCGAAAATGTTTCTGAACTTGCTTTTGATGACATTACACCTGAAGACCCTGATTTCCCATCCATTCAAGGTGAAATCTAACTTTTGGGTGACAATCCATAGGTCTCGTCATGCAACTATTTGTTTTTGAATATGTATGTCTGAACTAGTTTACATGTTTTCAGGCTTGGCAGAGGCTGGACTTATTGCCAGCAAGCTTTCAAGACGTGATATGCAATCATACGGCAATGAAGACACCAGTCCTTTGTATTTCTCTCCTGAAAGGTGTATATAAATGCAAGTGAACCCGAGTATTCCTTCTGTTTGATGACTTCAACTTTTTAATTAATTTACTTATAAAATGTAAAAATTGGATACAAACTGATAAAGAAGACTGCTTCCCTTTATCTCGGACATTATAGGTTTGTGGATGTGAATTTTATTACTTATTTTCTCTGTAGTTTCCTCTTATTAAAATTTTTGTAATAGAAAGTTTAGAATTTGTTCACTCTCAGCATTCTTTTGTTTGGGTGGCTTCGATTTGATCACATCATCATTCGTTAATTTTTCCGGTTATCCTTGATGTGAAGTTGTTATGCTTTCTGATGCAGTTGATATTAGACCATTTGGTTAATTAGTTGATCTTGTTAAAAAAAAATTATCCTTTCCTAATCTTCAATTTCTGTTATGTTTTAACAGCTCCTTATCTCGTCAAGATCTTGTGAGTTGGAAGATGGCCCTTGAAAAAAGGCAGCTACCAGCAGTTGACAAAAAGGTTATCACATAATGATAGAATATAACTTATTCTTGATCTACAGGAGTCATTGATGAGCTTGCTACTAACTTTGCTTTCTTTCATAATATTTGGGATTAAGATCTTGCAGCAGTTAACTGGATTCATAGATATTGAGAAGATCAACCCTGATGCATGGCCTGCAGTGGTAGCTGACATAACAGCTGGAGATCAGGGTATTATAACTCTTGCATTTGGTGAGTTTCCTTATGTGAGCAAATTCTGTTTCTCATGCATGTGCTTCTCTCTCTCTTTATAATTCGCATTATATGACAGGATATACAAGACTTTTCCAGCCAGAAAAACCTGTGACAAAAGCACAGGCCGCAATTGCCCTTTCAACTGGGGATGCTTCTGCTATTGTTAGCGAGGAACTTGCACGGATTGAAGCTGAAACTATGGCAGAGAATGCTGTTTCTGCGCACAGTGCTCTAGTTGCTCAAGTTGAGAAGGATCTAAATGCGAGTTTTGAGAAGGAGCTTTCCCTGGAAAGGGAAAAGATCAATGCTATTGAGAAATTGGCTGAGGAAGCAAGAAGAGAAGTGGAGAAATTGAGTGCCACAAGGGAGGAGGAAAGTCTTTCATTAATAAAGGAACGTGCTGCTGTTGATTCAGAAATGGAAATTCTCTCTAGAATTAGGCGAGAAGTGGAGGAACAGTTGCAGGCCCTTATGAGCGATAAATTGGAGATTTCATATGAGAAAGAAAGGCTGAATAAACTCCGGAGAGATGCAGAAACTGAGGGTCAGGTACTAACACGGTTACAATATGAGCTGGAAGTTGAGCGCAAAGCCTTATCCATGGCACGGTGAGAAGTTGATTTCATCTTTTCCTTTTGACTGAAGCTTAACTTTCTTCATACAATTATGAATTTTTGGGGAAAGATCCTAAAATAGAACTATGTTTTCTTTTTTCTTATTTTTTATTCATCATAATTCTTTTGATGGTTCTACCTAGGAAGTATATGCTGGGTGACGATAGTCTTACTCTTTGCTATGCTAGTGTGCTTCACCACTCCTTTTCATGTTAGCCTAGTTCTGTTTCTGTCCATTTTATAACAGGCGTTTAGCTCATACTAGACTTCCAGTACTTGAAGGATTATGTTTCACAGACTTGGCGAAATAATTTATTTTTCGGTGCAATGACGGAAGCTACTTATGTCTACTGGATGGAAGTTTTGTTATTTGTCTTCTGCAATGTTCATCCTATTATTCTATCCAGATTCCTATGAAAAAGCTCCTTTCACTGTTCTATGAAATGAGTTGGAAGAAGAATTTATACATATAAAATGAGTTCCCAGTTTATCTTCATGTATTTTGTGCAGGGCCTGGGCTGAAGATGAGGCGAAAAGGGCAAGGGTGCAAGCAAAGGCCCTGGATGAGGCTAGAGACCGCTGGGAGCGACAAGGCATAAAAGTTGTGGTCGACGATGACCTACGTGAGGAAGCTGAAGCTGGAGATACATGGATTGCTGCTGGAAAGCAGATCCCTGTCGAAGAATCCATTGAGAGGTCCGAGAACCTCGTGGAAAAACTCAAGAAAATGGCTGATGAAGTTAGAGGGAAAAGCAAAGATACAATTACAAAAATCATTGAGATGATTGTTCTATTCATATCCAATTTGAAGAAAAAGGCAGGAGAGCTAAAAGATGCTGCAAAATCAAAGTGGGACAGTTCTTTACAAGGCGTGCAGCATAACTCCACCGGATTTACTTCAGCTGTTAAGGAAGGTGCGAAGCGCGTTGCTGGGGATTGGAAAGAGGGAGTCGAGAGATTGTCGCAGAAGTTCAAGGCATGATTTTCGCTGTCCCTTTCTGAACTTTTAACCTCTCATTCTGGGCGTATATATCGCCTGCCTTGAGATCACTGCTTCTGTGATTTGGTGCTTCTTTCCCACTTACAAAGTGGATTTTTAACGAAGTAAACGCTAAGGGGAATAATGTTTATCACCTAGTGATATTGATGAAGGGAATTGTAGAAAATGCAAGAAATTGTTGTATATGATGGTGTACGTGATCATATGCCAGTTTTGGTTGGAACATTTCTATTTAATAAACTCGACCACCTTCATATCTGATTTGAACACTTTCTCTCGAAGTTGGTCCACACTGGTCTTTCAAGTATGGTATTACTTGTTAGGTTTTATAGTATTTATGTTTTACTATCATTAACACTTTTTAGGCATGCGACATACCATACAATTGTTTTATTGATGAGAACAAAAAACATGAGATTTCACAGGAAAATGTTGGTGTCCATGTATTACTATCGAATTCGACTATTTATTTACACAAATGTACATCAACGAGGTAGTAAGTTAACTAGTAGGGTTTGGTAAAGTAAGTAGCTTGCCTCAAGAAACGAAAAATAAAATGGGAACAGCTTTTCACAGTTGGATAAATGGCAAATGAATGAGCAGAGTGAGATGCCAACCCACACATTTCCACAAGTAGCAATAGTTGAATGGTTCTCATACGAAAGCCAAATGTGTTGTATTCAAATTCAAGTCAATTACCCTTTGGTTTTTACCGTTGGAGTAATGGGTGGCAGGCACATCACATGGAATTCATTTCCTAAAACAAGCAGCTTCAAAGCTTTACACTTGCCACCCCAAAAACTACATGATTTTACTCCAAAACACCCACATTATACATCACACACTTCCAAAAGATAGAGAGAGAGTGAAGGCATGGGAAGCAGTAGCAGGAACTCCCATGGAGACGTAGTGAATCCATTGCTGAAAGGATTCCTCACAGGGCAGTTTCATGGTTTGTTCCATCACTACAATCGGTTGATGCTGGATGACCTTGCTCGATTGCGCAACCCAGGTTCAAAAATGAAGTTCAACAATACAAATAAACAGGTCTCCTATCTTCTCCTTCATTTCATTGCCAGCTCTCTTCTACATCTAAGCTTGAATGCCCCTTTTTTTGTGAGCAGAATTTGAAATTAAATATACTTAATGGATGTATCCGCCCAACGGCATCACTCGGAATATTTGAGTAAGTCATCTCTCTCTATTTTGTATATATGAAGAGTGAAAATGCAAGAGTTTGATGGTTGATTTGAAGCAGGATTTTGAGGAAGAGGCTTAGAAACAGTAACGAGGGAAGGCCACTGAGTGTGTACCAAGAGGGTTGCTGTGGATTCATGGCTGCCTGTGCTACAGTCTTCGCTTGGAAACCTTTTGATTTAGCATATCGCCGAGTTGGGATACAGAGTTTGAGTTACACAAATTGGTTCAGCAGCCTCACTCACATTGCTAAAAATCAAAGTGTCTTAAGTATGTACAAATCTTCAAGGGGAAGTATGAATAGTGACATAGCTTTATACACAGGGATGCTAGCATCTTATGATCGAACTCTGCATTATCTCACTCACACTCAGGCTCTCCCATATTGGGCTGCTCAAACAAGTAAATTTTCTCATTAACTTTGTATTACTACTCCTTTTTAAACACGTAACAAAAAACTGATGGTAAATTTCAGGTGCGAGTATCATATCTGGATTCTTTGCTGCTGCTTGCTCTCATCCAGTTATATATATGGATGCTATCATAGACACTCGTTTGCAGATGAGATATATTCCTGCTACTATCTGCGCAATTCTCAATCCTTTCGGCAACTTCAACTTCTACACTCGTTTACTCTCAAGATTCCAATATTCTGCTCGTTTCTGTGTGGCAAGTTTAGCTTCCAAAACTCGCATCCATTGCATTATTACTTCAATCATGCTTCTTAATTACTTCTTCTTCTTCAGGTACAGTATGCCATCTTTGAAGGTGTGCGCAGAGTGGAGTGGATCAAATAGGACAAAATACTGCAAAAATATTGTCTTCATATTTGAGACTCAATGTAGGAACCCACAAAACACTCGCAACTTGATTTGCTGTTAGATTTCTTTATTAGCTGTGTGCTCAAAAATATTATGGCTGTTGTTGTTAGAGTATAGGATATACTCAATTATATTGTCATTAGGTAGACATTCCACAAGTATTAGCAGATGTCTGGAACAACGAGAAGTATATCAAAGTGCGGATTTTTAGCAGCTAGTTTGAAGGTTATTTCTATGCGATTATTATGTATATGGGCGACTTGGAATCTTCTAATTTAATGAAGTATTATTGGATCGCAATTACAAGCTGCCTCTGATCTCCTTGTTTGAGTCTATACAAGAGCAAAGAGGAGAATGTTTTCTGCTGCCGCTTTTCATTAATATTCTCTTGATTTTCAGAATATATTTTGCGAGTTTTCAGATCATACAAGTGCGTGTGTGTGATCATGTTCGATTGCTTTCATTACATTATTGAGCGATTAGTTGGGATTGTGCAATCCTATTCTTTGTTATTTTCACTAGGATGTTGATGGAAGTTTTTTTAAGGATTTAGGTGGTGAATGTGTTGTATTCATGTTTGGGGGGTAAGTTGTTGTCTTGTTCTCAATTGTCCATAATTGGCGAGGTTTTGGGAAAATATAAAGACCGAGTAAGATCGAGATATTATATTTGCATACTTAGGGGGGTGTATTCGTTGTGGATTTCCACAGACTTTAAAAAGTCCATGGATTTTAAATTCCATGGAATTCACATAGATTCCAGACGACTTTCAAAGAATTCGTGGTTGGATTTCACCCCGATTTTCACTGATTTTCGAAGAATTTGGGGGATAATTCTAGAATTGAAATCCATGATGCCAACGCCCGTTGAGTCCCAGCACCGCTGGGAATCCAGCGAGCGCTGGGAACCCAGCGAGCGCTGGGTTCCAGCGAATTTTGGCTTTCATCCTTTTCTTTATGAACGCTGGGTTCCAGCGAATTTTGGCTTTCATCCTTTTCTTTATGAATTCAATGCAACAACTATACACATTACTAATTTTTCTAGACATTTGGTGGCAGGGAGCGAGGATATCTTGTTTCAACGGTATGGGAGGTATGGCATCACCAAGATTTGAATGGATGACATCTTGCCTTGTCGTGCTTATCTCCGCCACTGGTGAGTTCAACAAGCACGTATAATTGATTTCTCGTATCCCAACCCAAATAATCGAAGAGGGGTATTTACCAAGCGCATGCTCAAACCCAGCGAGCGTTGGACATTCTCAACGGGTGCTGAGTTCCGGCGCTCGCTGGCTTCTTGGCCGCGGCCGCTGGAACTCAGCGCTCGCTCAAAACTCCATGGATTTCAATTCTCGTGGTTCTTGACCGGATTTCGTCGTGTGTATTTTTTAGATGAAATCCATGAAAGTAATTCCGGATTTGAAGTCAATGGAATAACGAATACATCTAGATTTGTATGGATTTTAAAAAGTCTGAAACGAATACACCCAGATTTATATGGACTTTTAAAAGTCTTGAACGAATACACCCAGATTTCTGCAGACTTTTAAAAGTCTGGAACGAATACACCCAGACTTTTAAAATCCATAGAAATCTATTAAACTCCACAACGAATACACCCCCCTTAGTACAATCTGTGATACTCCCTCCGTCCCAGCCCAATAGGTTCAGTTCTTTTTGACACGGAGATTAAGAAACTCACTTTTAGATAGATAAATGGTGTGGTCCACACAATTTTAACCTTTTAAGTACATCCCTAATTTTTGTTAATTACCTTTGCTTCCCTTATCTCATTTTAGTAAAAATAATTATTTTTCGTAAGGATTTTATTTTAAGAAAAATTATCCACTTTTATTTTTAAAAAGAATTTTATTTTTAAAAAATATAAATAAAATAAGAATTAAGAAGTCCCTAATTATTTCTAATTTTAAACTGGGCCTATTGGAATGGGACGTCCCAAAAAGGAAAACGAGTCAATTGAATTGGGACGGAGGGAGTACTATATTTGCATATGTACTTACTTTCTGCATGTGCGAGATTTTTTGTGTTTGGATAAGTGACAATTTCAATTGTTAATTGTTATCAGCTCATGTATACTTGTTCCTTAGTGCCTCTTTAAAATGGTCCAACTTCAATACAATCTAATACTGCCTCCGTTTCATTAATATTGATCCATTTTCTTTTTTGTTTGTGCTATTGATAATGATATAGTCCAAAAATGCCACTTAATTTAAACTATAAACTTATTTTATACATGATTCTTAAACATTCACCTTGGTGGAACTCTTTGTACTGTGGCCATGGTAGTTTATCGTTAGGTGTATTTGACAAATGATATTAAGAGGGTGTTTTTTTAAAGAGTTTATAAGCTCTTGGAGCTTATAAGATGTTTCAAGAGCTTATAAGATGTAATTTTTAAGATTTTATAAGTTGTCAAAGTGTTTGGATAATTGAGCTTATAAGCTAGAGAGAAAAAAAATTTGTTAGAGAGAGAAAGTCGAAGAAAAATGAACTTGAATGATATATGATGAAAATAATAAATTATAGTTGAAAAATATTTGTAAAAAGATTGTTGCATATGAGATTATAAAAAAAATAAATTGGGGTAGAGGAACTTATTTTTTGGGGAGCTTATAAATTGTTAGCTTATTTTGCCAAACACTTTGAAAGAGCTTATAAGTTGTATTAAAAGCTTATAAGCTCAGCCAAACACCCTCTAAGCTCGAGTTAGTTATTTGCTTGAAACATATTCAACTTGGCTGATAAAAATGTCGAGATAAGTAGCTACATTCACATAACTTAAATATATAATTTTCTGTCATAAGTAGATCAATACCAAAGAAATAGTAGCTATCAATGCATAGCGTTGGGGATTTAGATTCTTTAAAGGCCTACTTATTCTTCGAAGCATCCCATCCCTCCCCCTTTTACTCGCTTTCACTTTTTCAAAAATCCTAATAGAGTTAGTTTTGAATTTAACGACCTTTCAAGATCAATTTGGGTCCACAAGTATATTGGCTCCTTTAATATCCCTGCATATAAGTGAAGCATTGAGTGCATGATGATGTTTAGCGATATATATTTGCATGAAAATTCTGACAGAACATTGGCAAAAAAAAAAAAAACTCCAGTTTACCTGTGCACAGTGTTTTTAGCATGTAAATATGCAAGTCCCGACAAAATTTGGTGGGTGTAATTGCGGATGGCTGATTCTCATAGTCGTGTAGAATCTTATGGATGGAACCACCAGATACATATTCCAGATAATTTATGACCTACCTGATAAAGGTAGATCAATTCAGAATCAACCCAAGATTAAGGAAAATGACCATTGAAGATAAAATTACATGTCACGAGACAGTGGTTTCTATAAAAGACTGCTTAGTAATGGCGTTGCCACCGATTTGCTTAATAACATGTGAAATGTTTCTTTAACTAGCAGGTGTCTAAGCCAATTGAAAAGCAAGGCATTTGGAAAACCAGAGTCCATATTTTTCTAGAGTAAAACTGAGCGTTTCAGATCCATAATACTGCACAATATTAGGATGCATGATCTCCTGTAGGCAACATAAAAGATTATGTAAGAATCTTCAACTTGCCTCTCAATAAATCCAAAGGCCAAAAGACTCACTTGTCCCAATTGCTTCGATTTGGCATCATCAGAAAAGAATGTAACCTCCTTCATTGCACACATTTCGCCAGTTTCACTATCAAAACCATTACTCAGGAAATGAAGAGTAAAAATGAACCCGTTTGATTCAGCAAGCTTCAGAGATTTATTATCTTCAGAAAAGAAGAGCTTCCACAAGAAAATAGGATGTGCGATCAGGTTATCACACCTGTTAAACCCAGCATAGACATGTCCGAATGTGCCTCGACCAGATTCTCTGCTCTTCCAGGACTACGCGGCACAGAGTGAAGAATTGGAAACTGATATGGGAGGAAGTGGCATTGCTGTTTTGCATCATCAGGCCAGCAGAATGTCCCCCTCCAGCCCTAGGATGAAGTGGAATTCGAGGACTAGGGCTCCCTCGACTAGGCTGCATATCTCCTCCCATTGAGTTATGGCCAGATCCAAGAAATGGAAAATCAGTATAAAGCTCTCCGGTCGTACAAACAGTATTTGTAACCAGAGGCTCTCATTGGACTTCTAGAGGGACTACACCTTGAGCTATCTGGAACTGCGGTGGAACTTGTAAATTTGCCATGTGACCATTCAAATGGAGGCCAAGAGTTCAAATGTTTATTGGAGAAAAGGTTTACAGGAACAGATTATTGGTGCAACAGGAGAAATGCTTCATGGAAAAAACACACGGACAAGAAGGCCTCATTTTAGTAATATTTGATACATTAAAGAACATCTACTAACAAGGGGCCGAAACAGTGAATGCCATCGTTGTTTGCTTGTCACTTTAGGCATATACATCCAAGACTTTATGCTATATTATACACAATTCAAATTAAACTAGTTCAAGATCACCTAACCGACACATAATATTATTTTCATACAAGCATTTAATTATTTTTGGTTGAGAAGACATCAATCTAAAAGAATCTTACCCTCAATTTAAAGAAAAACTAACAATTATTGCTGGATCGATAATCTCATGTTGAATATACCAGTACAAGGTTCTCCAACACATTTAGAATTCACAAAATTTAACATGGCAATGAATGATACTTAGTGGTGATGGGAAAATAGCTCATGTTCATTAAATATAAGAGGTCATCAGACAAAGAATGGAACATAAGTCGGAGCTAAAACAAAAATATAGATGTTTGTGATCATTTATAAAAGCCGAACAAAGTACATTGAAGCATGTTCCAAACATTTCACTCTAAAAACAAAAGGCAAATAGAAACATATCTCACTTCTTCTTCTCACCACCTCCAGCAGCCCTGCATAAAACCCAAATCTAATAAGTGATATGAAGAAAGAAGCACCAATATCTAAAATTCAGTATATTAATCTGGGAGAGCATTGAAATAAAATCTTGTTTTAATGATATTGGAAAGCACAAGGATTTGTTCACCTCATCTTGCGAAGAGCACCGGACATCTCCTCTCTCTTCTTCTTGGCCCTCTTGTGGGTGCCCAATTTTCTCTTAGCTACCTTGAGAGCCCTCTTGTCCTTTCCTACTTTGAGAAGCTCGGTGATCCTCTTCTCATAAGGTGCAAAGCCGGCTACTTCTCTGATGAGACTCCTTACAAAATGCACTCTCTTGCTTGTTTTCTGGATAACATTAACATATAACATAAGAATTGTACAACATGAACATGAACAAAACAAATACTAGCGTACGTTTGAATGAGACATAGTACAACATCGTGTTAAAACCTAATACTTTTCGTCACAAGCCACAAAGATGAAATCTTGGTCCATTAACTAACAAACCCTCATAGTCATTCCTTCTCTACCATAAAAACATTAACTATTTGAAGTGGGAAACATATAATTCAGCTCATAGATCATTTCCATTTGGGTGCTGAATACTAAAAGGAGGAAATTAAGAACCGAATACTAAAGTGGCCAAAAAAGCTGTGATGAAGACTGAAAGCAACTGATCTCATTCTATTGATACAGACTGGTAGCAGATCGAAGATGGAGATTCAAACTGTTCGTTGAAATCAAATAGTGAAGTCCATCAAAATTATCTAATTTTTTTTTTCATAATACTTACACCCTTCCTCTCTGATGGGCGTGGTGCTAACTCCTTCGGGGTAACGACATGCCCCTTTTTCAACCCGACAAATATCCCGCTGTTTTGCTGCTTCGGAGCCATTACCTAAATCCCACAAAAAAAAGCAACTTCAATTCTTTAAAGAATATCCTCAAAAATCAAATGAAAGGTTTGTGCAAAGTTCAGAATCCCCCTTCATGACTAAGTCGCGAAGCGCAATTTCTAAAGCAACAAGTTCAATAAAAATCAACAATCGTTCACGTAATGCACCAAATAGATAAAAGATAGAAAGAATCGAGTAACAAAGTTGCAGGTTGCTATTCCACATTCAAAAACTTGCAGTATATGAACAACAATATGGGTAAATTAATCAAGCGCACACGCATAATACCAGCTTAGAGTATAATGGTGAACTTACCTTTTCCCGATCTGCCTTGCGACGCCGCTTGGATTCGAGGCGGAGGGTTGAAGAACGAAACTAGGGTTTAGCAGAGTATGGTTCCTTTATAAGGAACATTGAATTTCAAGCTGCTGTGCGATTAGGGCCACATATTGGGCTCATTTAGACTTCAATTGGGCCCAGAAGTTTCTGTTAAGGCTATTTCGTTTGTTTTCTTCTTCTTTTTTTTAGAGAAAAAGGCCAGTTTGGACTTTGAGTGGTAACATACAATTCCGAAAATGAATTAAAATACAAAAATGTTTTATTTGATATTTTTAGTCAGCTTGTAAATCTAGTTTCCAACAAAAAAAATTATAGAACTAAAAACATTTATTTTTATAGATAATTTATAATTATTTATTTAAGTATGTGAGAATATTGTTTTTATAAATATTTCAAAAAGAGGAACACTTGTATGAGATTGAGCCAGGTCAAATTTATAAATCTAGTTTCCAACAAAATGATTTAATGATAGAATAGGTTTTCTAAGATTAAAGAATATAGATTTTCTCTAAAAAAATATATATTTCAGCACAAAAAATTACAAATTAATTCTGATAAGGGAACTAATAATAATGCCGCTCAAGTACCAGTTTCTAAAAAGTCAATATAAAACACAAATTTATTATTTCCTTGAAATATGAGGCGTTTTACAATAACACTAGTACACTCGCTCGTGCGATGCACGGCGAACATATCTTTGCATCAAAATTAAATGATGTAGTGTATGTATCGACTAAGCCAGTAGGGGTTAATATATAAAAGCGAAGGTCTTGGGTTCGAGCCCCCTGTGGTGCGGCCTTTAAATTTCTTTATTTAATCATGTTAACTTATCAAAAAAAAATTAAATGATGTATCAAATAAATAAATAAAAAATATTAAATATAGTTAGAATATAAGTAAATGTAAATTATTTTTTCTTATAAAATAAAATAGTCTACATCAATTACTCAGTAAATATCCTTAATTTTATTTTATAATTTTCAAAAGTATCATTTTTAATTTTCCACCTATTTGATGGAAAACTTTGTTTTCTTCCCTAAAATTATAGAATAAACACATCATTCAAATTAAAAGAAACGAAGAAATAATAATAATAATAATAATAATAATAATAATAA
This sequence comes from Salvia miltiorrhiza, assembly GCF_028751815.1. NCBI lineage: Eukaryota > Viridiplantae > Streptophyta > Magnoliopsida > Lamiales > Lamiaceae > Salvia > Salvia miltiorrhiza. Next base: position 22,277,901 of record NC_080393.1, on the reverse strand, counting down.
TAATAATAATAATAATAATAATAATAATAATAATAATAATAATAATAATAAAGTATTCACATCACAATACATATTTTTAAAACATGAGCTAATCATGCATAAAATTATTTTTTCTAAGTTAGTTCATCACCTATGTCATCTTATTAAAAAAGTTTCAATTGATCAGTAGGAAAATAAATTATATTATTAGAATTTTTTAGAATACTAATAAAAGAATTGAATAATGATTTGATGCCAAAAACAAATCCCAATAAAAATGAAGTATATCATTTTGCTTTAGCTTTCTTCTTCAAACATACTTATTTAAATACATTTCTAAAATCATTTTTATGCTAAATAGATATAATTTCAAAGTTTATAGAATTTTATTGATTATAATTTTGAACAGGGTATATAAACGTATATTTATAATTATTTACAAATTATTTAAATTACTTATAATGGCAATTGACATCACACATTATTATTATTATATAGTATTAATTAAAAACCTATTCACGATCATAAAAAAAAATTATTTTTGAAATTCTATTTTTCATATAATCCCAGCTTGACATAAATATGATCGTGTGGTAAAATAGATACAACGTCAGTTGGATGGAAACAACGTCATTTCAAGCTGTTAGACAATTAAAAAACCCTAAAATTATTTTCGTTCTTATTTTCGTTTTCTCCTAATCCTTATATGATTATATCTAATCAAATTTGTTGCAGCAAAAAGAGTTTCTATCTATTACTTTGATTTCTTGGATTACTTCTTGTCATTTTCTCTCATCAGCTTCATTCATCTCACTTTCTCACAATTTAATACTTTGATTCTTAATTTATTTAGTAAGATGCTAATTTTAAACGCAAAAGACATTGTTTTAATATGCTCAAATTAATATTGTATTAGTAATCGACAAATATGGTACGTAGAATTTCATATAGTATTTCAGCACAAAATTTGACCAAAAAATAAGCGAGTATGCAAAATAAAAGATATACAATAATTGGATAATTTTAATATATATTTCAAAGTTGATGTGCAAAGGCCACTAAATTTATATACAGTAGTAAATCAAAGAGAAAAAGTAAATGTTTATTTATTATTAAGGAGATGTGATATTTTTATAAAATAATTAAAGATATCTTTATGTTGTGCTTAATAAAATAATCCAACATATAAATATAATGTTTCAATGATATTTCAAAAAGAGGAACACTTGTATGAGATTGAGCCAGGTCAAATTTATAAATCTAGTTTCCAACAAAATGATTTAATGATAGAATAGGTTTTCTAAGATTAAAGAATATAGATTTTCTCCAAAAAAACATATATTTCAGCACAAAAAATTACAAATTAATTCTGATAAGGGAACTAAAAATAATGCTGCTCAAGTACCAGTATTTCCTTGAAATATGAGGAGTTTGACAATAACATTTGCGTTATAATCTAGTCACTGTCTTATTTGAATCTATCAATTATATAATGGAATACATTTTTGAGAGCTCACAGCAATTTTCTATCCTACGTGGCGCTCTCAAAAGTCTCCATTTTGTGCTCTTTGAAATCTTCTAATTCACTTCTATTATCTCCTAATCTCTTAATAATCTCACGATTAGTTATCTATTTATTTATTTAAGGCAATCTCTATATCACTCCTATAATCTCACGCCTATTATCTCTTAATGATCAATTAAGATTTCCATATCTGAGTTATATCATCTCCTCGAATATCCATACAATCAGCGGGACTGTTTCTTTGCACCAATTACTCACAAATCAATGTTAATTTTATTTATGAATAGAATTATTGATTAGCCAATTAATGAGCATCAATTACGCACAAACCAACCGATATAATTGTGGAATTGCTTGATTCCAATATGCAACAAATTTGTAGTTCATTTGTCAATTGCTCAATTCTTACTCTCCACCGTCTTAACAAGCAGGAACATGTTGAAGCAAATGACATGATCAAAGCCGCTCAAGTCGACGTCAAGAATCTTAGCATTGAGGAGTGGTTGCATTGCGAAGCAGCTTCTTCATGTTGTTGAGGAGGAAGAGCACATAGTACTTTTTTTTTTTGGAGTCCCGAAAAGTAAAATAAGAAATTAAGGTACGAGCATTTAGAGGTAGAAGGACTGAAGGAGATGTGCATGTCGGAAGCAGAGCACTTCCAACCTTGGTTTACGTTACAATGAATTTAATTGAGGTTTCTACAAAAAAATTCTAACTCTGAATTCAATTTGTATGTTTCTCTTTTCATTTTATTTTCTTTAACATGCTCTCTTATTTCTGCACAAAGCGTTCTTAGACTAATGAAACACGCTGCTTCCAAGTAGAGAAAGATATAGATAGTTAAAGATATGTTATTGGAATAATCAGACCATCCAATTTTTCTTATAAAATTAATTTATAATATTTTCCATTTCTTGTTGCATATGAGTCATATGACATTGATTCTACATCGCTTGTTTAAATATTGTATATATCTTGGAATCGGAATCAATTGTTAATGTATTTATCATATGCTAAAAGCCTAAAAACACATGTATTATTTGATATGAAATTATAGCTACTCAGAGATTAATGTAGTTCGATATATAAAATATATACTCTCTTTATCGCAACTTCATAGTCCCGTATTCCTTTTTAGAATGAGTTCACTTTCTAAATTTTATTTGCATTTTTTTATTAAAATAACCTTATTTAAAGTTTGTAAAAAATCAGAATTTAAATTTTAATCATTCAATTCATATAGTCAAGCATGGAACTAAGTGAGATATACATTAGCCTTCTTAATGCAACGTACATTAAATCAATAAAAATGGAAAAACATGGCGGATAAATGGTTCATAAATACATATTTCATAAAATTTGTTTCCAGTTCGTTATCCGCATACCTTTACATATATTGAATTCAAATCAAGTGAAAATATGGTCCAACAAGTTTTGAATTATGAATTATGAATTATGAATGAAATTTTTTATTGTTGCAAATTTTGAAAATATAATCAAATTTATTTTGATTTTGTTGCATATATTAAAAATTGATTTGTTTCAGCTCGATGCATGAATCTAATGAATGAAAGCGATGTCAAGAATTAAGAGTTAAAGTTAGCCTCATAGTAAGTGTGTAAATAGGACAAAAGCACAATTAAACAATTAAATTGAAAAGTAAATTTGACCAATAATTAATTATTTGCAAAAGTTTAAACTTAAATTTTAGATTTAAAAAATCTAAAATATGTAACAATAAATACGGACAAACTTAAACAATTACATAGTATAATTTATAATTTCCAAATAATATTATTAATATTTTCTTAATATATATATATATATGTATATATATATATATAATATATGTATGTATGTATGTATGTATGTATGAAAACGAAAAATGGATTATAAAAATGGGACAAAGTGAGTATATCATTTGTAACCTTCTAATCTTCAAAAATATCTTTGGTTAACGATACAAAAAGATCAATAGTTATTGCCATTTTATTGAGGTTATGATGATTCTTTTTGTTAGACGATGTCGGAGTTATACTTTGATGGGTAATAAGGGTGATCAAGATTGATAAATAGAGTTATACTTTGATGGGTAATAAGGGTGATCAAGATTGATAATTAAGTAGTTTACGCCAAAGATAAATAACAAGGATAAAAGTATTATTAATTCCTTACAAAACTCAAACCTTGATGATTAAGTGTAAAAAAATATTGGATCGTTGATTTATGCACTTCAAAAAGTGAAGGCTACGACTTTTATCGTAAAATTTGAATATATAGTCCATATTCATGTGTAGCTATGCTCTAGCGAGAAATACACTACGGTGGTCTCGAGCTCTCTTTTGATGGATAGTTCAGTCGAAGTTTTCTAAGGTCGTACCGATTTTCTATGCAAAAAATACCATTTTCGATTGAATAAAATGATTTATATTTTTTATATCTATTTGATATTTCAAAATTTTCTTAATTAAAGAGTACGATTTTTTCTTAATTGATTCTCATTCCCATTTTTTAATCTTCTATTTGAAATTTTGTTTGATTTTTCACGAGACTTATTGATTAAAAATCTAAAAAATTATATTTATGTGTTAAAAAAATAAATATACAAATTTGAGATGAGAACAAGTAGTAAAATAACACTAATTGGACCTGAAACAATTGGACACCACCTTATTTCATGCGACTTCCAGTTGTGAGGAGTGCAGTGCCTGTGGATGGAAGATTCGAGCATATAGTTCTTTCTTGTAATGCGACTTCCGACCATGCGATTATCTGCATAGAGAGAGAAGCTGCAACGGCTTTGGAAGTAAGAAGTCTTTTATTTATTTCCCTTGCTGTGCTGTCGTGGAGACGATGATTTACCCGTGTTGAGATGCAGTTGATGCAAGAGAAAGACGAGAGCTTGGCGATCCCTTCGGAACAGAAGATGGAGAGGCAACAAACACTGGTGAGAGAGCACAATGAGGAACACAAGGCTGCTTTACGAAGAGCTGTTACTTTGGCAGTTCCCCATGCTTTTCCGCCTTCTGATTATGGAACCTTCAATGACTGATGATGATGATTCCAACCATTCATCATCCAAGACCAAAGAGAGCTGGGACCAGCTGATCCAACGCCTTTTTGAAAAGGATGAATCCGGCCGCATGCTGCTAAATAAATCCCTTGTTGATGATTGACGTTGTATTCTTCATCTCTGCAGAGTTTTGTAGTAATATTTTTGTTCCCACATTTATCTGTACATGACGTCATAATTTTCTGGGACTGCTCTATGTTTTTGTCTCCATATGTAAATTAATTTGTACTAGTATTTTTCTGAAGTTCAAATTTAATAATGTCTTTATAAATTTGAGCCTATTTGCATAAAAAAGTATATAAAAAAAAAGTATAGAAATTGGGTTTACCAGTGCTCTCACATTCAATTAAAGAAAAATTAATTTGAAATTACAAGTTTTTTTTTTAAATTTGTTTTTCAGGGATAAATAAAAAGTACACATGATTGGAACGAAATCGCTAAATCAGCTAAACGACTTTGGTTGAAGAGGAAGGGAAATATTGAGGCCGCGCTTTCACAGGAAATCGATTCAATTATTCGTAGTCTCTTTGCACTTCACAAATACAATGGTGACCAATCTCGCATTTATTCGCTTCTTCTTGGTGGCAGTGACGTTCGGTGGCTCTTCCGCCTTGCAGTAAGACAAGATTATTTATTCCTCTCGTTTTTTTGTCTTTAATGGTTGATTGGCATTAGATTGTTATTTTGATACTCAGCTTATAGATCGATGCGTAATCTGAATTTTCCTTTTTTATGATAGTGTCATAGTTATTTATTTGGGTTTTCATAATTGAATGTTATAGTTCTCTGATAAGATTTCAACGAGGATTTTTTTTTTCCAACGAGGATTTGTGTTTTCATTGTGATGATGGTAATGAAAGAATTTGTATTTCTTTGAGCTTTCTTTTCTTCTTCTTTTTTGCCTTTTTTAAGAAAGAGACTACTTATTTTTCTGAAGCGTTTCTGGGGTCGATAAGGAAAGGTGGGAAATTTGCATGCTACACCTTAATAATGCACTGCATGTTTTTTTAATTTCATCAACAAATACATTTAGGCAATACGGATTTTAGGTATTATAGGTGTTGGAGAAACAAAAAAGGATCCCTTTCTTTTTCTTTAGTTTTTTTCTTTAGTCTGCCGAAACACTGCCTAAACCTGCCAAAAATATGCAAATAATAAGGCCAAAGTGTAGACAAATCAAAAAATTGTCTACAAAAGCATTTTTGAATATGTGTAAATCTGTAATAACCAAATATTGTTCTGCCTGCATGTATTCTCCAACTAAAATTGGAAAATAAAAAACAAAAATGCAATGTACTCCCTCCGTCCCGCGAAGCGTGACCCACTTTCCTTTTTGGGTTGTCCCACGAAGCTTGACCTGTTTCTAAAAATGGCAAAAAATTTACCCTTTATTCACCTTTTCACTTTTTCACCTACCACACTTAACACACAAAATACCAATTTCTTAATTCCCGTGCCGAAAAGAAATGGGTCACGCTTCATGGGACGGAGGGAGTATTAAGGTGTAGCATGAATTTTTCCATGAAAGGTGTCATGCCATTTTACTGTGATTGGACAATAGTACCGCAAATTTTTGAGACTGCCGGCCCTTGTGTTTCTCTGCGGAAGACCTTTAGTTAGAACTATTTTTCCTGTTTAGCTAGAAAGTACGCTGTTTAAATCAGCTAGCTGTTACATGCTTCTGTTAGATAATATTTGCATCCTTGAATGATAGAGCGTGCTATTTACGCATTATATCTAATTTTGACAGGGCCCCGGACTAATTTGGGTTATAGTCTTGTGGTCTAGATAAAAATTGTGGTCGTGGTTCTGTGTTTGCGCAATGTGGTTATAGTGTGATTTGCATGATTGTATGTTAATACTAAAGTTGTTTTGAATGATTTTCCTTATTCGAAAACCACGTAGTATGCATAGGATTGGCTAGAAAACATATGCACTTCTACATTATCTATGGTTTGTTTTGTTTTTTTACCCTTCCCCTTCTATCTTTTCCAGCATAGTTGACTTCTAGATTGACATCTCCTTTCCTCTTCTGGGGACTTTCCACTCATCTTTAGTTGGAAGGCATCTATACCGTTTTAGCATTCTTTTACCATGAACACTAACTGTAAACTGCACTTTTGTGCATTAAAACACGACTTAAAGTAATTCTTTCTAGAAAGAGTAAGAGTCTAGAGGTAATAAATTTCATTTGTGATTTCAGTACCCCAAAGGAATTGCAAACAAAAGAGATGATTCATGACCGAATTATTCAACTGGGCCATTCAGTGCAGCCTAAAAGTATTGATCCATCGCAAGTCATTCAGCTGTCCTGGCAACCAAGGTCAGGTAATCCGAAGAACTTATAACTGTTTTACATCTATGTGGCACTGTGTGGCCACTGGCATATTACTGTGAACACTAGTTAGGAGCATTTTATTATGCTACTAATGTAATCCTTAGAAAATAGTAGATCATGTCTGAAAATTTAGAAACAAGATAATTCTTATTGCGATTTAAGATTGAGATTGCAAGGATATGATAACGTTATCCTCGGGGCACAGGGTCTTCTTGTATAGAGGCTTTCTATCAGTGGAGGAGTGTGATTATCTGATTTCTTGGGTACTTTCTTCTCTTTCACTTTTATTGGACCTGCATTTTTCCTTTGACTGTTGTTTTCAAACTCTGTTTTGGATTTAGGTTCATACCATGCGAGGCAACAATTTACCAATTGTTGACACGAACAATGTACGAGATGATATTGGCATCTCAGTGGATGCAGATGTAAGCTCCTCATCTTTTAATTATGCCTTCTGATTCTTTATAAGTTCTTGTCACTCGTACAAGCAAAATTTGTCCTGATACAACTGTTCGATACTCATGCACAATCACATGAATATATATCAATGCATATGAGGCATTAAATGCAACTAATGTATGAAGCAGAACATTGCAGGAAAACCTTGTTCTACCTGAATTTGTATAGGACAATTCTTGGTGGCAAATGACAGCTCTACAATTACTCTTGTTTTGTTTGCTAAAAGTTTATTTGGATTATTAATGTCACTATGATTATTTGGTTGGAAATTCAAATAGTGTGCTCGTCCTTTTTATCCTCAATCATTCCAATTGTATTGTGTATGAACTATAGGATGAGATTGCTAGAAGGATTGAGGAAAGAATTTCTGCTTGGACTTTTCTTCCCAAAGGTATATATCTGTTGTCGCATGCTACTCTTTAACTTCGTTATCCAATTTCTCGCATGGCGTATTGTTATGTAAGTTGTTTCCGTGCAGAGAACAGCAAATCTTTGTCAATTCTGCACATTGTGCCTGAACCATCTAAACAAGATTATCATTACTTTGATACGAAATCTGTGGAGCAAGTTGGTGAACCTTTACTGGCAACAGTTATTTTGTATCTCTCAAATGTCAGTCGGGGAGGAAAATTACTTTTTCCCCCAGTCAAAGGTGAGAGAGAAACTAGTCGTCTTATTCTGATTGCTGTAGTCGTGCCCCCTTACAGTGATACTTTGAATCTTAACTTGATGCAGAGTGATGTATGGTCTGATTGCACAAAGAATAGCAATATCTTAAGACCTAGTAGGGGAAATGCTATTGTGTTCTTCAATCTACACCTTAATGCAACTCCTGATTGGAGTAGTCACCACAGCTCGATGTCCTATCCTCCAGGGCGATTTGTGGTTCGCCATCAAATTCTTTTATCTGAAAAGCATCAGCACTAGGATGAATCTGCCTCAACCAGGATGATGCTGATTGCACCGATGAGGATGAAAATTGTCCTGACTGGGCTGCCATGGGTGAGTGCCTAAAAAATTCTGTTTTCATGGTTGGTTCTCCTGATTACTATGGGACGTGTAGGAAGAGCTGCAACGCGTGCTAATTTTGATTGCTCGATTACTATGGGACATGTCGGAAGGAGTTAAAACGACACGGTTGACAGAGTAATATATTTTTCTTGTATTAGTTTTTCCTAGACACTCACAGAAATTATGTACAGTTAGTTTATTAAGTTGAAGTATGTATTTCTGTGAGCCTACATATAGGAAGGCAGAAATATAATAGTCTCTTGTATTCAAGGTGAACTATGTATGTCCAATTACTGTTGATTAGCGCAAGACTAATTTGTTAAAAGTCAAGGTGTGGGATCAACTCCTACTGAATTGGCGCTTGCAAGTTGCAGAGTCAACTGTGCCAAGTCAAATAATTAATTGCCAGTTTGCAAAGCATAATTCATGTCATGTAGAAAGTCAACCATGATAATGAAAAACAAAGCAAAAAAGAAACATCAGAGTTCAATTCCTGCGAAATGCGTGACAGTGAAACCAACTTTCTCAAACTTGCCTCTCTCATTATTCTCTCTGAACTTGACATAATCTGCACAGACAAAGGGTTTATAAAGCCTGGACTTCCCTCCCACAATTTGGTGAGGAGCATATATCAATTTCTGGTCTTCGAAGCACCAGAAGAAAGCAACAGAGAATCGGTTGACGTTTCTCCTGAGGACCACTCTGTGCTGCGACGACAGCAACTCGCCATTGCTCCACGCCTGCATCAAGTCACCAATGTTGACGACCAGCGTATCCTGGCGTGGGGCAATGTCCATCCACCGCCCTTCCCTCGACCTCACTTGGAGCCCACCCGTGTCATCTTGATACACTACTGTTATGCAGCTCATGTCCGTGTGCATGCCTAGCCCTTCAACTTCTTCTTCTTCTTCTTCTTCATCAATGCAGCAAGGAGAAGAATAGTTGTTCATTCTCAAATACCCATGGCACTTCTTGAACTCAGGTAAAAACTTCATCCCATAATTTGCTCCCATGCATTCCATCACCATTTCAATCACTCTTTTCGACAACTTGCTCATCCTACTTCCATACTCTTTAACTATCTCACTAACAAATAGCACAAAATAAAACATGGTCACATAGCCTATATATAAACACAACTTCATATTCATAAGGTTAATAGTAGTTTATGACCTCAACTTGTGTGTGTGTCTGTTTTTTTCTTCTTTTTCTTTCTGATTTATAACCTCAACTTTATAGAAATATAAAGTAAAGTTGATGTCTCAAATACTATTAACCCTATTTTAATATGTTTACCTGAATTCATGGGTTGGATGGCGTAGGAAGGCTTGGCAAGAAGTGTGTGCAGAAGCGAAGAAGTCGGGTCCGGATACGCGTAGGCTCTCGAAGAAGGGGGAGGCGATGAAATGGGGAGTGTATGTTTTCACAGCTGATGAAGGGCCTGCTTTGTGCTTCACCTCTGAAGGGAGGTTGAAAATCTGGGTAGATGAAGAATGCAGTTTCTTCATTAACTCTTTGGGAATTCCATGGTTGGTGATGTGGAAAAATCCCCATTCTCTGCAGGCTAGAGAGAGGGAGGAGAGAGAGGATGAGCTAAGGGGCTGTGAGATGTCGAAGATAGGAAGGTGTACAGACATGATGATGGGATATGAGATTTTGAGTTTGTCTGTTTGTTAAATAGACCAATCATTATCAATCCCTTGCAATACCAGATTTCAAAATTTATACTAGGAAAGTTTAATTCCTACACAGGTGATCAACATTGCTTGCTAATCAATAGTTACATGCATATTCAATGAATAAGAGACAAAACTAAATAATCTAATGGTTTCAGATTACAACTTGGCTTTGAATACCTGTGTTGTGACTTTATGAGGCTGAGGTCAATGAAGAGGCAGTTGGTAATAACATGAAGGCGGGGGGACAGCGAGCAGGAACAATGGAGCTTTTGCTGCTAATTCATGTTTTGTCAAACATATTGTTGTGTGCTTAGATTCTTCATCTCTAAGTTTGAATTTGCACCAATTAAGCTCGCGGACTAGTCAAACATAGGTTTATTTGTGGGACATTATGAGAGTATAAAAATTAGGGTTAATGGTAATTTTATACCCATTACCTTTTGATTTTTTTTTTTCAGATTCAATGTATCATGTTTGGTGTTGCATTTTATATCCCACATTTATTTTTTTCTTGCATTTATTACTTTTTAAATGTTAATTTTATATGATTTTATTTAATTTTGTGATTACTAATTTGGATTTATTCCATCCAATTAAGATATAAAATTATTTTTATCATTTAATTTTACTTTTATTACCTAATAATAGGTTGAATAAATTTAAAGTTAGGTATACTCCCTCCGTCCTGAACAAATAATTCTTATTTTTCTGGTTGAGGTGCTCACAAAAAAATTTCATTCATAGACACTATTTCATTACATACTATCCTCAATACATCAACTTATTTACCTAATCTACCACATGATGAGCCTATTTTTCACGCATAATATAATTAATTATCACTATTAACATTGTCTTTGTGATAAGACATTTTCTCCACTCACAATATACTCAATCACTTTTATTAAAATTCATGGTTCTTTTTCTTATGTCTATTTTTTTAGGACGGAGCAAATATAATCTTTTAATCTAAAAATTAAGTACTATAATTTATAATATTATAATAAATTTATTTTTATAAGAAAATATTAATACAATAGTGGAACATGGTGTGTCTTCATTATTGAAATATGCTTTCAATTATCGACGGGTGTGTTGTGATATTCACCCACATACTTTCACCATCTCTTAAGAGCATCCGCATCGCTTACACGATGCGGCCTACTTGTGTAAGGCCACTATCGTGTAAGGCGATGCGGGCCTCAGCCTACACGAGGGCTACACGTTCTAACGTGTAGCCCATTTTGCCTGTTGAAAAAAAGGCGCGTGTGAAACACGCGCCAATAAAAAAAATCGAAAAATTTGACTGTTTGAAATTTTGACCGTTCGAAATATATATTTTTTATTTTTATTTTTTCTTCTCTTTATATTCTCTGTTCCTCCTTCTTCTTCCTCACTTTCACTCCACAATTCTCCTCTTTCAATCTACACCTTTCAAGCATTTTCTTCTTTTTTCTTCCGACAATGGGGGAATCCGACCAAGGTTCTTCGTCTGATTCCTAGGGCTGGAATAGTTAGTTGTAGGATTTGTTTTTATTTTATTAAGTTTTATGTAATTTTTAGGATTTCAAAATTAATGCAATTTAAATTTGAAGTAATGTGTGATTTAAATTTATGAAATTAAACTTAAATGAAAAATGAAAAAATCAAAACTAAAACTATCATGTAGGCTATCATGTAACACCAATACAGCCTCTTTACACCATGTGGTCCCCTCTTCATAAAGTAAACTATCATGTAACACGAGTGCGGATGCTTTAACGCTTGTAATCCTTCTGCACCAATGTATAACAGTCATGTCTTTTTCGTCTCCAACTTTCTTCTTCTACTTAAACATATTAATGTGCTGATTGGCCCAAAACAAATCAACTTTATTCATAATTAACAAATTTTGATTAGATTGAGTTAGAGTTGGTGGTTGTAATATAATGCAAAGGTGGAGTAAAACACCTTGCGATAGCTTTAGCACTACAATACTGTCCCCTAATCTAATCTATAATAGTAATAATCTCATGACACACAAGTAGAAAGCTAGGTTCCTTGAGAATACACGTGTACGCAAATGATCGCCACGTGTAGCTCGGAGTTCCGACTTATCCAAAGATGACCTCTCTCGTCGGAAAAATAGAAAAATTCATCACTCTCACACCATAATGTCAGGCGGCGTGGGTCCCACATGCGACATAAGTCTCCCCAAAGGCGAAGTTCAGGTGCCGGCGCGGCCGAGCTTCTTCACTCTCCGGCAGCTCAACGCCCTTGCCGTCGTCGTAGTCCTTGTCCGCCAGCGGGATGGTGAGCGCCGAGGAATTAGGGCTCGTCTTCTTCTCCATATTCTACATGCACTTCATCTCCAGAGTCGCCTTCCCGCCCACCTCGCCCCGCCCTGACCCGCCTGGTCTTCGGGGAGAAGAACAGGATCCTAAGCGCCTACGTGGTGGCGGGCGCCGTCATCGGCCTCTTTCTCCCTATCTGCTACATCTTCGACGGCATAGTGGAGGGAGACAAGGAAGGGATCAAGGCGGCGGCGCCGCACGTGTTCCTGCTGGCGAGCCAGGTGTTCATGGAGGGGCTGTCGTTTTCGGGGCGATTCTCGGTGCCGATCCGCGTGTTTGTGCCGGTGTTGTACAATTCGGTGCGGATTTTGAGCATTTTGGAGTGGGTGAGGACTGAGATATCCAAGAGGGGGAGTAGTCGGAGGTTGAGCGCCGGAAAAGCTCTGGCTTTCCTTAATATGGCCTTTTGGAGCTTCAATTTGTTCGGTTTTCTCTTGCCCTTTTATCTCCCCAAGGCCTTCAAGATCTATTACGCTCAAATTAAGGACTGAACTCAACCCACTCTTTTTTACTTTCAACTATAAAACTAGAAGTGTTAATAGGCAAAAGTGCCCCATTCCTTATTCATATTTTGAAAAATGCCCACCCTTATCATGCAAAGCACTATATGCCCTAAATTACTAATTAACCCTTAAGTGGGTCAACATCTTAAGTAATCATTTCGGTCTTCTTACACAATCTTACACATTTGAGGGTTCCCATGCATTTTTGTACAATAATTTGTGATGTTGACCGAAATAATTACACATTGAGTGTCCGAAATGATTTTTTTAAACTGTATATATATACAGTGTTCATATGTTTAAATTGAAAATATTATAGACCGCACACTAATTAACACTTAAACAATATATTAAATTAAATTCAGCAAAATAGTAAAAATTAATATAAAAATACAAATAGATAGAATACAAACTTTTGTGTCAATATATCATCGATCCGGCCGGTGAAATGGCCAGATCAATGAATCCGACCGGGTATATTTCAGGTAAACAATGACTCGGCCGGATACATTTTTCCTTGACAATTACCGGCCGGATCGATATTATTTAGGCATAAAATATTCTATTTTATTCAATTTAAAAAAAAAAAAAAATCAAGACGCTAATAATATATATCCATTCGTATCTATCTTAAATTTTTTATTTTTTTTCCCTTTAATATCTTAATTTCAATACATATATTCTTTGAAATTATTTGTATATATATACCTCTATATATATTGTGTTATTCTTGAATGTTGATATATAGTACTATATAACACTATATATATCGTGTAAATCAATTGATATCTTTAAATTTAATATATATATATATATATATATATATATATATATATATATATATATATACTCAATATCCGTTGTAATTTAAATGCATGCTTGTTACCCAAAAAAATCATGCATGTTACCGATACATAAAGGTAAAAAATATCTTTCTTCAAAATTTGATTCCCTTTTGATAGACATAAAGCCGATTGTATCGGTCCGTTCACTTACTTTAAAAAAGACTAGGGTTTTTTAATATCGGCTCTTTCACCACACACTTCTATCGGCTTGTTCACTTTTACCCACCGCCTTCTTCACTTTTACCCACCGAGAGAGAGAGAGTTCAAAAGATTGAAGCACTCATCCATGGCATCTTCTTCACAGGTATTTATTTTTAATTTTCATGAAATTGAATATAATAATGTATGCTAAAACACGATCGGTCCGGCCGGTGAAGTGGCCGGATAAATCGAACCGGCCGAGAACATTATTTAAATGAAACATACGGCCGGATCGATTTATCCGGCCACTTCACCAGCCGGACCGAGCGTGTTTTAGCATAAATTATTCCATTTTAATTAGTTGTATGTTTATATTAATCATTAGAAATTTACTGAATTTAATTTAATTATATTTGTTTAAGTAATCATTATTGAATTATTATTGCGAGTTTTGCTGGGTATTACATTGCATTGTTTGTGTGGTTTTTGTGTAATTTAATAAAATAAAGTATTTTATGCCTATAGAGAAACGATCCGGCCGGTACTATGCCCGGAATAATGCGTCCGGCCGGAACAGTTTCAATCTGAAATGTACCCGGCCGGATACATTTTACCGGACACTTCACCGGCCGGCTAGTTTCTTTTTAGGCATAAAATACTTTACTAAATATATATGTATGTTTACGTTAATTATTGAAACTGTTATTTTACTGAAACTGTTATTGTTTAATTATTGAAACTGTTATGTTTAATTATTGAAACTGTTATTAAATAATTATATTTAATTGTTTAATTATTAATTATTGAAACTGTTATTGCTTGGTTTACGAATTAAATTGCAGTTTTTTTAATATTTTACTGAATTTAATTAAATTGCTTGGTATTAATTGCAGTTTAATAATTTACTGAATTTTTACTGAATTTAATATTAAATTGCGGAATTACTCGAATTTTACCGAATTTAATTTTAAATGTTTTAATATTTTACTGAATTTTACGATTTTACTTGAATTTTACTATTTTACTGAATTACTGAATTTTAATATTATTTAATTTAATTGCTTGGTATTAATTAATTTCGCCTCTTTTTTAATTATGCCTATTTGTATTATTTTTAAATATTTTACTGAATTTAATATGTTTTTATTTTGTAAATGAATAGGCGAATGTCCCATATCTTCGTCGCGACACTATAGACCAGACGGAGGTTGCTATCAGCACCTACTATAGGGATTCACATTTTCCGGAGCTGGTTCAAACTTTAAATGTGGTCGGCGAACAGTGCAATTCAGATTTATTGGGAAGATTTAGAGCATCATGTTTTGAGCATTTCACTGATTGGAGGCCCGGCCCGAAGAGCAATAAAGCATTACACCAGATTGTATCGAGGCAGATTGTGTCAGAAGAAAATGATATGTGCTTCTTTCTGTGCGGAGCACGAGTCAGATTTTGCCCTGCGGACTACGCATTAGTGACTGGGCTCAATTTCGGGGGATCGAGGTTCGATGCGACGTTACAGCACGACTGCAGTCGCGTGGAGGCATACCGACGATTCTGCGGTACGCGAAGCATGACCATACAGTCGCTTATCAAACGCGTGTGCGATATGGATCGTCGAGTGGATGATGAGGATGAGAGCCTGTACCTTCGTGCTGTCCTCGTGTGTGTGGCTCACACCCTTGTTCTTGGGTTGGATACGCGGGTACAGCCGTGGCTTTGGGTTTTGGTGGATGATCTGGCTACATTTGATAGATTCCCCTGGGGCGCGTATTCGTATAAGATGTTATGCCATTATACGCATGAGATAGGAACCGGCGAGAAGTATCACTTCTACGGTCCTTCGTGGGCTTTATATGTCTGGGCATTGGAGCGCGTCCCGGACTTCGGACACATGGTCGCAGCATCTAGCGGTGATCCGACAGCGCACCCTCGGTGTTTGAGATGGACTTTCAGGGGTAAGCCCCGGCTTCACGGTCTGCGCGATCTATTCGAGGGACAGGTAATCAGTTATTTAAGATTTAGTGTTTCACCGTTACTGGTTTTACATATGTTCTAATATATTATCTTTGTTGCTTTCTAGGGTGGTGTCCTGCCCCTGGAGCCCGATGGTGACGATCTGTCGAATCACTACTTCATATCAGCGCTGACACCGGGCGAACTCTCAGTGAGCTTCAGGTCCCCCCGACAACCCATTAGCTCGGGGTGTCCAATTTCCACAGCAGACCGGAGCCCGTGTTGTGGAGGAGCGCGGGGACGAGGAGGATGTACCTAGTCAACCTCGTATGACTCGCAGTCACAGTGTTCGGGGCCCTGTGAGGGATGCTCGACCCCACGAGCCGGCTCGTCATTCAGTAGATCCGGGCAAGCGCCCAGCGCCGCATACTTCTTCATGTTCCACAGACCGATTGCAATGATCAGATCATCTTTGCTATTGAAATACATATTCTTTGACAACTCCCGAGGCAGTAGCTGATAATCTTCAATATCCACAAGTGCCGCTGCGGCGTCCAACGGGATAACCGGTACTAACCAATTAGTTAGTTCATCTGCTCCAGGAACCTGTTCGTCATCATCCTCGTCGATCTGCAAATTCTGCCAACCTGCATATTCAATCCCCGCCCTTCTCACGTTCTCTGGCTCCGACAAGTCTTCAGAGGCGCTTGTATCAGTCTCGGCTTCAGACGATGGAACATAATCTTCATCTACATTACCAGCATCCTCCACAAACTGAGGCTCGTGCGTATATTGATCATCAGCTGGACCCCAACAACGATCAGTTGTTGGGCGATCGTACTGGTACGGATTTGGCTCATCCCATGAAGGCCAACCCGTTGACTGATCATTACCCCAAGTGACCGACGGTTCAACACTTTGTTGCGCCGGTGAATCTCCGGCTGATAGGTCTAAATAAGCATATCTTTGGATTGCTTCCAATCCGTCCCCACCTTCGAATGTTGCACTGGATTCACCTCCATACCCGGAAGATTGAGGGAGATCGAACGAAGGAACATACACTCCTCCACTGTAATCGTCTTCAACAACATAAATCTCAGGAAAATGTGGCTGCGACGCCAGCAACTGAAGCAAATCATTGTCATCGGCAAGAATATTTTTACTGTATACCCTGCCATTTAATCTCTTCGTCAAATAATACAAGCTGTAATTAGTGCTCAATGAATTCTCCATCGTCAGGTAATTTATCATGTACACCGTACTGGCCATTGTGTCTCCGAAAATATGCAAATTCTTAGAAGAGCCGCCGATGTACTCATAACCATTGAAGGCACCTCCATAATTAACCACAAAGTATCTCCCATATTCATTCATCTACAGAAAAAATAATAAATAAATAAATATATGATGTAAATGGAATACAATGTTAAAATACAACATATAACATGTTAATACACTCGAAAAACATCTATCCGCCCGGGGAAGTATCCGAGGAAATGTGTCCGGCCGTGTATTACATGATATATAATTATACACGGCCGGACACATTTTCAAGGACACTTGTCCGGGCGGATACATAATTTTCGAGCATATTAACATGAGTTATGTAGCAATATATATGTATAGAACTAAAATGCAACTAATAATTACTAATTAATACTTTAAAACATGATAGAATTTGCTCTAATTCACATGTATTTCCTTCAAACGTGGCTTTAAATCATAGTATGCTATAATATGCTAATAATTCACATAAGCATATAGGATCAAACAAAACATTGAAAATAAACAATAACCAACTTAAATTACATTTCAAACGTAAAATGACATACCTTTAAACGTTCGGATGAGAGAATTCACAAATAATAGCTTCACCACTTGGAAAATATTAGAATTTCTAATGAGTTTGAGTGTTTTTTCACTTTGAGTGTTCGGATGAGAGGATGAGAGAATTCACTCATATATAAACAAAGATTCCTTCATTTCACGTGAATTTCAATGAAATTAGAGTGTTTGACATGAATACTTTACTGACAAAGCTATTTCACATCATATTTGTCGTTTATCATCAATTTAAAAAAAAAAATTATGTCCCTTAATTGAAGCCTAATTAATCGATGGAATATAAATACAAAAAATTAACACAATCCATATTAGCACTCAAAACACACATAGGAACCAAAAAAACATCTATCCGACCGGAACATATATGTGTCCGCCCGAAGAAACCTTATGTCCGGTCGGACACTTTGTTTTTACGGTCGGACGCTTTTTTTTTTTTCCAATGTGTGTTTTGAGTGCTAATATCGATTGTGTTAATTTTTAGTATTTATTTTCCATTGATTAATTAGCCTACGATTTACTTGTAAAACCTTCGATTTTAATTCAAAAATAAATAAATATTATTTTCTCTGTCAGTATTTCACATGTTCCAACACATATTTGACCGATTTCAATGTTTAAATTGATGAATTGATGTTTTTCTTACACTTTAACAACTTTTGTCATAGATGTGTAAGAACATTTGCGGAAAACAATGCACATCCATCACATTCAAAGGGCATTTTCGGTTCTTCACTTATTTAGGGCATGTAGTGCTTTGCATGATAAGGGTGGGCATTTTTCAAATTATTCATAAGAGAAAGGGCACTTTAAATTTTGCCTCAAACTAGAAAACCACTGTTTCTCTTCGTTTGTTGGGTTTTTGTGGTCAGTATGTAAATTTGTTTTGTTGATTGTTGGTCGGCTCCCAATAATGTTGCGCCTCTAAAGGATTTGTGTACGCCCGCCTCCCCCCGTATTCATGCATATACTTCTTTCTTTTCCTGCATCTCCTGAATTTATGCATTTTATTTTTAGGTTAATTTTATATAATATCACGATCTTTGTCCGAAATTCATCTTTCCCACCTTCTTTAAAAATTTCATTTTTTATCAAATACTTTGACATTTGTTCAATTTTCCCACAATTGTTTTTCTCTCAAATTAGAATCGACGTGGCGCTGATGTGGCTCGCCGGCACACGCCATTTCGATAAATGAAACGTTGCGTTCAGTGTAAATATTAAAACCCTAGTTCCTAAATAAAAAACAGCGTCCATATCAAAAAAAAAAAAAAAAAAAGCAGTGTCCCTGTTCTTCCATTTTTCCTCTTTTTCTTCTTTCTCATTTCTTTCTTCTTCAATTTAGAAGATATCTTCTTCTTCGTTCTCTTTTGGTTCTTCCTCTAATTTCATTGTTTGTATGTGTAAACAAGTAGTAAAGGTTGAAATTTCAAAAATAACAAAGAATTCGGGGCACGCTTTCTACTTTGATTAAAAACACCAAAATATGCGATCTTGTCACATCACCAGCAATCGACGTATTTTTCGGCGAAGCACCGGCCAGCAATCAACGTCACTAATGGGCGAAGCACCGACACCAACAATCAGCGCAATGGTTTGGAAGAACACGAAGACTTCCACACTGATCGGGATAGGAACCCTACGACAAAGGTGGTGGAAAGGAAAGCAATCGTTTTTTTCTAACGCCAAAAGCAATCTTTGATTTCTTTTTGCCCGAAATTAAAAGAAATTAGGACCTTATTATTATTATTATTATTATTATTATTATTATTATTATTATTATTATTATTATTATTATTATTATTATTATTATTATTATTATTATTATTATATGTGTAATTTAAAAGTTATATATATTTCACGTCAGTGTTGCGTGTAAAATTAAATCCACGTCATTACTATGTCATTTTTTCGGCCATCGAAAAAAAATCGTGGAAAAAATAAACAAATATCAAAGTATTTGATAAAAAATAAAATTTTTAAAGATCATGGGGAAAATGGATTTCAGACAAAGTTCATGATATTATATGCAATTAACCCTTTATTTTTAGATACATAAGTTTCATATTTTAACTTTATAATTTACGTTATTTACTTACAATCTACTTAATAATATTCTTAATTTAATATTAATATGAATTTTTTTTCTCCATTATCAATACTTCAAATAATATGATCAACTGTCTATACATATTTATAGAACACGGAGAATATAGATTTTATAAGAGCATCTCCTCTGGTGCTTGACCGAGGAATGCCTAAACACCACTCCCTCCTCCCATATGGGATTTTTTGTCCCAGAATGTAGTGTGTACCACCGTGTACCATTATTAATTTCTTTATTTTATAATAATTTTTTATTAAAATAAAAATTATTATTATATTATGAAGTCTAACTAATATTTATCACTAACAATTAGATTTTAAAAAATTATATATCCTAACTTTAAATTAATGAACCCAGATAATCTATTATTAATTCAAATAAATATAAAAAAAATAATTATAAACCCTAATTGAATGAGTGAACCCTTGTTAATTATTTTTATATTATATTAAAGAACAATAAATTAAAATTGAATAATAAATAATTAAAAATTATAAAAAAATTAAGAGTGATACATAATGATACACACTACATTTGAGATAGAGGATCCCCACACGACACACACAAATTTGATAGGGGTTCAAAAGTTATTGTGTATGGCGCATGTGCCAATTGCTAATTTATTTTTATTCAATTTCTCCTATAAATATATTTTCCACTTTCAAATTACATCAAATCTACATCTCATCTTTTACATTTTTTTATTTTAAATTAATTTTTTATTTTTCTTTTTAAGAAAATATATTGTGATTTTTAAAATCAGTTAGGACTGCAGGTCAAAAGGCAATAAAAAATATCAATAAATGATAAAGAAAGAAAGGTGTGAGTCATCGTCGTCTCTGCTCAAATGGAAAAGCACATTTTAGACGTCTATTGACCATCTCTGAATGCTGAAATAGAAATTTTATTAGAAAGGAAAAAAAGAAAGACAAGAGTCAAAACAAAAGCAGTCTTAAACACCCGCGAGAAACAACGGGTAAACGAAAACAAACACCCAAACTATGAGAAAATATTTAGAGATTCATCCTCATCCAAAGAGTCGTCGTCGTCCAACATATCTCCCCATCTTTTAGAAACCACCGCCGACATAGCTCGAGCAGCGTCGGAAGAAGAATGAATCATAAAATTTTGTAGAATCGCACCTCCATCCTGAGCATGTTGGACTTTATTCAAGAACTCCACTGGCACAATATGTGCTCCTGCGCCCTGCAAAACGGCACCATCCGCACGACTCTTACTCATATCCATACCATTCTTGATTATACGCCGGAGCCGGTGCTTTATAGAGGAATCGGAAACCCTCCCCTTCTTGGTAGAACCCTTTGGACGCCCACGGCCGCGAGGTATGGGTGAATCCTCCAGCATCGCCTTTCCTGGCATCACCACCAAAGCTAGATTCGATTGCGGGACCTGAAGCATAGTCTCCGCAGAGGAAGACGACCCAAGTTGGGCCTCAGGGATGACCTGATGCAGAATCACCGCAGAAGAGGGAGACCTGGATCGGGCATCAAGAACAAGCTGCCCACCAGAACCCGTCGGAAATGGTTCCCGAGGTGAAAGGGACGCCGAGGGGTGAGGATCCTCAAACGGCCCCTTAGGCAAAGGCTGCGTGTCATGTCGCTCTGGAGTATCCGCTTCCTCTTCAACCGAAAATTCCCCCTCCTCAACATCGAGACCAGCAAATTGATTTTTTCCCGTGGCCAGAGACTCCTGCTGCTCTTTAGGCTTCCAGTTACTAACTTTAGCAGGAGGCTTGAAAGTATTCAACACCTGTTTGCTGACTTCCTTCGCTGGCATATTGGCATCCTTGTTCATCCCCTGATTATTGCCTTCCTTAGTTGGAGCCTGCTTGGAATCATTACCATCGGCATTGATTTTAAGCCGCTTGCATTCCTCGAGAACGTGGCCTGTTATTTTGCATAGAGAGCAGTAGCGAGGCAAATGTTCATAGACAAATTCCACATAAAAGGAAGTAATATCGCAATCAATTGTCATAGAGTCAATTAAAGGAAGAGACAAATCAATCTCAACAAGCAATCGAGCAAAACTTCCCACTTCCCGATTCGCCGAAGCGCCATCCAATTTGATAGGAAATCCTAACGTACGTCCCATGGCCGCAAAAACCTCTGGGTGCCAATATTCAGCGGGCATATTATATATGCGAACCCAAACTTGACTGAGGGAAGAGATCTCCTTATGAGGATCAAAGTTGCGAGTCCATTCACGCAATCGAAGTGAGCCAGAAGAAAGATCCCAAACCGTTTTGGCCTTGACTATGTCTTTGTCTTGTTGCGTTCCGAACTTCAGCGTGAAAAATCCTTTTCCCATCGGAATCAATTGCCAACCATTTTTCAGGTTCCATAAACGTTGCAAGTCGGATTTGATGTCTTGTGTAGATCTCGGTTTGTCACCCTTTTGAAGGAAAAGTCGCCCAATAGCGGCATGCTTAAAGCCCTCCAAGTTCTTATCAATGATGGCCTTAGGGATGGTGAGTGAGAAACCGCTCCCCGTTCTCTCGGAATTCAGCGAAGTGAATTTGTGGATGAGTAAATCAGGCTTCCGCTGAGACGATGTATGAAGCAGAGATGCAAAGGTCCTTTTCGTAGCCTTAGCAGACCCACTGTCTCCAGTATCCGCGATTGGCGCAACACTTGTGTGAACAGCCTTTGGCGTCGGTGTGGTAGCCGCACTTTGTGCCAAGTTGGCTCCATGGTTCGCATCTCTCACCAGATGGGAGTTCGGGGAAAAGTTGTTAGAGATAGGAGGGAAATCAAAACGTGAATGCAAGGCCGCCGAGGAGTTCGGGGCTGCGAGAGCCTCCGGCGCCGTCATCACCGGTGGAAGTCCAGAGTCGCGGCCTGCCGGAGAGCAGCTGCGCCTTGAACGCCGGTGGAGAGCAGAGCCTTGAACGCCTGATGTGAGAAGAAAGGGGCTGGCGGGATGGTGAAGCCGGCGACGGCAGCCGAGGGTGGCGGGCGAAAGTCGGTGATGGAAGATGCAGCGGCGGATCTGCGGATGGGAGAAAGGGGCTGGGAGATCGAGTGCAGCCTGCCGCCTTCGAGCTGAGCACGGGGGGCAGCGGTGCCGGTGGAAAGACACGCCGGTGCCGTTGGGAAGATGCGCCGAACGTGAGAAGGAAATCAGGCGCTACAGAGCCTGAAGTGGCGTGCTCTCTCTCACTAAACGCCAAAAGTGGCGTGCTCTATCTCACTTTTTTTCGTCTATTGACCATCTCGACAATTTAATACATGTGAAGTGTAGATAGAAAATAAGTGAAAACACGACTTCATCGACTACCATATTTAAAACATCGACACATGTTGAATAGGGGCACAAAAATTAGCAATATATAATTAATGGTGGACGAGATCATGAAACGTTGATGGGATCTCTAATTCAATTTTTAGGATATATTTTAACATGATGTAATTTTAAATTTCGTTTTTTGGATTATCGTAATTTTTGAATTTAAATTTAATAAAACTATTTATTTTAAACTTTGTTTAAATTTTAATTTTTAAAAATAAGATGAAAATTTTATATAGCCATCTCTTAAAGCCCTGCTATAAGGGGTGGCTCTAGGCCTTTCGATTGGTTCGGTTACCCGAAATTGGATTGGGCCTATTTTTAATAACCATTCTCAAATCAAATTGTGTGTTCGGTTACCCAAATACTGATTCGGTTATTTGGGGTATCCGAACACCCATTTTTAAAAATAAATCACTTTAGTTGGAGGAATCATGTTCAGGTCACCAACAAAATACAAAGAGCAACTTATTCACTACACTAAGACTATTTCTTATTATTATTTTTTTAATATAACATGATTTTATTTTAATTAAATATCGAAATTTAGAATGATAAAATAATAATTATGATTAATATATATATATATATATAATTAATAATTAAATAAAAATTGACTATTCAGTTAATTCGAATCAGTTATCGGATTAATTGATACCCGATATTTTTGAAAATTCAACAATCAAAATCGATCTAATAATAAAAAAAATTAATTATCATATATTAAATCAGAATGATTCAATACCCAATAACCATTTAAACGGTCCTAGTTGGCTTAACTAAGGGCTGCTGATTTGAATTCCAATAAAGGAGGAAACCACTGAAGTCGAGCGGGACCTGGTCCCATGCAAAGGAAGCAAACACTATTAGCACAAAATAACATGGGGCATTTGCAAAAATGCCCTTTTCTTATAAACACTTGTAAAAATGCTCTTTTTCACTTATGAAAAAGGGCATTTTTACAAGTGTTTATAAGAAAAGGGCATTTTTGCCTATTAACACAAATAACATCATCATTAACCAACAACTCATAACGGTTAAGGATGTGTTATCTTTAGTTGTAAATTTATCATGAGAAAATATGAGATAAACAAAATTTCACTCTTTAAATCATTCATTTCTTTTCCCTCATTTCCTATAAAATAAAATTTGACCCTTACTCATTCCTCCTTTTCACTATAAAGGAGGGATATATTATCCATACAAGGATGGATAATATATCCCTCCTTGATAGTGAAAAGAAGGAATGAGTAAGGGTCAATTTTTATTTTATAGGAAATGATGGAAAATAAATAAAGAATTTAAAGGGTGAAATTTTGTTTATCCCTCTTTTTTCATGATAAATTATAACCAAAGAGAATGCAGCCTAAATAAAAATAATAATGAAAATAATAATAATAAAAAATGTAATAATTTAATCATATAGCTTTGATGGTGCACGGCGGAATTAAATACTAGAAATTAGTGCTGACCCTCTCTGATTTTGATGTCTGACAAACTAACCGGAACATTCCAGATTATAACTTTTAATTTGCTCTTGCAAGGCGGAACTATGTACAGGCTGGGGTGGGCCGAAGCACCTCCAGTTTTTTTTAAAATAACTTCTCATTTTTATTATTTATGAATAATAAATAAATAGTGAGAATAAAAAAATTTCTCAACAATTAATAACGAAACTATATTTATTTTTAAGTTCTTTGTAATGTATTGAAAATGTATAATTTATAAAAATATTATTTGTTATTATTGTACTTATTTTTTTAAAAAAATTATTTAAAATGTACGAAATGTCCAACCAAAAAAAATTTGGGGGCAAACCCCGTACAAGTTTAGCCCCCCTAACGTAAATTCTTGGCTCCGTCACTGCTTGCAAGGTTTGTAAGGGTTTAGTTATGCATTGATTTGTCGTAAATTAGGAGCGCTGGTTAACATTCTACACTTCAAATATATATGTTATATTAAAAAATAATTCTCAATATTAAATTAATTTCAAATTAATTTGAATGACAATTTTAAAAAGAGGTGGTCTTGGGTACACCCGGGTGTACCGTACACTCGGATTAATCTGTACCTAAATCATGACCCACATCCTGACTCAAATCGTGTAAATGACACTATTCGGTTATACAAATGACACTGCATGTAATTGACATTATTCAATTGTACAAATGACACTATAACATTGTAAATGACATTGTGGATAATTGACACTATTCAGAAATATAAATGACACTTCCTGTAATTGAGACTATAAGATTGTAAGTGACATTATAATATTTTAAAGGGTTAATTACCTGTAAATCCATAACGTTTACACGGAATAGGTTTTTGCTCCCAATTAAAAAAAATTGCTCTTAAATACATAACCTTTCATTTTTGTCTCGTTTTTGTCCGGTGACAGGTTTTTTCTTACGCCGGTGCTGGAAACGACACGGTGGCAGCAAGAATTGATGTGGTGGTAGCCGGAAATTGACACTTAGGCTATTTTTAACATGTGGAATAAAAAAAAAAAACAATAACAAAAATAGGAAAATCCCCCCCCCATCCATCGTCTTCTTCCCTCTTCCCCCCACCCCCAAACCCTAATTCCCCCGCCGGCACTGCCCTCTGCCACCACCATCGTCGGCGCTGCCCCCTGCCTCCACCACCACCGGCACCACACACACGCGCAAAGGCTTCCACACAAACTTCACAACAATGGCTTCCTCAACTATGGCTTCCTCAAATTCGAACAGAACATTCAAGTAGAAGGTTTCCACACAAACCTCACAACAATGGCTTCCTCAACTACGCCGCGACCTCCATCGCCGTGACACACAAAGAGCTTCTCGGCACCTCCGTCTCCCTCAGAACTACGCCGCCACCTCCGTCTCCCTCTAAAAACCCATCACACCCACCTCTCCTTCTGCCGCGACTCAGGGAAACAGCGACATTCTAGCCCCCATTCCCTTCGATTTTCGACGACAGAAACCCTGGATCCCCAAATTTTAGCCCTCATTCCCTCCGATTTTCGACGACAGAAACCCTGGATCCCCAAATTTTAGCCCTCATTCCCTCCGATTTCCGACGACAGAAATGGCTCCCCACCGTCAACTCACGACCAAACACCCTTCGTTCGACTCGACTCACTCAACCACAAAGCAAGCCCAAAAATTCTAGTTCAGTTTATGTGGCGGCGGCCGACGGCAGATTGTGGGGGAAGGAGAGGGGGCGGCGAGCGGCTGGTGGGGGAACGGAGGGTCAAAAATATGTCTAGGTATCAATTTTCGGCTGCCACCGCATCAGTTTCGGCGGCCATCGTGTCGTTTCCGGCTCTGGCGTAAGAAAAAACTTGTTCACTGGACAAAAACGAGACAAAAACAAAAGGTTATGTATTTAAAAGCATATTTTTAAAATTGAGAGCAAAAACCAATACCGTGTAAACATTATGGATTTACAGGCAATTAACCCTATTTTAAATAACATTATGAGATTGAAAATGACACTATAACATTTTAAAATGTTACAGTGTCATTTATATAATTAAATAGTGTCAATTATAAGCAGTGTCATTTGTATAACTAAATAGTGTCATTTACACGATTTGAGTCAGGATGCGGGTTTGGATTAGCATACAGGTCAGAAACTGGATACGGGTCAACCCGGGAGATTTTGTGTTTTAAAAATATGTATAATATGAAGATTACAAATAAATTTGTCACAGCCCAAAACCATTTATTTTCTTTACAAATTTTATTTGAAAATTATTGAACTTTTAATTTATAAAGTGCTTGAAATTATTTTATTTCTTTAATTTTTTTAGTCTAGTCGCGCCCCTAATTAAAAAAATATAATAATAACTTTGATATTATAATTATGCTTTAAAATAAAATTTATTTCCACAAATATAATTATATATATCTATAAATAAATAATTGAAGCTTGAATTTCTTAAATAATTGAATAATTGTATATATATATACACACACGTACAATGCCTAATCCTATATATACATATAAGAAGTATATAAATTTTTTTATACATGTTTATACGAAATATATGTGTATGGTTATCCCTTTTAAAAATGAATAAACAAAGAATTTAAAATATTAAACTAGTGTATATGTTTGTATACGTGTAGGATTTCTAAAGTTTGCATAACCATACCTATAAATCTATAAAATAAATCTAGTAGATGACTAATCAAACCTATAACTAGTGATATAAATAGAATGGAGGCTAATTCACACAACCATGAAAATCGGCAGACAAATAAATCGATTACTTACAGAGGTTAGTAATTTAAGATTTAATTGACTCATATAAATATAGATCACACGCGCACACATACAAGTATGTATATATATTTTATAATAATTAAGTTTCTGTATTCTTTTATTAATTATTGTTTAAATTAATTGTAACTAGGTATGGCGCGACTAAGACGTTGATTTTGATTTGAATTATTCAAGTTAATTTTCAAAGCTCAAGTTTCAGGTGTGGGGTTTATTTAAATACATGTCGTGGTTATTTATTATTCATTTTAATAATATGTGTTTACCATATGTGTTATGACATATATTTTGAGGATATCGTTAGGGGCCCGTAAATAGGGTCCAGGACTTCACAGTCCTTGGGTTGCCACAATGCAATTTGAGGTTTATTTTGAGGATGTCGCCAGGGGCCGTAAATAGGGTCCAGGACTTTAATAGTCCTTGGGTTGCCACAGTGCGAATATTGAGGATATATATGAAGTGACTGTATGTGTTACCGTTTTATTAACGTGGACAATGATTGCATGTTCCCACACTGAGTGTACTCTGTATGCTCATCTCACATTTAACATTTTCAGGTTTTTAACATGGGAGACGCGTGGAAGGTCGAATGGCGAATCAAATATTTTGAATTTAGCTATACATAAAGATGTTATGATGAGTAAAGTGTTTTAAATAAATATATATTTCTTTATTTTCACATTAAATATTTATTTATATTCTTGATTTTTCCGCATAAATATGCATCTAAATTTTAATTAGATTTGGGTGTCACAAAATCACATCTCATTCACATATCCACTATCTTACCCACTATCTTGCAGCCTTTATAATTGATAGAATAGTACATGAGTTTTTTTAGTATTTAATTATTAAGTTACTTTAATATGGAACCTTTAGCATGATTAGTAAACAATCATCTATAATCTAATATATTAAAAAGGTAACTTTCATATTCAAATTAATTTCAAAATTAATTGGTAATTTCATAATTATAATAAATTAAAGGTTTATTTGTAACTATATATTTTTATTTTTTTTTCTTTATCATTTTTTTATTTCTTTCTAAAATTATAAAATTTGACTAATCATAAAATATTTACTATATATATCAAATTAAAGATCACGATAAACGGCTTTAATTTAATATATTTTATGCAAATATTTGCGTTTTCATAATATTTTTATATGAATTCTTCTCAATTTTTTTTATTTTTTCAATATTCAAGTCAAATATATTCAGTTAAAATTAAATTTTTATTATATTTATAAATATGATAATTGAGTTTGTATCAATTTTATATAAAGATAAAAATATTTTCCGTGCATTGCATGGAATGCAAATGCTAGTAAAAGATTAAATCACCAATACAAATAAAATTAATATTTTTCTATAAAGTAAGCATATTATATTATAATTTATTTTTAGAAATACAAAATGAATACATAATCTCATTTTAACTATAATTATTATTGTGCATTATAATGAGGACCATCTTATATACTCCATAATAGAAAAACCACTTATCCTACGTGGCATACCTAGAATTGCTATATTTCAAAATCCTTCAAATCACATGCATTTGCAATTATTTACCATATGTATCTTCATTATTTATTAATTAATTAACTATTACATTCCATATAAAGATTCATTAATTTTAATAAAATATATATATATATAATATTAATTTACACATAATCTAAATTAGTAATTTTTATTATTTATTTTATCTCGATAAAAATTAGGTTTACATGTCTGACAAAAAAAATTATAATTTATATAAGATAAATGATTTTAATTGAATGTTCGTAGTTAGATGTATAGTTGTTAGTATTATTTTTATGTTTCTCAAAAGCGTATATATTATATGGATATTCTGCAATATATTATACTGTATGAATTTATATGTATATATATAATATTTATCTTCTCAAATTTCAGTAAAATTAATTTTAAATTGGGTTTGAATAGAAACATGCACATGTATGTAAATTATAAACGAGTTCGGTCATTAATTTACATATTTGCATAATAAGGCACAAATTAATGCCCCGCTCTTTTAAATACATATTAGATTAAATATGTGCATTAGTTATAAAATTCTTTTAATTATTTATTGTGATTATTTTGTTCAGATAATATTATTTCAGCAAAAGTCTGTATAAGAGATACAGAGCTGCGATTTAATATTCAGTCATGAATCAAACCAATAATTAAATTTTTGGTTTAGCTACACATTTGAAACTTTGCATTACCAGTTGATTGAATCACTAGCATTAGAAATTTTACATTTATAACCGATTTCATAAATCGTGTTATTTAAATCAAATTGCTGGAATTATAATTTGAGATCATATGCATAATAATTTTATTATTTCGCGTTATATGTGTTAAGGTATTAAGTCGCGAATTAATTCCGACTTTCACGTATTAAATCTCAAGATTGAGGATTTAATTTATATAAATACGACGAGTATTTAATCATCGAGAATTGGACAATTATTACAGAAACAAGTACGAACTATGAGAAATTAGATCACGATAAATAGTCGAATCACTACACTATTACACCAACCCCTCCAACATATATCATTATCACAACTATTCATCTTCAAAAACTGCATTTTTCCGCAGTTAATCCCATCCAAATAGTCAAGATTTCAGCAAGAGAAAATCATGCCAATATCCACAATTTTCACAGCTGCAATATCTTCCATGCAATCCATCACACCCAAAAAGCCCCAATTTCAGGAGAAGATGATCACGCCGAGAGCAAAGTTTTCAAAGATGGCAGGAGAAGATGATCACGCCGAGACCAAAGTGTTCAAAAATGGCAGCAATATTTCTTCAACATTTGCTGCCACCAACCACCTCAACCTCTCTATAAATTGAGGTGAGTTCTGCAGAAGGAAAAAGTGCAGAAGTGCGAGAGGTGTGAGGTAAAACAAGAGAAAATTTTAAATTTCTTACTTGCAAGAGCTCAAGTGAGCTCCCTTCGCCGGGCCGTTTATTCGCCGACCGGCCACTAGGCTCTGAACCGAGAACGTGTACTCGTTCCTCCATCTTCAGGCTACCAAACCCAACAATCGAAAGGCCGAAACCTTCTCTATATTTTCCCGACCAAAGGCCACAATATCCTTCGGAGGCCAACGTCGAATTCCCGACTTAGCCACCGGCCAACTTACGGCCTTCGTTTCTCACTATCCTTACGACGAAAAAGGATCGAGAAACCACCGTTGTGTAGCCTGATCTACCTCGCACGAGGAAGACTAAGTCGTAGACCTTCGCGGCTAAACACCATAGCGGAACGACGACCAGAAAAACCCCCGGCGAACAACATCCATTAGTGCTCACTTGGACAAGGGTAAGTTGACGCCCTTATTTCGATGCATTCCCGTTTCTATTATATTATGGGAAATTGCTGGGGTATAGATGGGAGTGTGGTGAATATTTGTACAAAGTTTCATGTTATTTGAACTTCGTTTACTACCCTTTTAAAATTTGAGAAGTCTACTGCCCGTATCTGTTGAAACTGTCGTGAGGCAGATGATTAAGTTAACTATTTCAGTAACCATATGTTGATATTTAGCTCTCAAATTTTTATGGTATAAATTTATATGCGTTATCTATCTGCATATAAAATTTGAGGTCATTCCGGAAACGTTTGCTATTTTTCAAAGATCTGGACTTTCAGTTGGCAGAAACTGCCGAATCTGGTAGGCGATGGGAAAATCGCTATATCTTTTAAACTACTTGGAGTTTTTCAACATACGTTTTTTTCAATTAAACTAGACTCAAAGAGGTTTCTATTGATATAAAATTCGACTCCATACGAGTTCGGAGTAAAAGCAGTTTATTAGTTGAAGTTGAATCTATACAGTTTTGTTGAGATGGAAATGATTCAAAATAATTCCTATTAAGAATTTTAAAGTTTTATTGTTGATAAAATATCACTTTTAGTTTATAAATGAGCTATTGATGTGTATATATATATATATATATATATATATATATATATATATTGGTGATTGACATTATTAAATGGGGAAAAGGAAAACGTTTTATGTTTATAGAATTATTCTTTATTTATAATAGATAAATAAAAGAATAATATAAAATGGAATTTCCTACATCCTCAAAGGTACATGAAGTATTTTGATAAAGGAAGAACGATTGTATATGAGTTAGATATAGTCGTTTAAGGAAATATGGGTAGTTAGAGAAATGAGTGAATAGTGATTCACTGCATTTGTTGTTATCTTTTCTATTATTCACTCGAACACATGTTTTCGTGTTATTAAAGGTTCAAATAAACAAAAGCGCCTGAGTAACCTATCGCGCTAAGGAAAGAGAATCATTGTCTTAAGTAGCAAAACACTGCAATCAGGTGGGCATTACTTTTACTATACGTATATAGAGATCCCCTGCGTGTCGTAGGCCTCTTATACGAATGAATGCATGAGATGACTTAACTGTTAATTTCAGTTTTATATATCTATCAAACGAATTTAATGTTACATTTGAACAAGATATTTCATTACAAAATCATTGAACTGAATTTTTTTTTTTCAATTGTTGTCTTGCCATAAATGTTTAAATTTTAGTATGATATCTATCTGATGTGGCTTTGCCAGTTATGTAATCGAATTCGGGTCTTGAGCAGTTGATAGCTATCCTGCCTTGGCTAGTGTACACCAGTGACCGTGAGTCATCTAGCGGGTTGGCCGGTCAAGTGTCCGTGAGAGGTGGCCACCTCTCCGGCACACAGTTTCAGATATGATAGATTACAAGAGAACTTAGTCTGCAGACGAACTTTAAGAATCACAAATGAACTTAGTAAGCTTGGGCCTTTTAGCGAAAAACTCCCTTGCTGTACTGTTTATGATGGCATGACAATTTACAGTTTTGAAGCATGTATTTTTATACCTAGGCATACGTGCCCACTGAGTGCTTTTGTACTCAGCCCTGCATATGTTTTCTAAATGTGCAGGTTGAGCTGATGTGATGATGGTGTTGCAATGAGCGGAGTCTCCAGGGTTGTTAATAAATAGTTAACCTGTCTAGAATATGTCTTCATACATATGTCTAGCTACTTTCCGCTGCAAGATGTTGTTGATGTTATAGTATGTTATGTCATACTTTGAGTCTTAAGAGAATGGTTTCATATGATGTATAACTTGATTAATGATATTAATTAAGTTTTATGCTGTCTTTCATAGACTATTTTCAATTGAGTATTCATGAATAAAAATGACGAGTTTTATTAAGATGAGTAAGTTTTACGGCTATAAATGACGCCCCTTTTCTTCCCCTTCTTCTTTAACCCCATCCCTAGTCGTAGATCACTCGGCTTAACTATCCTTAGTTAGGGCGGGCTGTGACAAAGTGGTATCAGAGCGAAGGAAAGCTCTGAATTATAAGTCTTGAGTTTAGTCTAGAATGAGTCACTAGACTAATAGTTATTAACAACCGTGAGCTCAGCGCACCATCACACCAGACTCAACGAGGTATGTAAAATTTCAAAGTTTATTTGACATTAAATTTTGAAGAGCATGATGTTGAGGTTATATGATGAGTTATGATGTTACACTTTGAAGGTGCATAGTTTGAGTTTGAGGATGACAACATGATTAATAATGAGTTATTATGTTGTAAGAGCATATGTTGACGTTACATGATGAATCATGAGAGCGTTTATATCATATGATGTTATATGATTGAGGATGCATAATTATGAGTTATGATGTGATGTATTTGAGATATTTTGTGATGAGAATTGTTTGAGCAGTTGTGATAAGTCACGATGATTTAGATGAAGGAATCTAATGTCATTGTTAAGAGAGATTTTTTTTTTTTACTAAGTAGAAGGATGAAATGAGAACTTAGAGCTAAAGCTTGAGAGAATTAGCAATTGCTTTAAGTACTTGTTGGTTTGAGTTATGAGTTTGAGTTATGAGCTTGAGTATAATAGCATGATTAATGATGAGTTATTAGCTGTTGGAATTGTGTTAAAAATGAAAGTGGGGATTTTGTCCCACATTGGTTTTGCTATCAAAGTAGGTGGAGACCCTTAGGCTATTTAAGGAGTTCCAAGGTCTTTGATACAATTGCACCAATCACTACCTTTAGTCTTGTGATTACTTCTAGTTTGAAATTCCTTGCTCTTTGTTTTAGAGGGGTGAGAGGTTTTCAAAGGCTTGTAAGAGTGTAGTGGTTGTGAGTCGAGAGGGTGAGAAATACTGTGTGATTGTAGAAATTTATCATATAGTAATTTTTCAGTGTGTCGTGGTTTTTCTCCGGATTTGGAGTTTCCACGTTAAATTCTTGTGTTGTTAAATTGTGTCTATTTTTTATTCTTATTTCTTGCTTCTACCAAGTTTGGATGGGGAACTGATTTCCCAACAATTGGTATCAGAGCCTGGCTGAGGTCTCTTGATATTTCAAGTATGCTCTGTGGTTGCAGCATTGTCTGATCTTCCACATCAGAAAGGATTTCTTGAGAAAGATCCGGGCGGGGTGTCTCTTGCGAGACGGCTGTTCATTTTGGTGGAGAAGCGGTACGTCAAGTCAACTTCAAGTCCAAATGAAGTTCGACGTGGAGAAATTCGATGGAATAATAAATTTTGGCTTGTGGCAAGTGCAAGTCAAGGATGTGCTGATACAATCTGGGTTACACAAGGCCCTGAAAGGAAGTCCGAGTGCAGTCAAAAAGCCCGGTGCAGATGATGACGCAAACAACAAGTCCGGTATGAGTGATGAAGATTGGGAGGATCTGGATCTGAAGGCGGCAAGCACAATTCGTCTCTGCTTGGCCAAGAATGTACTTGCAAATGTACATGGGATTTCGAGTGCGAAGGAGCTTTGGGAAAAGCTGGAAGCTCTGTACCAAGCAAAAGGCATCTCGAATCGGTTGTATTTGAAGGAACAATTTCATACCTTACGGATGGATGAAGGTGTGAAGATTTCAGATCACTTGAGTATTCTCAATGGCATTATCTCTGAACTGGAGAGTATTGGAGCGAAAATTGAAGATGAGGATAAGGCGTTGAGACTCATCTTGTCTCTTCCACGTTCCTATGAACACATGAAGCCAATATTAGTTTATGGGAAGGAAACTCTGGTCTTTGCTGAAGTCACGGGCAAACTTCTTTTGGAAGAAAGAAGGCTGATGAGTGAAGGACGTCCTTCATCGGAAAATTCAGCAATGGTGGCCTTTAGCAGAGGGAGGAAGAAAGACTCCAAGGGCGTTGTTTGTTGGAGGTGCGGAAAACCCGGCCATACGAAGCGAAACTGTCCAGGTGGAGCTTGTCGAGGTGGAGCGGATTCGGCAGAAAGCTCCGAACAAGCAGCTAACATCGTGTTTGATGATGTCCTTTGAGGACATGAATATCCTTATGGCATGTCCAATGGCCATGATAGAGGATGTGACGATGTTAGTTGGACCACATGTGCATGGTTTTTGGCATGGATGCAGGTGTGTGGTGAAAAGTATGTCGATGGCTGATGACTTCTAGGAGGGCCAAAAGCTAGAAGGTTGCACCAAAAATTTCAGCAAGGTTTTTCGACATGTGCCGAAGTAAAATTCTTAGAATGGTTTATTCTAAGTGTTCTACTCATTTGGTGGAGTAGGTTTATTCTCTTTTGAGGATGATGGTTCTTTGTGATAAGAATCATAATTGTCGGTGAAGACAATTGTTGTCGGTGAAGACAATTGTGTTTTTTCTTTCATTTTTAACAAGGTGGAGATTGTTGGAATTGTGTTAAAAATGAAAGTGGGGATTTTGTCCCACATTGGTTTTGCTATCAAAGTAGGTGGAGACCCTTAGGCTATTTAAGGAGTTCCAAGGTCTTTGATACAATTGCACCAATCACTACCTTTAGTCTTGTGATTACTTCTAGTTTGAAATTCCTTGCTCTTTGTTTTAGAGGGGTGAGAGGTTTTCAAAGGCTTGTAAGAGTGTAGTGGTTGTGAGTCGAGAGGGTGAGAAATACTGTGTGATTGTAGAAATTTATCATATAGTAATTTTTCAGTGTGTCGTGGTTTTTCTCCGGATTTGGAGTTTCCACGTTAAATTCTTGTGTTGTTAAATTGTGTCTATTTTTTATTCTTATTTCTTGCTTCTACCAAGTTTGGATGGGGAACTGATTTCCCAACATTAGCATGTTGCAATGAGATATTGTACGATATGTTGAGTTGTTTTGTGACGCGAGTTTTGCTCACGCAACCTTAATGGTACTTGAGGAGGTATCATGAGCCATAGTCTTTGGAGATGGCTTTGAGAGAGAATTGTTGAGTTGCCTTACTGAGTCGATGATTTAGATTAAGGGATCTAATATCATTGTTTAGAGAGATTCCCTACTGAGTAAAGATGGGACGAGATGAGAATTTAGATGTTTTGAGCTTGAGTTTTAAGATAACAGTACTACTTAGTAGGAGTTTTGCTAAGTTATGTTTTGTTGCTAGAGCCAAGGAAGGCTAGGGTTGAAAGGATGAGAAGTAGCCGAGGAGGGCTAGAGTTGATGAGAATGAGAAGAGAAGCCGATGTAGGCTAGAGCTAAGGATGATCTTGAGAGTATGAGCAGTACACCCTTGTTTTTGATTAGTTTCAATTATATTGCGATGTATATAACTTACTTAGGAGATATTGATACTTGAGCTTTTGACATGCTGATAGATAAGCATGCGAATATAGTACCCTACTGATGTTAAATAGATGGATGTTCCTAGTGTGCTAAAGTAGCAACTAGATGAGTTAACCGATAACAATTACCGTAGGAAGTCCAAACCGAGACATAGCACCATTAATGGTGTCGGTTTAGAAGGGACATTACGATAGATACTATGGTTTTTGTAGGGTTTATATAACCCCTTTATGTAAGTCCTCTAAAAAGAGGCATTCTACTGATGGATATATTAGGTTGACCAGAGTGGTCTTTTTGTTAGCATTTCGTGAGTGCTTATTGCCTTACAGATGAATGTTAAGGTGACCGTGAGGGTTTCCTTAAAGTTGAGTTAGTAAATTGCACTTGAGTTTCAAGGATGCTTAGAGCGTTGGTCGAGTTGAGTTTTCCTTTTGTGATTTCAAAAATGCCTCAAAGATATCATCAAGAGTGTGATGTGAAGGATAGGCGGGATAATACTCCGCCACCACCACCGCAACATGAGAGGAGAGTCGAAAAATATTGAATTTTCGAAACAAGAGTCTAGAACATAGGACCCTGAGTTTAAGCTTTTAGCTTGCTGGTGTGAACTTAAGTTTTGTTATGTATAGTATGTTGAGGGTTTAGAAGACACAGAATTTTCAAGTTCGGGATAGTATATCCCGTGTGACTGGGGAGTGATTATGTTGGACCTGGCCAGTCCACATGATCCAAATCTCAGTAGACGTCTTTTGGGTTGAAAATCCATGTGTTTCAACTTTCGGTTGAAAAGCCAGATGGGTTCATACTCGAGGTCATTTTGTTCGACCTAGTAGTTAATCATTTCATACCCTCTGGTCATTCTTTTGATTCTCTTGAACAATTTCTACAACACCTTGCTTTGATGTTGTGTTGAGTTTGAGCCTTGCAACTCGTGAGTTGTCATAATAAGATCCCCTTGATTGATAAGACTAAGAAGTGTTAGTCTACTGACGTAGTATACTACCCAAATTATGGCTTCGTATAATTGTGTCTCATTGTAATTAGTTGAGATTAGTCTTTGTCCTATAAATGATATCGACCACTCATTATGATAGAAATTCAGAGTTCAAGCTAAGATCGTAATATAGTGTTCGAGTACGAGGACTTAAGTTAATTGGTCTACGATAGTTTTAAGTGATTCTTATTTTTATAGATCTAGATTTCAACATTTTTATGGTATTAACCTTATTGTGTTAGCTAGATATCCACCAAAGTTGAGCCCAGTTTGACAACGTTTACTAATTTTCAAAAATCCAAGTTTTCGATTGCTCAAAACTGCCGAATATGGTAGACTGTAGTAAAACAGTCATATTTCCTACAATACTTGGATTTTTTGACTCTACTTTTTTTTATGAAACTAGACTCGAAGACCTTTCTTTTGGTATGAGTCTCGAGTCCAAGAGGTGTCGGAGTCAGAACAGGTTAGATTTTGAAGTTGAGTCAGTGTAAACACAGAGCATGTTTTGATAATGTTTGATTGTGTTTTCTTATGGGCCTTAGGTGATTGTGTTGTCTATGTGTTTGAATGAGATTAGAAGAGCCTTATATGAGAGACAAATCGAGACTTAGAACCATGATTTTCTTGAAACCTATCCTTGAACTTAAGGATTTGAGATGAGTGGAGAGTTTATATAGAGTTAAGTAAGGAGATAGAATATGAGATAAAGCATAAGTTTCTTTTCATGTCTCTGATAACCATAAGTTTTTTATGTCGAGTCTAGAATAGTATCTCTAGACTTCTAAGAATGTCAGTAACCCTCAGCTCGCAGTCACACTGCCGCAACAAAGGTACAATAATAGTTTCAAAAATATACATATATGTATTTCAGACGTTATGAAAGTTTTTCAAGAAAATGTGCGCCTTATGTTTACGATGCTATGTGAATGCTTTTTGTCGTGTTTGGGACTACCCGAACCCATAACGACTCAATGAATATATTTCGTGTTTGGGACAACCCGAGCCCTTAACGAATCAAGGTATGTATGTATGTATGGTCGAGTTAGATTCCTTGAATCTTTCCGGCATAAGCAAAGTTTTCATGAAAGGGACATTAAATGTCCATATATGTTAAGGTTTCAAAAGAAACAGAAGTATGTATGTATGAAAGAATGAGAAAGCTTTATGTTGTCGTTTTAGGCTAGAATGATGGGTCCTCTTACAAACCGTTTGAGTACCACCCAAGAATGCTTTGAGAATGTTAATCGTGATAGCACCGCTTGATCGATTTAAGTAAAGACTGGTAAGATAGAAATGTTTAACATAGAGATGTTACAACATAGAGGCAATGCTTTAAGACTAAGGATTCACTTGAGCTATTTCAATAGCGGTGAGATTAAGTTTTTCACATAAGAACTTATGTTGCTTATGATTATGATGTTAATCGTGATAGCTTGGCTAGAACAACATAGAATGGACTTTCATGGTATCAGTAACTTATGATGAAGTACTTATTAGTAAGTGCTTTAAGTTAGAAGTTGACTTAGAGCTTTATAAGAGATAAGAAGTTGACATGATTGGGGGTGAAGCTCCCATTTGACTGAGTGATTCATCGTGCTGGGTCTGGTCAGCCCATATAACTAAGATCTCGGTGATTGTCAATTAGGATTTTGACCTTGAGTAGAGCGTCATCCCAATGTATAGACTCACACTATGTAGTTGTCACAATAAGATCTTATTTTACCACGATAAGCACAGTAATGACTAGAATGACTTAGTTTGCTGTCAGTTCTCGAAGTACTAGAAGGTGATATTCTCACAGTTAGAAAGATACACTAAGCATCAACCTATCTTTTGACCGATAGTCGGTAGAAACAAAGCAACTTCTGGAATCCCAAGTGGAGAACCAGGGCAGATAACTAGTATGATAGAATTTTCAACAAAATGTCAGGACGTGCTCCAAATATGGTGGACACTTATAAGAAACGCGTGAAGGAGTTCGCAAACGAATGGCGTCATGAGATATTCAATTCCCCTACCAAGCCAAAGAAATATTACGTAGGAACAACCAACGAGCAAGACTCTCACCATCGAATCACTGCTACCAAGGGAGAATGGGAAGACTCCGACACAATCTGGATATACACCACCTCAAGATGTGGTGAAGGAAAGAAAATGGAATGAAGAAAACAACAGAAAATTCGAGAATAGAAAAAGAACTTTAGAATAAGACTTAAGATCTAACCCAGCCTCAGAGCCAACAACCTCACACTAGAAGGGTGATTGTTTCGGCTATAGTATCAAAAGCTCCATCAATAGGAATGTTCAAAGGAAGCAAGTATTTGTTTTAAACTTCAGAGAACTTGAGCACTATGTCTCATTAGCCCCAAAGTTGAATTACTTGACTTATGACTTAGAACTCGTTGTGGTTGTGCACGTGTTGGAAATTTGGAGATACTATCTCTACGGAGTTAAGTGTGAGGTCCTTATAGCTGACAAGAATTTGAAGTGCTTTTTTTTTTAGCAAAGAGATTTCAATGTAAGACAACAGAGACGATTCGAATTAGTGAAGAATTATGATGGTACTATCAATTGGAAATTAAGATAAGATGTTTCACCACTAAATATAAAGTACTGATTGGTGATTGCCTTATTCGGTTTAGTAATTGTTCACCATCCGGAGACAATATCAAGCTGTGTAGTTGCATCAATAGTTAAGTGTGAATTTCAAGAAAGGATTATGAAAGCACGAAATGAAAATGGATATTGGTGAGAAAATGTGTCTCGCCTCAAGAATAAGAAAAACGAAAGGATTCACGAAAGTCAGGAATAGTGCACTAATGGTTAGTGGAGGATTGTGGATGTATACACTGAATATTACGTCTCGCAGTTAAGAAAGTATGTGATTAAAAAAGATGAGATAGTCCAAGCTCAGGGCTTAAGTTATGAAGAGAAATCAGTTTAGTGACTAGATTGCAAGGTTCAAGTGTTACGAGGCAATAATGTTGTTCTCGTCATGTAGTGGAACCATCACAGGATGGAAAAGGCTACAAAAGAGATGAATGAAACGAATGACTAGTATCACAAGCTAGAATACCAGGTATGCAAATTTCGGGACGAAATTTATTTTAAGGGGGGTAGTATGTAATGCCCCGCTCTTTTAAATACATATTAGATTAAATATGTGCATTAGTTATAAAATTCTTTTAATTATTTATTGTGATTATTTTGTTCAGATAATATTATTTCAGCAAAAGTCTGTATAAGAGATACAGAGCTGCGATTTAATATTCAGTCATGAATCAAACCAATAATTAAATTTTTGGTTTAGCTACACATTTGAAACTTTGCATTACCAGTTGATTGAATCACTAGCATTAGAAATTTTACATTTATAACCGATTTCATAAATCGTGTTATTTAAATCAAATTGCTGGAATTATAATTTGAGATCATATGCATAATAATTTTATTATTTCGCGTTATATGTGTTAAGGTATTAAGTCGCGAATTAATTCCGACTTTCACGTATTAAATCTCAAGATTGAGGATTTAATTTATATAAATACGACGAGTATTTAATCATCGAGAATTGGACAATTATTACAGAAACAAGTACGAACTATGAGAAATTAGATCACGATAAATAGTCGAATCACTACACTATTACACCAACCCCTCCAACATATATCATTATCACAACTATTCATCTTCAAAAACTGCATTTTTCCGCAGTTAATCCCATCCAAATAGTCAAGATTTCAGCAAGAGAAAATCATGCCAATATCCACAATTTTCACAGCTGCAATATCTTCCATGCAATCCATCACACCCAAAAAGCCCCAATTTCAGGAGAAGATGATCACGCCGAGAGCAAAGTTTTCAAAGATGGCAGGAGAAGATGATCACGCCGAGACCAAAGTGTTCAAAAATGGCAGCAATATTTCTTCAACATTTGCTGCCACCAACCACCTCAACCTCTCTATAAATTGAGGTGAGTTCTGCAGAAGGAAAAAGTGCAGAAGTGCGAGAGGTGTGAGGTAAAACAAGAGAAAATTTTAAATTTCTTACTTGCAAGAGCTCAAGTGAGCTCCCTTCGCCGGGCCGTTTATTCGCCGACCGGCCACTAGGCTCTGAACCGAGAACGTGTACTCGTTCCACCATCTTCAGGCTACCAAACCCAACAATCGAAAGGCCGAAACCTTCTCTATATTTTCCCGACC
Organism: Salvia miltiorrhiza; assembly: GCF_028751815.1. Classification (NCBI taxonomy): domain Eukaryota; kingdom Viridiplantae; phylum Streptophyta; class Magnoliopsida; order Lamiales; family Lamiaceae; genus Salvia; species Salvia miltiorrhiza. The sequence continues at coordinate 22,236,707 of NC_080393.1, read as the reverse complement.
AAAGGCCACAATATCCTTCGGAGGCCAACGTCGAATTCCCGACTTAGCCACCGGCCAACTTACGGCCTTCGTTTCTCACTATCCTTACGACGAAAAAGGATCGAGAAACTACCGTTGTGTAGCCTGATCTACCTCGCACGAGGAAGACTAAGTCGTAGACCTTCGCGGCTAAACACCATAGCGGAACGACGACCAGAAAAACCCCCGGCGAACAACTTCCATTAGTGCTCACTTGGACAAGGGTAAGTTGACGCCCTTATTTCGATGCATTCCCGTTTCTATTATATTATGGGAAATTTCTGGGGTATAGATGGGAGTGTGGTGAATATTTGTACAAAGTTTCATGTTATTTGAACTTCGTTTACTACCCTTTTAAAATTTGAGAAGTCTACTGCCCGTATCTGTTGAAACTGTCGTGAGGCAGATGATTAAGTTAACTATTTCAGTAACCATATGTTGATATTTAGCTCTCAAATTTTTATGGTATAAATTTATATGCGTTATCTATCTGCATATAAAATTTGAGGTCATTCCGGAAACGTTTGCTATTTTTCAAAGATCTGGACTTTCAGTTGGCAGAAACTGCCGAATCTGGTAGGCGATGGTAAAATCGCTATATCTTTTAAACTACTTGGAGTTTTTCAACATACTTTTTTTTCAATTAAACTAGACTCAAAGAGGTTTCTATTGATATAAAATTCGACTCCATACGAGTTCGGAGTAAAAGCAGTTTATTAGTTGAAGTTGAATCTATACAGTTTTGTTGAGATGGAAATGATTCAAAATAATTCCTATTAAGAATTTTAAAGTTTTATTGTTGATAAAATATCACTTTTAGTTTATAAATGAGCTATTGATGTGTATATATATATATATATATATATATATATTGGTGATTGACATTATTAAATGGGGAAAAGGAAAACGTTTTATGTTTATAGAATTATTCTTTATTTATAATAGATAAATAAAAGAATAATATAAAATGGAATTTCCTACATCCTCAAAGGTACATGAAGTATTTTGATAAAGGAAGAACGATTGTATATGAGTTAGATATAGTCGTTTAAGGAAATATGGGTAGTTAGAGAAATGAGTGAATAGTGATTCACTGCATTTGTTGTTATCTTTTCTATTATTCACTCGAACACATGTTTTCGTGTTATTAAAGGTTCAAATAAACAAAAGCGCCTGAGTAACCTATCGCGCTAAGGAAAGAGAATCATTGTCTTAAGTAGCAAAACACTGCAATCAGGTGGGCATTACTTTTACTATACGTATATAGAGATCCCCTGCGTGTCGTAGGCCTCTTATACGAATGAATGCATGAGATGACTTAACTGTTAATTTCAGTTTTATATATCTATCAAACGAATTTAATGTTACATTTGAACAAGATATTTCATTACAAAATCATTGAACTGAATTTTTTTTTTTCAATTGTTGTCTTGCCATAAATGTTTAAATTTTAGTATGATATCTATCTGATGTGGCTTTGCCAGTTATGTAATCGAATTCGGGTCTTGAGCAGTTGATAGCTATCCTGCCTTGGCTAGTGTACACCAGTGACCGTGAGTCATCTAGCGGGTTGGCCGGTCAAGTGTCCGTGAGAGGTGGCCACCTCTCCGGCACACAGTTTCAGATATGATAGATTACAAGAGAACTTAGTCTGCAGACGAACTTTAAGAATCACAAATGAACTTAGTAAGCTTGGGCCTTTTAGCGAAAAACTCCCTTGCTGTACTGTTTATGATGGCATGACAATTTACAGTTTTGAAGCATGTATTTTTATACCTAGGCATACGTGCCCACTGAGTGCTTTTGTACTCAGCCCTGCATATGTTTTCTAAATGTGCAGGTTGAGCTGATGTGATGATGGTGCTGCAATGAGCGGAGTCTCCAGGGTTGTTAATAAATAGTTAACCTGTCTAGAATATGTCTTCATACATATGTCTAGCTACTTTCCGCTGCAAGATGTTGTTGATGTTATAGTATGTTATGTCATACTTTGAGTCTTAAGAGAATGGTTTCATATGATGTATAACTTGATTAATGATATTAATTAAGTTTTATGCTGTCTTTCATAGTCTATTTTCAATTGAGTATTCATGAATAAAAATGACGAGTTTTATTAAGATGAGTAAGTTTTACGGCTATAAATGACGCCCCTTTTCTTCCCCTTCTTCTTTAACCCCATCCCTAGTCGTAGATCACTCGGCTTAACTATCCTTAGTTAGGGCGGGCTGTGACAATTCTAGAAAGTGATTACTTTAAAATAAAATCTTATTTTACATGTACCAAAATAATAATTATTTTTTATATAAAATATATCCATATATTTTATCTAATCATAAAAAATATATATTTTTTCATATCTGAAAACTTGATTTGTTTTTACCTAATCTCATATTGATTTTTTATGAGATTTCACCAAAATAAAACCTATATAAGAAGAAGCTCTTGCTCCCCAAACTAAAAATCTACATTTAATTGGCGAAATGATTGTGATTAATACAATTTGAATTGATTTGTCAATTGAATTTGACCAAATTTATTTGATTAAAAAATGAATTGGTGTGATTAAATAAATTATTTATTCAATTTAGTTTGGTCATTAAATAAGATATTTTGTATACATTTTTAAAAATAATATTTGAATTCAACATTGATTTTTTTATGAAAAATTATCAATTAAAATACTAAATAAATTAATATAATTTGAATCTCATACCAACTTTCTTAAGCTTCACACGAGATGATTTTCAGAACTGAGTTTTGGTATTTCAAACTTCAAATGAGATGATGCTCATAGGTCAATTTTGTTCTTTCAAATTTCAAACAGGATGTGATGCTCGAAACTCAATTATGATATTTCAAACTCCACATAAAATAATGGACAAAACTTTGTCAAGATTTTTCAAGTTGCATACAAGATGATTTTTAGAAGTTATTTATGATCTTACAAACTCCAGATGATAATGATCTTTAAAGCTCCACACGAGATAATTCTTATTACTTGGTTATGGTCATTTAAAGTTCAAATTAGATGACACTCACGAGTCAAATATGTTTTTTCTCACTCTAACCGAGATGATGCTCGGAACCCAATAATAATATTTGAAGCTTCAAATGAATAATGCATAAAAGTTTGTCAATATTTTTTTTATCTCCGTACAAAATGATGTTTAGAAGTTAATTATGATCTTTCAAACTCCAGATCATACAATCTCACAAGTTAGCTTGATTTTTAAAGCTCCACATAATATAATGGACAAAATTTTGTCAAGATTTTTCAAGCTGCATACAAGATGATGTTTAGAAGTTAGTTATGATCTTACAAGCTCTAGATGATAATGATCTTTAAATCTCAACACGGGATAATTCTTATAACTTAGTTATGGTTCATTCAAAGTTCAAATGAGATGACACTTTTGAGTCAAATTTGTTCTTTCACACTCTAAACGAGATGATCCTCGGAACCCAATAATAATATTTGAAGCTCCAAATGGAATAATGCATAAAAATTGTGAAGATTTTTGAAGCTCCATACAAAATGATATTTAGAAGTTAGTTATGATCTTTCAAGCTCCAGATCATACAATCTCACAAGTCAGCTTTGATTTTTAAAGTTCCAGATAGTGATGTTAAAAAAATTGATGCATAAAAGTTCATTTTTTGTATTTCAAGGTCTAGACGAGAATGATACTCAAATGTCTGGTGTTCAAACGTTAGATGTCGTCTTTCGGGATTTAGATGATGATATGGTATTACAGGGTTCAGATGAGATGATGCTCAGATGACAGGTGAGGTCTTAACTTAATTCTTATTTGTCAATTTAAATAATTTGCACAAAATTAATAAAAAAAATGTGACACGTCAATTCCTTCATCAAATTTACATTTTTTTTAAAAAATCTTGAATCTTACATCGACCTCTTTTAAAACATTATTAAATGAAAACTTAGATATAAAGAATATACTCCCTCCATCCACGAAAAAAATGTTTTAAGAAAGGGTGGCACGGATTTTAAGAAAATGTATATTGTTTATTTAGAGAATAGAGAAAGGAGCCCACAAATTAAGAAAGTGAAAAAAGTTAATTAAGTTAGTGAGTGGAGAAATGGACCCACAAGTTAGAGCATCCACACTGGGGGTGCGAAAGCTGGCCCGATCCAGCCCTCCCCCCTCCCCCCATGCCGTGCCAACCTCTTGCGTGCCCAGCCCTCCCCTCCGTGCCCGACGCAGAAGCTGTGTATGTGGGGCGCGTGTGAAACACGCCTCAATCCCAAATTTTCAGCAGATTAAAAAATAAAAAAATAAATTTTTTAACGTTAGAAATGGCAGGCTGCCGTTGGAAGGCCTTTCGGCCATTTTTTTTTTTTGGTCCCAACGCTAGTTAATTTCTATTTTTTGAAAGTATTGTAAATTTTCTTATGTTTTCTTAATTTTCGTTTTCTTAATGAAATTTATGCTTTTAATTTTGGTGTTAGAATTAATTGAAAACAAACATTAAAATTAAATCTAAATTAAAATAAAAATTTAAGAGCCAAAGGGGTTGGCTCTCCAATGTGGGGTGTTCGCTCACAATTGTGGGGGGCACTTTTAAGAGCCAAGGTTGGCTCACCACTGTGGATGTCCTTAGTGAGTGATGCTCTCATTACTAAAAATATATTAGGACATCTTTTTGTGGACGAACAAAAGTGACTAATTATGATATCTTTTTGTGAACGGATGGAGTATCTATTATTCTAACAAAAGGTAAACATTTAATTGAGGAATATGGTTGAGATTAATATAATTTGAACTATATTACTTCAAATTAAACAAATTCTAAAATAATGTTTATATAAATATTTATTATACAAAAATAGTATTATAAAATTCTAATAATAATTTAAAATAATTCTCCTATACACTAGTTCTAGTATATAAATAAATAAAGAGGTAAAGAGGTGCAAGGTGTAGGATGTGGACGCCACATATTTGATATCCTTATTCCATGCAAGTGCAACCCCACACAGATATACAATGTTCGGCGTAGCTACGTAAAAAGTAAATGTATTTGTTGATGAAATGTCTGTGTCGGGCCACACTAGGATCTCTGCTACTTCATTTTATTTTTGAAAAAATTACTCCTACAATCTTTCCATTCATTATATATAACTTGGTGACAAGTGCTACTAGAAGAAAAAATATTGTCAAGAGATGTGGCTGTTCAGGGGAAATGGGCCTTCTGGATTTTCTTCAGCTTCCACAGCTGAGGAAGTTACCAAAGGAATTGATGCCTCTGGCCTCACTGCCATTGTTACAGGTCCTATAATTTCTGCATTTCTTCTTGTTTTTAAGATATATATACTGCTTTTTCTTGGCTTTTTTTAGTATTTCTATCTTTATCACATGGATTTAATGTAATTCTAGCCCTTTCAACATGATATGAATCAATCAGGTTATCTCTAATTGTTGAAATAATTAAGGACCTTAGGATATTCCAAGTTTCTTATCCGTCTATATTATTTTATCTATCTAATCCTCAATAGTAAATGCCCCGACTAAGTTAGTTTAATGAGCGGATATGAGACTTGAGAACTCATAGCACTTTGTGTTGAACGTATCTGTTTCAACTTCAAGATTCATGATACCATTTTAGTTTATATGCATGTGTAGAGTTGGCCCTTTTTCAGGTGCATTTGTTATAGAATTACAGATTTTGTATTTTGAAGTGAAGATTTTATATACGATTCTGCACCTAAAAGGGAAACTCTGGGTAATTAATGTTGCATCATCATAATCTTTTGAAAAATTATTGGTGGTGTATGAAGGGTGAAAAGTGGTGTGCAGGGGCGTCAAGTGGTATAGGATTAGAAACAACGCGTGTTCTTGCTAAGCGCGGTGTTCATGTTGTGATGGGAATCAGAAATATGGGTGCTGGAGAGAGAGTTAAAGAAGGAATCATCAAAGAGAATCCAGCTGCCAAGATTGATGCCATTGAGTTAGATCTCAGTTCCATGAAATCTGTTAGAAGTTTTGCATCCGAGTTTACATCTTCAGGTCTACCGTTGAACATTTTGATGTAAGCATATCATATTAGCAGTGTGAAATGATGTGCCAATTCATCAAATTAATGGCTTCTCTACTCTCAGTAATAATGCAGGAATAATGATGCCTCCTTTCACACTGTCTGCAGACAAGATAGAGCTACAGTTTGCCACTAACTATATAGGTATTTGCCTAATTCAAATTGGTATATGTATATATAAATGGTAAGAGCATATACATATATGGTTTGATTGCAGGTCATTTCCTTCTAACTCACTTGTTACTGGACACCATGAAGAAGACAGCCCGTGACACGAAAAGGGAGGGAAGGATTGTGAACCTCTCCTCAAGGGCTCATCGCCATTCATACAGACAAGGCATTCGGTTTCACAAAATCAATGATGAAAAGAGGTGTGCACTTGTTTTCCATACAAGATAATTATTTGGATGTTTTTAAGGATTGCAGTTTTGAGGGATATGTTGATATATGCAGTTATTCCAAGTGGTATGCGTACGGCCAATCAAAACTTGCTAACATACTGCACGCTAACGAGCTGTGTAGACGGTTAAAGGTGATATTTATATTTTCAACTAGCAATCACTAAGTTGATCACACTAACTGTGAGTCTTGAGCAGGAAGAGGGTGCAGACATAACTGCAAATTCAGTTCATCCGGGAGTAATCGCGACCAATCTTTTCCGTCATTTTGGCATTTTTGAAGGTAATCTTGGCATTTTTGAAGGTAATGTTGGAGAGCCATATGAGTTGTTGATAATCTTCAAGGCATGAATAATTTATGCGTTGAATCGTTTCTGGTTTATTCAGGTCTAGCGAGCAGCGTTGGTCGACTGGTGCTGAAAAATGTTGAGCAGGTAAGGTGGGATGTGTAGTGATGAATTGTGCAGAAAAGCTTAATGATTTATGTTGTTGAATGTGAAGGGGGCCTCAACTACATGCTATGTGGCGTTGCATCCACACCTCAAAGGCATCAGTGGTCAATACTTTTCTAGCAACAACTTGGACAACCCAGATGCCAAGGCTACTGACAAAGATTTGGCTGCTAAACTTTGGGATTTTACCATCAACTTGATCAATAAATAAATAACTTTCTATATACCAAAATAAACCTATTTTATGTTATGCTACCCATGTACATCACATGAAATAACTTGGAAAAATTAGACACAGAGAGGGAGAATGTACAATTTGAGAAAGTTGATGCACCAAATCTGGATTGGTTCTCTCCATTTTTTTCTAGAGCTGTTGCATACTGTCATGTAAATAGTTCTACAGCTACTATCATCCGGGGTGATATTTCTACCCTTCTATGGAATAATGTGAATATACATTTCTTTTTCGCAGACCAAAGATTTAACAATGACTATACAATCGAAGCTGTAATCCCCAGGCCAATTAACCTCTCTCACTAGCACCAGTCAGTTACATGTCAAATTTTTCACTAAGACACCAACTTTCTAGAAGCTGCATAGTCCAACGCCGTCTAGAAGCTCGCTCGGCGTATAGGGGATAGGAATGCGGGGGCTGATTTCTCGTGACAGTGAGTGCTGCAAAAAGCAAGTTGCTCAGCAACATCTTCATCTCTGCTGTTCAAAACAGCATCCCCAACAAATGAAACAATGGTGATGGTTGGTTGCATAGTGTGCCAAAAAAGTGACTTGCTCAACCACCTAACTCCTAATCTCATCGATAATGAACAAATTTATACTCCAGCTGTACGGTGGCACGGCAACGCAGCCGAAGGAGAGAGATCCAGCGACTGATTCAGCTTGGCGGGATCTCTGAGGAGTTGCTGAGACACGCGGTCAGCCAACACCGACTGTTTATCATAGAGTTCTCCATTTGCAGCCCTTACAAATTGCTTCCCAAGAGCATCATTATCATAAGATGTCAGTTCCCGGAAAGCATGGGATCCTGATTGTGCCCCTCGGAGAATGTCAGGATCCCAGTAAGAGTGGCTGGGTGGGCGCAACTGCAAATTCCCATAGCCCTCTTGCGATAGCATAGGCTGATTGTGGAATGGGATGGCACCAAGACCACCAGTAAGAGGTGTGGATGAACCAGATGTCGTGCGGGGGCTTGATATGGGTGAAGGAGACATTCTTCCGCTTAGGTGTTGAGGTGACCTTGGATGTAGAAGAGGACTCCCCACAGGAGAAACCGGACATGATATGTTCCTTGAAACGTACATGTCACTGGAAAGTGAAGGAAGGAAAAGAAAATAAGTAAGTTCAACATCACATCTACCAAACCATTTTCTGATGAACCAAGGAACAAACTCTCAGGTATGAATCCTTAGTTCTTTAGGGCATTAGTTATAAAGATTGTTCACGTCCTACTTTTATGAGGAAACAAGGTATAGCCAATTATACATTAAGAGCAAAATCAGGAGAAAGTGCATACACATGCATAAACAAGAACACGGGGAGAGAGAGAGAGACCACGAATGAAATTAGATTTTGACACTCTAGATGAGTGGATAGCATGCATAAACAAGAACACGGAGAGAGAGAGAGAGAGACCTCGAATGAAAATTAGATTTTGACACTCTAGATGAGTGGATAGCAAGTCTCTCCGTATCTGGTTGCTGAAGAATTCTAGCGTTACCAATACCCTATAAAGAAATGCAAAGAACATGTCATTAATAAATATACAAAATGCTTACTCACAAAAAAAATATTAAAAAAATACACAAAACGTATCACAAGAAGACCTAAAATTGCAAGCACGGCTATAGTGGTGTAAATTAAAGCTCCAATACAGAACTAATTAAATATAATAAATATAACCCCACACATGACCTTGTTCATACAAAACTTTCTAGGATATCTCTCCATTAGTCAGGAATTTGCTTGGGTTATAAAGGAGGGTTTGGATTGGGATTCTCAATTATTTACTCTTAGATCATGTCCCATAAGGTTGCTGAGGATCAAGCCAGTTTTATAGATCAGCAATCAAGACTCTAAAGATGAACATGGTTCAATGGGGTTGGCTTGACCAAGTCGAAGAACTCTGCCTCAAGCAAGAGGACAATAGTTATATTATGTCTATCGTATGCTAATCACAATTAACTTAAGCAAATAAAATTCTGCTTTTTCTTCCGATCATTAGATAGTTATGTATAGCCAGTTGATAAAATATCATGGAATATATTAACCACACATTTTTCATTAATCAATGAGGCTACCACAACCTTCAGACACCAAATTTTGAGGACCTTTAGCAGCACAGATGAAGACTGTTTCAATTAAGGCCAAAACATAAGATACAAACATGTCAGAGCATCATCTTCCCTTACAAAAAATGATGACAAATTGCATTTAAGAATCTTAGTTGGGTCAAGAACCCAAGATAAATTAGGAGCAATACCACAGATTTTGCAGAATTTGTCACTGGAGGATGATCTGAGGTTGGACTAGGTATTTGTTTCTCTAAAGGCACAACATTTTTCACAAAAGAGTGCTCTAAAAGCTGAGCAGCTGCAGGGCGATTCTGCGGAACCCGCTGCAGGCATAGCCTCACAAAGTCTTTCCCTTCAGTCTGAAAGGTGATCTGGAATTGTTGGAAGTTCCTTGCTATTTCCAATCTTGAACATAGCTGCGACCTTAAGGACCAAAGTTAAAATGTCAGATAACCCATCAATACACTGAACATCAAATCTTCAACCACAGAGCTCAAAGTACTGACCCCTTCATACTGGGACCAAGGTGGTTTTGATGTCGCCATTTCTATGACAGTGCATCCAAGACTCCATATATCAACAGCTAGGCTACACCCATTTGAATTCCTAATGACCTAAGTGAGCAGCAGAAAATTAACATAGTTTTGCTGGGAAAGAAAGGAATCCCTAGGGATTTCGGGATCCAAGATTAAGAGAAATGACTAACCTCAGGTGCCATCCAGTAAGGACTACCCTTGAACGATAAAGGACAAGAATGCCCTGTAATCTGTAAAAGAGTAATATTAAAAACAATGCTAAACCAATAAATCATAAAACTGCAGGTGCCACTAGAATTAAAGCCAGGAGGATGATATAGAGCAATATGTTATTCTTTAACATTCCAACAAAACTGATTTGAAGTCTATTCAGAAGTCATACTTGATTAAATCTAACCAGCCATTTCTATACTAGTTTCCCTTCCAAAAATTTTTTTGAATTATTAACAATTTGACTGAGTTAGCTAGAAGAGTACAAGCTTACATGCTTTGCCATCCCAAAATCTGCCAGCTTAACACGACCATTTGGGTCCACAAGTATATTGGCTCCTTTAATATCCCTGCATATAAGTGAAGCATTGAGTGCATGATGATGTTTAGCGATATATATTTGCATGAAAATTCTGACAGAACATTGGCCCAAAAAAAAACTCCAGTTTACCTGTGCACAGTGTTTTTAGCATGTAAATAAGCAAGTCCGGACAAAATTTGGTGGGTGTAACTGCGGATGGCTGATTCTCCTAGTTTTCCATAGTCCTGTAGAATCTTATGGATGGAACCACCAGATACATATTCCAGATATATGTATAATTTATCACCTACCTGATAAAGGTAGATCAATTCAGAATCAACCGAAGATTAAGGAAAATGACCAGGTGGACCATTGAAGATAAAATTACATGTCACGAGACAGTGGTTTCTATAAAAGACTGCTTAGTAATGGCGTTGCCACCAATTTGCTAGTCAGACATTTAATAACATGTGAAATGTTTCTTTAACTAACAGGTGTCTAAGCCAATTGAAAAGCAAGGCATTTGGAAAACCAGAGTTGGCAAGTCTTATATCAAAGTTTACACTATCCATATTTTTCTAGAGTAAAACTGACCGTTTCAGATCCATAATACTGCACAATATTAGGATGCCTCAAGCGACTCAACAGCATGATCTCCTGTATGCAACATAAAAGATTATGTAAGAATCTTCAACTTCCCTCTCAATAAATCCAAAGGCCAAAAGACTCACTTGTCCCAATTGCTTTGCACTTTCCTTCGATTTGGCATCATCAGAAAATAATGTAACCTCCTTCATTGCACACATTTCGCCAGTTTCACTAAACCAAATAGATCAAAACCATTACTCAGGAAATGAACAGTATAAATGAACCCGTTTGATTCAGTAAGCTTCAGAGATTTATTATCTTCAGAAAAGAAGAGCTTCCACAGGAAAATAGGAAGACGGGGACTTGGGGGAGGAAATAGGATGTGCGATCAGGTTATCACACCTGTTAAACCCAACATAGACATGTCCAAATGTGCCTCGACCAAGCAACTTCCCCTTTTTCCAACGTGAGCCAGGGCTTGTGAGATTCTCTGCTCTTCCAGGACTACGCGGCACAGAAGGTGATGTCACAGCTGAATTCTGATGAGAGAAGGGTGAAGAATTGGAAACTGATATGGGAGGAAGTGGCAGAGGATGACTTTGCTGTTTTGCATCATCAGGCCAGTTACTCTGAGACTCCGAATGTCCCCCTCCAGCCCTAGGATGAAGTGGTGTCACAGCACCACTATGAATTCTAGAACTAGGGCCAGGACTTGTCATTCGAGGACTAGGATTTGGAGAATACTCTGGGCTCCCTCGACTAGGCTGCCAAAATAATTGCCCAGACATATCTCCTCCCATTGAGTTATGGCCAGAAGTCTGACCTGACCCAGGAGAGCATTGACCAGATCCAAGAAATGGAAAATCAGTATAAAGCTTTCCGGTCGTACAAACAGTATTTGTAACTGGCTCATAACCAGAGGCTCTCATTGGACTTCTAGAGGGACTAGACCTTGAGCTATCTGGAGCACTGGAAAAGGCACCATGCGGTGGAACTTGTAAATTTGCCATGTGACCATTCAAATGCCGTCTTCTTGGAGGCGAAGAGTTCAAATGTTTATTGGAGAAAAGGTTTACAGGAACAGGTGCGACTTTTGAGATTATTGGTGCAACAGGAGGCTGATCCTTAAGAGAAATGCTTCATGGAAAAAACACAGGGAGAAGAAGGCCTCATTTTAGTAAGATAGATATCACACATTATACATAAGTAAACCCAAATGAGAAAATGCACTTCTGATATAAATTTCAGTCCCCACTCACCTTGAGGGGCTGCCTGCAGCAGTCCTACACCCAATATCATAGTCATTTGCCAGAGGACTTCGCTGACGTGAATCAACTGGATCATCACTCTCAATAGAACACTCACTACAGACTGAAGCAACAGCCAACTCAGCATCCAATTCGGCAGGTTCCAGTCTCTGGCGGATGCATGCAGGTCTAGGCAGAGGTAGAAATAATGATGGTTTGGAAACCCTTTCTGGTTTTGGTTTTGCTGTTTCACTTATTCCAGAATCAGTGCGGCTGACATTGGCTAAGCGGATGCCTGGCACAGGAAGTGGCTGTGATTGAGGCCTTTCCACAAAACTTTGACATCGTGCTACATTCTTGGAAGGTGATGGAGACCTTGACGGAGCACGTGACTGAGACCCTCTTTCTGAAACAGTGTCACTTGAACGTCTTCTAGACCCTGCTGATCTACCAGAAGATTTACTTTCAGGACTTTTGAACTTCTTATGAAATGTGTCGATAAAACTTTCCTTGGTTGTTTTCTTTTTTGCCCTCTTTTGACGATGACTTTCCCCACCATGAAGGCATATTTTCTGCAAACAGAAACTTTTCAAATATGCTCGTACAAGCAAGGAGCTACAGACTCAAAAGCTTTAATGCAAAGAGTGGGAACATAAAACCAATTTCACCTAAAGAATATACCAATGAATTACAAGAATATCTACTCTATCAGACATTACTATTGACTCTTTCAGAGACATTAGAATATAGTTATCATGAAAACTATTGTTTGCATCAATTTATTCACTCCAAAACCAAAGATATTTCCCAATCCCACAATACAATTGGCCCTAAAATATAATCCTAATCAAATTTATCCTTGAAACGCTTTCTGTAAATAGAAGGCTAGAGATCCACGCAAGAAAACCCATTAATCCTAGTTCTGCTTTTCTTCTTTCTTTCTTTCCTTTTATTTTATGTTTGGTTAAAATAAGTAGTAACAGAATGCATTTCAACGAGTTGCACTCCATCTTGCGCTTTCCATTGACTACAATGACAATGAAACCCGTTATTATTGAATCATGCTAAATTTCAATATCTTAAACTCGTCAAAACTAGCAAAATTATTAATTTAACCCCAAAATCGAGGAATCTTTCCATCCCACGCTAGAAACAGCCCTCCTAAATTTCCAATCTTTTCTTATTTAGCGCGAATAATCTAATACCGGTGCCTCTGATCTCCGAACAACCATGTACAGAAACAAAGTGCAATCGCTATCTTCAGTATCCAAAATTAGAGCTTCTCGCTACAGATCTAAGCATACTTCTACAATATTTCCGCCATAATAGTAAAAAAATCACTCTATACACTGGAAATACTCACTGCAACTAACTCAAAATCTTACCTTCAACTTCGCAGCTCTCTCACATCCCACGAGCGAACCAACAAACAGCTCACTTATTCTGCAGAATCTATCCCAAATTTGAGTGTACGGTGTTTAAACAAATCCCTAGCGCCCGAATGCTTAAGAACTACGCCGTAATAATTCAAGTGCGTGTTTGTGTGTGTGAATTCAGATTATCATAAGAGATCGCGTAGAGAGAGAGAGGGAGGGAGAGAGAATGGAGTGAGTGCATAGAAATGGAGTTGTCTGAGTGAAGAATTTAATAATAGTAGCAATTATTGCAATTATTATTTGTCATTAAAGAAAAAGGACACTAATTTATTGTAATTTTGGTGGAATAATTATAAATGGAATTTAATACTTACTACTTTATTACGATATTTTTCTTTTTTTGAGGGATAAACTTTTTTCGGGTGCGCTTTGGTTAGGGCTGAGCAAAACCAAACCGGAACCGCCAAACCGAACCGAACCGAACCAAACCGGGCGGTTTGGTTCGGTTTATGTAGAGAAAACGGTTCGGTTTGGTTTGAAAATTTTCAAACCGCCAGAAAACGGTTCGGGTTCGGTTTTAGAAAAACGGTTTGGTTTTTAAACCGAACCCGCCCGAAATTTTAAATATATTATTATTTTATAATATATTATATATTTTATAAACAATTAATATTAATAATATTAAAAATTTCAAACCCTATTCATTTCTAATGTTTAGTTCAAGCTGCAGTTCAGCCGCGCCTCTCCCCCCCATTGCACATTTAGAGATTCAACTTTCAAGTTCCAATTTCTAGGGTTCCCGCCGGGCCGCCGCGGCGCCACCGCTACCCCACCCCATTCTGGCAGAAGCCGACTGCCATCCCCACCAACAATCGCTGACCCGAGATCCCTGTCGGTGCCGCCTCTCCGTCCAGTAGGGTTTCCCGACCGAGCCTCGCCGCGCCACGCCGTCGCCCAAGCCTGCCTCGCCGTCAGCCCGTCGTCCCTGCCCTGCAACCTCGGTCAGTCCCTCCCTCTTCCAGTCTTCCTTGTTTGATTTTATAATTTTCGCATTATTTGTTGTGTATGGCTGAAGTTACAATAGTTATTCAAATATATTCAATAGATGTATGGCTCTGGCTGAAAGTTTCGCAATAGATGTATGGCTGAAAGTTTCGAAATTTATTCAGAATAGTTACAATCCTCCATTTGTTGTGTATGGCTGAAAGTTTCGCAATAGATATTTGTTACAATAAGAGACTTATTCAGATTTTCTTTCAGTAGGCAATGGTTGAATTTGTATGTGGCAGTGGCTGGATTTTATTAAGCTTAGTAGTGGCAGTGGCTGAATTTGTATGTGGCTTTTGTCCACTTTCTATCATCTTACTATAAGGATTTCGGGGTCTTTGTATGTTACCTCGAATAAGTTTTATGATGAGATTAGTAGGGTGAAGTTGTTGTTGAAAAAGTGGATGACACATGATGAACAAGATGTTGTTGCAATGGGTGTCAAAATGATGGAAAAGGCTGAGAAGTATTGGGGAGATCCATTGAAAATGAACAAACTTATATATGTGGCCGTTGTTGTAGATCCAAATTATAAGTTTGAGTTCATTGAATATGCACTTGTTGAGGAGTATGGGGATGAAATTGGCAACAAGATGGCCAAAGGTGTGATGGATTCCACGAAAGAGCTTTTTGATGCTTACAAAGAGAAATATCAATCTCGAGGTGATACATCATCAAGCAATATTCGTGAGAATGTTGAATCTTCTACTACCAATGTGGATTCTTTCATTGAAGCGGAGAGCATGGGTGATAGATTCAAAAAACAAAAGATGCAACAAGATGGTTCATCAAGCAAGAAGAGTGAGTTGGATATATACCTTGAAGACAAGAATGATGTGACTACGGAAGAAAAGGCTTCTTTTAATATCCTAAGTTGGTGGAAGAAAAATCAACATAGATATCCTATTCTTTCACACCTTGCTCGAGATGTATTGTCAATGCCAATTTCCACGGTTGCTTCGGAATCCGCCTTTAGCTCCGGGAGTCGAGTGCTCGATCCTTTTAGGAGTTCTTTAGGTGCCGAAACTGTGGAGTGTCTCATATGCACCCAAGATTGGACTAGAAGATCAAGACAACCAATCACAATTGAAGAAGATTTGGAAAGCATTGAAAAACTTGAACAAGGTTAAAATATTTTAAATATTTTGTGCTATTCTTTGATTCTTGATTTCATACTCACTAATTTGTTGTTGGTGTTTATTTTTGTAGGTATGAAGAGTGTTGGCACAAGTGATGTTGGGACCACCACTTTGGACTCCATGGAAGTAGAGGGGTGAAGATTGAAGATAATGAACAAGAAGAAATGTCTATGACTTGTTATCTTGCTTATGGAGTTATTATGCTATTTTTATTTTGGAATTGTGATTTGATACATTTTGCCTTTTATTTTGTTGTGGACTTGTAGTTGTGTGTGTGGATTATATTTGTGGGGAATATTAGGTATGCATTTTGTGAACTTTTAGTATGCATTTTGGTGAATTTATGCATTTTAAAGGCTGCCACATATTGCTCTACCAGGTTTTTTAATTAAAAAAAAAAAAAAAAATTGGAACGGTTTTAGGCCAAACCGAACCGAACCGAACCGAAAATTTATGGTTCGGTTTGGTTCGGTTTTTTCAAGTAAAGCGGTTTGGTTCGGTTTGAAATTTTAGGTGGCGGTTTGGGTTCGGGTTGGTCAAAACGGTTCGGTTTCAACCCAACCCGCCCGAATGCTCACCCCTAGCTTTGGTTGCTTTTGAGGTATTCCTTTTATGTACTTTATTTAAATATTTATTTTTTTATTACTAAATTAACTTCGAATAACTTACTCCATTTTAATAGGGGCAACATAGTACCTGAAAGTGACGGCGTCGCTTGTAAATAAGATCATTTTCGGTCATTTAATGAATTAAAACAAAGAGTAATTTCTAGTATAATTTTTTAAAATATTGAAATAAATGTTGTGTAATTGTTTATTGGTAGAGTTTAATTAGATGACGAAATGTAGTCAGTAAATTAGGACAGGTAATATAATTAGAATTGAATTGTTGACAGGTTTTAGATTTGAAAGCAACATCTACATAGATCCGTTAGTAGTAACTACAATAGCAATATGTTATATTGGATTTATTTAAAATAAAAGAGCACTATATGCAGGAAATATACGTGAGTTATTAGTAGATTCAATTTTGAAATATGGAAATTTAAGGAAGTAGAGGACTCGTCACATTCCTTTGATTTAAAATATAAAACTTTTAATGTATCTATTTAGACATATGTATCAACTGTAAGTGCAAATTTATATTGATTTAAAATATGGTGGTGTATGCAGTTCGTGCAATTCTTATAATTTGAATTCAAAAGTATTATATTTTGGATCATCGAATTGTAACTTAGTGCTATCAAATTATATACTGAATTAATTGGCTTTATCAATGTATTTCTTTTCTTTTTTTGACATTTGGGGGAGGGGGAGCGGTGGAATTTGATCCCTAAATCTCACTGTTCGTAGATAGAAGATCGCACCGCTTGGTGTCCCCTTGGGGATAGCTTTATCAATGTATTTCAGTGACAGGTTTTGGTAGGTTTAAGAAATTATGAAATTTATTATTGTATTTACTTAATTAATAATCAATTTTTGTTCGGTCGAGTTGCTACAATTTTATTACTGATCAATACGTAAGTACGATTATGCTGTATATTGATATCTAAGTTAGATTCATCCTTTCTATGAAGTGGATCGAGTTATATTCATCCATTTTTACATATATAAAAGAAAAATGGAATAAATATTTGGTTTGCCAATATATGGATATATATAATATATATAATTTAATAATCCAACCAAATCATACATTTTTTTTACTTTTTTTTAATTCCATAATAATAGCATAAATTGAAGATAGATTTCGAACACGAAAAAACTTCCATGCGCTCTCAAGTGGCGCTCCCAAGTGCTCCAATTATGTTAGTATATTAAGGGAATGTTTTATTACTCGAGATTAGAATGTCTCGAAATTGTTCGAGATTAAATTGATCCGAGATTACTTGAGATTATTTTTATCACATGAAATAAATCAAGAATCATAACTCATGATTAATCATATGTGACATAGTCTTGAGATTAAATATCGAGCCATATCTATCGAATCGAATAAAATATTAGAAGACTAATCATATCTAATCTTAGAAACCGAACACCCCTTAAAAGAAGGGCCCAATTAAACAGCTAGCTCAGTTGATTGAATAGTGAGTTAAATAGATAAAGGTTAGGAGTTCGAATTACACCTCATGCACTTACATTTTCAGCATCGTCAGCACTCCTAGTCAATTTTTTTTATTATTATTATTTTCAAAGTGTCATTTTCTTAGTAAAAAGATATTATTCTTATATGTAAATGACATTTTTATTTATGGTAAATGATACTCAATATAATATTGACTTATTTTTTAAATTTAATTAACAATAAATATTTTTTGTATTATAAATGACACTTTTAATGTTCGTAAATGAAATTTTATATTATGCAAATGATACTTTCGAATGAAACTTTTAATAACAGAAAATAATACTTCTCAAATGACACTTTTAATAATAGAAAATTATACTTTTAATGTATGTAAATGATACTTCATAAATAATTTTTTTATAAAATATTGCATAAAAATAAATGATATATTATAAAGTGGGAATTATCACATATAGCCATTTTTGTTAAAAATATAAGTTTTATAGCCATAGTTTATAGGGGTAATTGCCTGTAAATTCCTAACGTTTACACGGAATTGGTTTTTGCACCTATTTTTATTTTTCTTCTTTTAAATACCTGACCTTTCGTTTTTGTCTCCAATTTGTCCGATCACCGGTTTTTTCTTATGCCGGCGCCGAAAATGCCACTGTGGCAGCCGGAATCGCTGATTTGGCAGCCGGAAATTGACACATAGCCTGCCTATTCATGACATGTGGAATTAAAAAAAATAATAAAAAAAATAAAAAAAATCTATGTCGTCATCTTCCCCACCCACCCATCGTCTTCCCCTTCCCCCACCCGGCTCTGCCACCCTCTGCCGCCGCTGCCGCCACCACCGCCCCCAGCCACACACCACCGGTGATTCGCGCGCCACCGGCGAGCTCAGTCTCAACCGCACCCTCCACCGGAGATTCCCTCACATCTGCTCTGCGAAACATAGCTCCCACCTCTGCTGCCGCCACCACCGCCCCCAGCCACACACCACCGACGATTTTCTCAAACCCTTATCCCCCTCCTCCAACCCGCCGCCGCCTTCCCCTGCCACCACCACCACCGTTCGCATAATTTCGCCATGGAAGATATGGATTTCAAAGTAGAAGAAGCCACCATCAAATCAATCCAACAAACCCTAATCCCCTCCCCTTGCCGCCGCCTCCCCCTCTGCGGCCGCCAACCCCCCCACCCTGCTCTACACAACACTCTCCTTCCCCAACAAAAAATAAGAAGAAAAAAATGAGGAAATTCAGACAAAGCTTCAAATTTGGGCGGATCTGGGCTCCACATCTATCGCCGTCGTCATGTTCTGTGCGTTGGGGGAGGTGACAGCTGCGGAGGGTGGGGGAAGGGGAGGGGTCGACGGAGGATGGGGGAAGGGAAGACGGTGGTGGCGTGGCCGATTTGCAGAGATCGGCGCCCGGTGGCAGATGGTGGGGGAAGGAGAGGAGGGAGGGTGGCGGGTGGGGGAACGAGGAAGAGGGGGAAGAAGACGGGGGGAGGGGTCGACGGAGGATGGGGGAAGGGGAGACGGTGGTGGCGTGGCCGATTTGCAGAGATAGGCGCGCTCGGTGGCAGATGGTGGGGGAAAGAGAGGAGGGAGGGCGGCGGGTGGGGGAACGAGGGAGATGGGGAAGAACACGGGGGGGGGGGTTATTCCACATGTGAATTTTTTTCTTTTTTTTGTTTAATTTTATTCCACATGTCAAATATATACTTAGGTGTCAATTCCGGCTGCCACCTCGTCGATTCTGGCTGCCACAATGGCATTTCCGGCGCCGGCATAAGAAAAAATCGGTGATCGGACAAATTTGAGATAAAAACGAAATGTTAGGTATTTAAAAGAAGAAAAATAAAAATAGGTGCAAAAACCAATTCCGTGTAAACGTTAGGAATTTACAGGCAATTACCCCTAGTTTATAATATACTCCCTCCGTCCACGAAATGAGTACTCATATTTCCTTTTTCGTCCGTCCACGAAATGAGTACCCATTTCCCTTTTTGGCAAGTGTACCCCACACAACCCTTTAATTAATACTCTCAAAAAGTGGGACCCTTAAACTATTCATACTACACTCCATACATTTCTTAAAACT
The DNA here is from genome assembly GCF_028751815.1 of Salvia miltiorrhiza. Taxonomy (NCBI): domain Eukaryota; kingdom Viridiplantae; phylum Streptophyta; class Magnoliopsida; order Lamiales; family Lamiaceae; genus Salvia; species Salvia miltiorrhiza. The sequence goes on along the minus strand of NC_080393.1, from coordinate 22,216,848 downwards.
CGTGCCGTCCACAAATGGGTACTCATTTCGTGGACGGAGGGAGTATAAGTTATATAGTCATTTTAGGCTTAAAAGACTATAACACCCTTCGACTTTTTTGTATTTTTATTTAACATTTTACATTATATTTTTGTTTAACATTTTCTTCTCTATACATTCTCTCTCTACATCAAATTTTTCCTTAACCGTCCCAAATAACCCTCATTTCTAAAAAAATCAAGACATTTTTACTGTCATTCTCACTCTGTCCTACCCGACAATCTCTTCACTAAGGGGTGTCGGAAATAGAGCACGACCTCACCAAAAAATCGAAGGTGCGACGTTCGTTGGCGGTGCCAAATTCAGAAGGGAGAGAGACAAAAAGATGAGTGGAGCCTATATGTGTTCGCTATTATTTTCACCACGCCGCAAGTATACGGTGTAGTTGCAATAAGTGGAAGCAAGGTCGTATCCCACAAGGATTGGTGAATTCAAACTTCTAAATACTATTAATAAGTTGTTTTCAATCTATTTAGACAACCAAAGATGAAGAGATTGAAGGTTAAAACAAAGCTAAATAAAGCAAGTAAATAAAATAACAACAAAATAAACTTAGTTAATAAATTGGGGAATGACTCGAAGGAAAGTTATCCTAGGGACTAGATTTCGATGGATCGTAATGAACTTCAATCTAAATCAATATAAATCTTGATATGACCTACTTATCTAGGGCGATCTCCCCACTAGTTTTAGCCCCCTCCCGGACGACTAAAACAGTAGATTACGGGTCATAATTGCCGTCCCCGGTCAATTTCTAACCTACAACTCCCAAGAGCACAAAAGATCAACAAGCCCTCACCCAACTCTCAACCTCTCGGTTTATTGAGATGATATGTATCAAACTCCTAATCTATTGTAATTATCCTCTCCCGATTCAAATCACAAATTAGAAATGCACAAAAGGTGGCCAACCAATCATACAAGAGATAAATCTAGGACTTGAAAAGATAACAATAAGCACAATCAAGATATATATTGAACAAAGAAATCAATCCATTACAAATCCATCTAATCTAATCCCTAAGATAAGAGATTTTAGCCAAGCATATTCATAATAAAAGCAAATCTCAAGTCATAAGAAAACATAAATAAAGATATAGAGAGATAGAGATTCATAGACAAATCCTATAATCTTGATCTTCAATCATGTAGTCTTGATGAGCTCCTTTCCAAGTCTTCCCCTTCTTTATTTGATTTTGGTGTTGTTTTTGTGTGTGGAAGAGAGAAAAAATGGTAGAGAATGGAGGCTAGGGTTTGGGATTGGAGAGTTGGGGAAGATGAAGTGGGTGTGTGTGGTGAATGATGTTAGAAAAGAAGGGAAAAATGGAGTTTTGGGGCTAAAATCGCGTCTGGGGCCCACTTGGGGGAAGCCCCGCCCTTTTCCCGCGGTCACGGTCCGCGTCCGCGGCCTTCAAACGTGGGGGATGCTCAGGGGACCCGCGGTCCCGCCCCGCGGCCGCGGGTGGTGACCGCGGGTGACTCCTGGAGTCAGGAGCAGCTGACCCGCGGTCCCACCCCGCGGCCGCGGGTGGTAACCGCGGGGTACTGGGCGTTTTGCACAGTCCGCTCGTTTTGCTCCGTTCTCCCTCGTCCGGACTCGGATTTGGTCGCCGTTTGCGCTCACGGATTCCTCTCGAGACGTACTTCAATCTCATATCTTCAAAATCCTCCAATTAATCCTTGATTTTTCCTGAAATTACTCCAAAACTACACCAAGACATCAAATCTTCATAAAACTCAACATTATGGTACAAACACGCATTGGCAAACAAAACATGAAGGAAAATGACAACAAATCATGTGGAATTGAGGTACGAAAACCATGTTTGTCAATATGTCCATCCATGAAATCGACGAGATGAAAGAGAGACGGAACGCGTACGGCGGCGCCAACTGATAGGCGACCGCCAATCACTGGAGAATGAGCCACAACTAGGGGTGGGCATAAATCAAACCGGACCGAAAAAATCGACTGAACCGATCATTTTTTGTTCAGTTCGGTTTTTGGAATTTTGGGTCGATTTTCGATTCGGTTTTCAAATGTCTAAACCTACCAGATTTCGATTTTGGTTTTCTGTCCATGGTTCGGTCGGTGCCCGAACCTAACCTATATAATATATATATATATATATATATATGTGTGTGTGTGTGTGTGTGTGTGTGTATTATAATACATTTAATATACTCAAATTTGAAAACCCTAGAGAACTAAACCAAACAACCCGTCTCCTCTGGCCCTCTTCCAAGTGCCTCCACAATCCACACAACACTCATCAGTCGCAAGACTCGCAACCCCCGGCTTCTCCTCGCCCCTGCAACCACGCTGGTGCTAGCCGCGCCACCTACCCACCCCGGCCTTTCCACCCCCGCTGGCGTAGACCAGTGCCACTTCCATTCTTGCAGCAGCACCAAACCAGCGCCACCCCCCGGCTTCTCATCCGCCGCTGAGTCACTGGCTTCTACTCCGCCGTTGACACACACCGGCGCCATCTCCCATGATTTTATAAAAGTTACGCTATTTTTTTTTTATTTCCAATTCATTTTAGTATGATTTTTTTAAAGATGATATGTGTTTAGTCTGTTTAGTTGGTGAGAATTTGTGGCGAGAAACAAAAGTAGGGTCTGATCTGATTTAGTTTCTGTTAGTCTGATTTTTTTAAAAAATAAAAGAGAAAACAATTCGATTCGGTTACTGACCGAAATCGATCGGCTTAGATCGGTTTGGTTTTGATCGGTTTTTGGCCTTCTAGCGGTTCAGTTCGGTTCGGTTCAACCATTTCACAATTTGATTCGATTTCAATTTTTATAAATCGGGCCGGGTCAGTTCGATTTTGAACCGATGCACAGCCGTAGCCACAGCGGCGGCGATTGTTGGTGAGGAATTAGGGCACAGTCAGGGGATCGAGAGAGGTGAATCAATAAATTAGGGTCTAAATTTTATGTTGTTTGAGCTTCTGGAATTGGGGGTTTTGCAGAGGCAACAGTGGTTGCGGGGGAGGTTGCAGACTTAGTAGATCTAGGATGAACCGGATGTCGTCAGGAATTGAAGATAGAACCAATGGAGGTTGCAAACTTGGTAGATCTACTTTTCCGGCCGACAAGCTATTTTTTCTTTTAGCAAATTAAAAATTCAAGCAGCCGCGTAGCTATTATAATTTACATCAGTGGCATGCTTTATATACAATAAGAAAAATAATGTTTAATTAATTCATTTGTTCATTATTAAGGTAGCAAAAAGTAGATAAATCTAAATGGTGTCCTAAATGAGAGTGGCACAAGTTTTAACCGAGTTGGGTTAGATATTTGTGGTTTTGAACCGGGTTGGGTTAGACATTTGTTAAAAATCCCAATTCAGGACTAGGCCGTTCTAAGTGTAGTCCTGGGTCAAGTTGGGCCTAACTTTCTACGGGCTCATCCTGACCTGGGTCAGGCCAGAGTTGACAACTCTCGTAAAAATTCATAAAAGTTCTTTGTGATATACATAAATGATTGCAAAGTTACAAGATGCAATATGATGTAGATACAGGATTTGAGACATTGTAATTTTCAAAATCTATGATAAGATGTAGAAGCCAAACATGTGTTTGGAGATATTAATTGGTATATTATATATAAGCATATATTGACAAATTGGCAGATAGAGCATATCATTAATATACAATCCATTTTGTTCTACATAGTCTTTTGTTCTTCAAATTTTTTAGGGAAAAAAAATTAAATCAATCAGTTTTTTGAAATATAAATAACTATAATAAATTATTTAAAATTTACAACTTAGATGATCAAATTCATATACAAGAAAAGAATATATGTGCAACTACTTCAAATATTTATAAAACTAAAAAATCGACACCTTTGACCTCACATAATTAGGAAAAAAATTAATTAATGCAATATTTTAGTTTTGTCTTATTTACTAGTTAGTAGATTTACATTTCTTGTAAGTATATCATAATTCATTTTGTGATAACTTTTCTTATTAGGTTTTCAATATGACTCCTCTTGTTCGATTGGAAGAGAGGATACGAAGGCTAAAACAACTTCAATTAGTTATTATAATGGTTATGGTAGTGTGCTGATGATGTAATGAGTTTGGTATATGATAAACATTGATATAGTTAAGAGTATTCATTTGAGGTCAAGGAAAAGCAACATGAAAATATTACGCTTAATGGTCTTGAGTGTGTTGATAAGAGATAGTTATGCAAGACAGAAATGAGCTTCGTGTCAATAGACATACATTTAATATCATTTTTGAAATGCTTAGAAATGTGGGAAGATTGAGTGGAACTAGAAATATGTTTCATCAAGAGATACTTGCCATATTTCTATCTACATTGTCTCACCATAAGAATAATAGATCAGTTGGCCAGTTCTTTTGGAAGTGAAGAAACTATTTGTTGACAATTTAACCTTTGTTTAAAGGCTTTGCTAAAGTTGCATGAACATTTACTTCACAAGCTAACTCCAATTTATGATTATTGTGAAGATGATAGGTGGAAACATTTCAATGTATCAGTTCTTAATATACGTCTACTATTTAGTTAGATTCTCGTCTTATGTACACAATTAGTTATGCCCTTATATTTTCTTCCTTGTAGAATTGTTTATGAGCCTTAGATATCAGTTACATCAATGTAAGAGCGCCTTCACAAGAAAATGGAAAGTATCGCACAAGAAAAGTGTTCGTTATTTATTTTCGCTACGCCGCTAGTGTACGGTATAGTTGCAATATAATAAAGTAAGGTCATATTCCACAAGGATTAATAGTTCAATTCTAGTGATTATCCTAATTCATTGTACTAGGGCTATCTAGACTAAATAATAAGGTGATTGGTTTGATTATCTAATTAATTTAAATCAAACAAATAAAGTGTGTTAATCAAGTGATAGGTGTGATTTAGGGACTACGCATCAATAGACTTCAATTTAGCTCAATATAAATCTCGATATTCCTAATTATCTAGAGTGATCTCCCCACTAGTTCTAGCCCCCTCCCGGACGACTAAAACAGTAGATTACGGGTCATAGTTGTCGTCCTCGATCAACTTCTAACCTATAACTCCCAAAAGCACAAAGGACCGATAAACTCTCACCTAACTCTCAACCTCCCGGTTTATTGAGTCGATATGTTTCAAGCTCCTAATCTTTTACTCCCTCCATCCGCCAAAACTGGGGCACTTGAGGTGGGCACGGAGTTTGATGATTTTGATATAGTGGAGAAAGGGTCCCACCACTTTATGAGATATGTGATTGAGATTGAATTTGGAGTGAGTGTTTTTGTAAATAAAGAGTGTTTGTAAGGTTAAAAGATTAAAGTAAATGGTGGGACCATTTCTTTAAAAGAAAAGTGGTACACTTTTTTGCGGACGCCCGATATAGTAATTGTGCCCCACTTTTGGCGGAAGGAGGGAGTATGATTATCCTCTCCCGATTCAAATCACAAATTATAAATGCATAAAGAGTGACAAACACTTCATACAAGAGATAAACCTAGGGCTCACTACAAGAAAAATGTTAATAGACGACACGCTAAACCTGTCATCTATTAGAAAATCGTCTGTCATAAATGACGGTGTAGTCTATTTAGGGGCGCTGATAGACGACACGCGGCCGCTGACACGCACCCGTTGTGCGGTACGATCAAAATACTTGTGTATGTCCAAAACGGACGATACACGTTCCTACGCCTTGCAACCAGAAATAAGTCTTAGTGGCAAGTATAGGGTCGAATCCCACAGGGAGTGAGGAACCACTTTGTTCTCCAACGACAAACTGAGGTGTCACAGGTCTCAATCTGTATAATCTGCACAAGAAACCAAACAAAGATCAATAATAACAAGGGGGTGAGGTTTTACGGTTAGGTCATAACTGTTGTCAACATTTGTTTCGGTCATAGGCATACTGATGATCCGTCCATGATCTATATAAACTCAAGGCGTGGCCCAAAGACATTTGTAATACCCCGTTTCCTCGAGCTAAATTTAGAATTTATTTTCGAACTTAGAAGTAAGATGATTCACGCCGGATATAAAGAAAATGAATTTATTTTTTTAATTCCAACAAAAATAATTTACAAAAACATTTGTAAATTTAGTTATTGAATTAATATGCATTGCATATTTATTTAATTTAACATTTAGCATCTACACGAGCTATTTGTTTAAGCGAACACTGAACGATTATTACAGTTTTCATAGTACAAACCGGAAGACTTTTTATTATATTTTTATTTCACTTTCACTCACACTTTTCACTCCCACCCACTCACACTTTTCACTTCCACTCACCCTTTCCACTCTCCCCACTCACACGATACCTTGCCCCCCATTCCCTTCCACTCACCATTTCTCCTACATACCAAGGAACTAAGTGCGGAGCTACACCCACAGAAGTTCAGCTATACCACACGGACTCCACAAACTCAGCTGAAAGCTCTAAAGACTTCATCTACAAATCACTCTGCCCATTTTACCTCCATTCACGGTTAGCACCCCAAATTCAGTTTCAGTGATTTCCTCCAGTACTCAAAACTCTAATGTACAGCAGACAACAATTCATGTTTTTGTGTATGCACGTCACTTACTCTCACTTATAAATTGAATGAAGACTTTTGAACAAAGCATTCATATACATGTGCATACCATCTGTGTTTACATACTACATATGAAACATGTTTTTCTTTAATAAAATGAAAAGAAAGGATTTAGTCTTGAAGCCCTGTTTTAAATCTTCGGTCTTGAGCGAATGGGAAGGGCGCCGGTGGCAGCCCGCCTCATCTGCTGCTACTGTCGACGGTGGCGTGGTGGCTGCGACGCCGAGGGTGGCGCGGCTTGTCGCTGCTGCTCCTCCGGCGAGCACCACGGAGGGCGGCTGTTACCAGCCGAAGAGAGAAAGGCAGAGAGGGCGATGGAAGAGAGGTGTGCTGACGGTGGTGGCGTGGAGCCAATGACCGCGGCTGCCGAACCTAGAACATGGGGAGTTGAGAGAGCTGGGGTTGAGAATCGAGGGAGGACGGAAGAGGGAGGATTGGCGACGGCGGCGGTGGCTTGATGCTCCTGCTGCTCGTCGATTCAGAGAGAGTCGGAGTCACCGGTCGGCGGCAGCTTTTGTTGTTGCGTCGCCGGAGAATAGAGAGAGTATGAGGGATGGCGTCTGTGGGTGTTGGTGCGATGAGGGAGATGAGAGAGGGGAGAGCCGAGCGTCGTCAGCGGCTGCCGCTGTTGCTCCGGCAAGCTTCGGCGGCGATGGTGGCGGCATGAAGCTGCTGCCGTCGGCCAGAGTTGAGCAAGGGCTCGGCGAGCCTGAATCCGAGAGGGAGACAGAGACGGTGGTTGGTTCCAGATGCTGCGGCTGTCGGGTTGTGCAGGTAGAGGGAAAACGAGGGAGAAGAAGATGGGGGAGAGGGAGAGGTCCAGTCGCCGGCTCTTCGCCGGAGGAAGGCTGCGGCGGCGGGTTGGCATGAACCGTGAGAGAGAGAGAGAGAGGTTCAGCTTTTGTGTGAGTGTGTGCGTGTGTTTTTCGTGAAGGAGAGTGATGGAGCGGCGTGAGTTTGAGGAAGAAGAGATGTAGGTTTGGGTTGTTGGGCTTGAAAGTTGGGTTTGGGTGATGGGCTCTCATTTGGGCCGATTTATTTCAATGATTTGGGCCGAGTATTTGGGCCGATTTTTATGAGTGATGGGCCGATTTTTAAATAGATTTGGGCTGCGATTTTAAAAGCCTGGGCCGATTTTAATTTTATTTAGCTGGGCTCGATTTATTTTATTCAGTTTGGGCCATCCCTATTTTATTGAGTTGGGTCTCATCTTTTAAATTTATATGGGCTATTATTTATTTAAGCATGGGCCCTATTTCATCTATTTAAATGGTTTCCTATTTTAATTAATTGAACTATTAATTAGTTTAATTAATTTATTTCAAAGACTAGTTTTCATAAAAATATTAAATTATTATTATGTGCATATTTTAAGTAAATTACTTATTATATGCTAAGCATGACATGAAATTGCATTTTTACTTGCAATAAAAGTATTTAATTGGTTTTAATTATAATTCCAATTATTAAAGAAATATGAGTAAGAATATTGTTGGTGTTCTTAACTCAAGAGAAATGTTTTCAATTATTTATTCATTAAATTTTGAAAACCCGGCTGAGTGAATCATAGAATATTAAGCAACTCACCGTGACTTAAGATTAGATTCAAGGAGACCTATTGAGAATAGATTTCTTGTAGGCTTTGAGCATCAGAAAGATTAGCACTGCTATTCCGATTCAGAGATAAGGTTAAACGACAGGCTTTGCCTATTCAGGTGGGCATTACTTTCATATATATCAAATGAGTTTAAATGTTACGTTCAAGCAAGTTATTTCATGACTAAATTAATTGAAGTTATTTCAAATATTGTCTTGCCATAAAATGTTTCAATTTCAGTATGATATCTATCTGATGTTACTTTTATCATGTAATCGAATTCGGGTCTTGAGCAGTTGATAGCTATCCTGCCAGGGCTAGTGTACACCAGTGACCGTGAGTCATCTAGCGGGTTGGCCGGTCAAGTGACCGTGAGAGGTGGCCACCTCTCCGGCACACAGTTCCAGATATGATAGATTACAAGAGAACTTAGACTGCAGTCGAACTTTAAGAATCACAAATGAATTTAGTAAGCTTGGGCCTTTTAGCGAAAAAACTCCCTTGCTGTACTGTTTATTATGGCATGACAATTTACAGTTTTGAAGCATGTATTTTTATACTTAGGCATATGTGCCCACTGAGTACTTTTGTACTCAAGCCCTGCATATATTTCTAAATGTGCAGGTTGAGTAGCTACCGATGGTGATGAAGTGACGAGCGAGATTCTTTTGCTTTATTATGTATTAATGAACTCTAGGGTTACATGTCTTCATACATGTAATCAGAACCTTATTCCGCTGCGTACTCAGAAGTTTTATGTTATTTTGGCTGAGTCAGAGATATTTGAACTTACTAGTTATTTGAGTTTATACGACTAAACCTCTGTTATATTATAAATATTTCTTTTGTTAAATGATGAAATGTGATCCTTCCTTGTTTGATTATACCCTTTCTACCCCGCTTCTAATCTCCCTCCATTAGTCACAGTTTCCCCGGCTTAATTATCCTTAATTAGGGCCGGTCGTGACAGAGTGGTATCAGAGCAGTTCATTTGCTCTGAACCCTAGAGTTAGCCCATTTTTCTAGTATGATCACTAGTATATACGAGTCAGTCAACCAAAGCTCATCACTTCATCACATCATCATGCTCAGCAAGAAAGAAGGTGGTAATGATTTTAAACCATTGAGAAGTTCACGTTTTATAAGAATGTACTGATGCTTACATTCAAGTTTTATGCTTTATTGATTGATTAGATATCTCAATGAACTTAGATGCGTTAAGAATGCATGATCATTGTTACGAGAAGAACAATAAAAGCTAGAAACTCAGTTATATTTCACTATAGCCATGGTGAAGAGCTAAGAAAGAAGAAGAGAATCCAATGAAAGTAGTGCAAGCGGAGTGCCACGCACGAATCACTGACGCATGCATTGTTCTTCATTCAGGTTGTTCACGCGAGACGGAACACCTAATCGACTATTGCCTTATTCAATGATAGTTTAAGTATGATATTGCTTATAGCGATGAGTGTGACTTATGTAATCATTTAGCTAATTCCTAACAAGTTGAGACTCACTTCTAGCCTCGATTATCACTAGTTATGGCATGAAGAGAACCTTTATGATTTATGTTCAACCTTTAGAGTTAGACTCGCATCGGGTCATAACGCTTTGTTTAATGATGATATAGTATTGTGACTAGAACTTTCAGATTGCAATTCCTGATATACGGAACCTTTTATATTACCTATTACATTACAAGGGACATGGTTGAGAACCCTTATTGATTATGATCACGTGCTACGAATCCAAAAGACGAGATGTGACATGGATAATAGCAGTTACCAACCATTATGATTGATAAAAGAAAAATCTATGCAAATGCATAAAATGGGATAAATTCCCAAGGATGGTTGCAAGTTTAATAAGAGCTTGAAATGTCGACAACGGTTCGACGATGGGGTTAAGGGATTGAGATTTTAATGAAACCCTAAGAGTATACTCAAGTTAAGTATACATACCTTACTCTATTAAAGACATCGCCCCAATTACAACATCTCGGGTTAGACGATCAACATAGTGACCAGAATGAAGGTGTCGACTAAAGTCGTTCCATGATTTAGTATTATGTGTAGCGATCCATACTAAATAAGATGCTCAGAGAAGCAAAATCTATTTCATTATGAAAGATGTCATGATTCAGAAGGTCCTTCGCAAGGGCACGTTAGTGTTTCAATTTACATGGTCACATTTCAAGCGTTATGAGAATGAACGCTCAATGCTAGAAGTAACATATTAAGATCGTTTAGATTGTTGAGTAAGTTTGAATAATGTTGAAAGGTCTTACTTCGCTCATAGAAAATTTTAGGAAATGATATTGATTATAGAAAATAGACTTCAATATTGAGAATCTCTAGAACATTCTCAATGATAGATTTTAGAAAAAAAAAATGGAGATTTTATAACAGAGGTACCTTTTGCAGCTAGTGATCAAGAATTACCAAGTTCGGAAAAGTATTTCCGAGTGACTGAGAAGTAGTTGTGTCGGACCTGGCCAGTCCACATGGCCAAAATCTCAGTAGTCGTCATATATGGGTCTTTAAACCTATATATTTTAAACCTTCATATGAAAAGCCAAACGGGTTCAGACTATTAGGTCATTTCGCTTCGACCTTTCAGTCAATTCATTTCTACCATATGGTTATTCATTTTCAATTGTTTGGCAAATTATTGGAACACTTTGCCTAATTGTCATTTGTGATTTGAATCATTGCGATCTACTAGCTGTTGGTAGATTTTCTGTAACCCGAGGACAAACAAGTACTCATCAGATTAATCAGTCAAACACGTATGCTTCAACTCAAGGGTCAAGCACGTAATGCATGCAGACAATCTCTTATGCATTTAGTAGGACGTTAGTTGTGTATTTCGAAAATGATGATCATTTCGATGCTTTTGTATACCTCAATGTTGGCTTAGTTACTTTGACTAGTATTAGTAGGGAAACGTTGGTTCATAGGGCATTTCGGACTGAGCTCGTTCATGATAACCTTGCTAGATAGCCAGTTCATCATATATAATGCTTGGATTGATCATCAGATCTATATTCAATTGTTGATAAAATAGTCTTCATTGATACTAATTTCCCATGTCTATGTAGCAACCCTATCAGTCTTTTGCGGCAAGTCACTTCCGCTATGTTATTTTTATACTTTCATGAGGAAGAGTATGAGTGAGATTTGAGAATCAAGAAAACAATTTACAGAATCGATGATACACATATGTGTATTACATTGTTGACTATATGTCGACTCATCGGAATGCCAACAAAGCAAAGGCGTCCAAGAGAAGGGGAAAGAATTCCTTGAGATGATGGAAGAGGCCCAGTACCAGGGCTAGAACAAAACATGGCCTCACCACCCATACAACCAGAACATAGAATAGATGAACTATTCCTATAACAAAGTCCACTTGTCTTCAGTGGGACAAGAGATCCAGCCAAGCTGAGACATGTGTGCGAAAGATTTAGTGCATTTTCAGCTTTTTCGCTGCACTGACCAAGAGCGCCTAACTTGTGTGTTCTTTTCAGTTGACTGGGTCAGCTGATTTCTGGTGGGAAGCAAGGATGAAAACGATGACAGCAGAGCAGATAGGAAACCTGACTTGGGAATAATTCAAAGCCGGTATATATGACAAGTATATACCCAAGAGCTACCGCAAGAAAAAGGAGGCTGAATTTTACAATTCTGAAACAAGGAAAGATGTCGGTAACTTAATACGACAGGATGTTCTGCGATATGTCTAGATATGCGCCGGAACAAGTTGACACAGATGAGAAGATGGCTGAAAAGTTTTGTGCCGGTCTGAGGCACGAGATTAGGATGGCTTTGGCAGGCCACGGAGGATTGTCCTACACTGAGTCGCTCAGCCGAGCATTAGACATTGAGGCAGCCATGCCAGGAGAAAGACCTGCAACTGTACCTGCGCCAGCACCTCCACATGATCAAAATCATAATCAGAATTTCAAAGGAAAGAAGAGATGGGACAACAGTAACCTGAGCCCTTAACGATAAGATGAGTTAAAGTCGTGTTTAGGACTATCGAGCCTTTCACGAATACCAGATGTATGGTCGAGTTAGATTCTTTGAATCTTTCCGGCACAAGCAAAGTTTTCATGAAAGGGACTTTAAATGTCCATATATGTTAAGGTTTCAAAAGAAACAGAAGTATGTATGTATGTATGAATGAAAGAGAAAGCTTTATGCTGTCGTTTTAGGCTAGCTGCCTATACGATTAGAATGATGGGTCCTCTTACAAACCGTTTGAGTACCATCCAATAATGCTTTGAGAATGTTAATCGTGATAGCACCGCTTGATCGATTTAACCGTTTGAGTAAAGACTGGTAAGATAAAAATGTTTAACATAGAGATGTTACAACATAGAGGCACTGCCTTAAGACTAAGGATTCATTTGAGCTATTTCAATAGCGGTGAGATTAAGTTTTTCACATAAGAACTTATGTTGCTTATGATTATGATGTCAGTCGTGATAGCTTTGCTAGAACGGCATAGAATGGACTTTCATGGTATCAGTGACTTATGATGAAGTACTTACTAGTAAGTTTTAAGTTAGAAGTTTGATCAGAGACTTACATGAATAAGAAGTTGACATGATTGGGGGCGAAGCTCCCATTTGACTGAGTGATTCGTTTTGTTGGGTCTGGCCAGCCCACATGACTAAGATCTCGGTGATTGTCAATTAAGATTTTTGATCTCGAGGTAGAACATCACTACAATATATATAGACTCGCACTATATAGTTGTCACAATAGAATATTTTTTATCACGATAAGTATAGTAGCGATTAGAATTACTCAGTTTGTCATTAGTTTTCAACCAGCTGTCAATATGTGGTCCACATGGTGGACAATAATGAGAAATGCGTAAAGGAGTTCGTAAATGAATCGCGGCATGAGATATTCAATTTTCTTAGTGAACCAGGGAGACATTACGAAGGAACAAGCAATGAACGAGACTCTCACCACCGAGTCACTACAACAATTGGAGAAGGAGAAAGTTCACGCACAAACAAGATATGTACACCACCTCAAGAGGGAGGTAAAGAAAATGAAATGGAATGAAAGAAATAGAGGAAACCCTGAAATAGAAGGAAAACACTGGAACTAAACTTAAGATATAACCCAACCCCAAGGCTAGTAGGCTCAAGCTAAGAGAGTGAATGCTTTGGCTAAAGTGCCGGAAGCTACAGCAAGAATAAAGTTGGAACGCCACCACAATGGAAACTTAGAAACCCCCATTAAATAACCATTTGGAAATGGGAAAATGAGTTTACATGGCAGAAAGAGTGCCATTAATCCTCGAAGTGAAAGTTACGAAGACGATGAGAAAAGTTTGATGTTAGAATTCCCTAGTCAATCTGAGAAGGTGACTTAGGACGAAGGAAACAATTAAGGAAGTTCAACAGATTTGAGAGTACAAAGATATTTTTCCCAATGAATTACCAAATTTTCACCAGACCTAGTTTCATGCAACATAGTATGTCACTATGGGGAGCACTAATTAAAGATGTCAAAGAAAAGATGATACACTAAGGATGTGTATTGATTATAAGAAGTTGAAGCAAGCTCATAAGAATAGATATCCTCTTCCGAGGATAGACGACCTGTTAAATCAGTTAAGAAGAGCCGGTGTGTTTTCCAAGATTGACCTAAGATCTGATTACCACCAACTCAGGATGAAAAGAGAAGACATTCCAAAGACAGCGTTTCGAACGCGTTATGGACTTTACGAGTTCACAGTGTTGCCCTTAGATTTAACGAATGCCCCAGCAGTTTTCATGGACCTAATGAACAGAGTTTTCCATCAGTATCTCGATAGTTTTGTCTTGGTGTTTAATGACGACATCCTCATATACTCTAAGACCGAAGAACAACATGAAGAGCACTTACGCATCGTACTCAAAACCCTGCTCAATGAGAAATGGTTTACCAAATTCAACAAGTGTGAATTTTGGTTAAAGGAAGTTATGTTTCTCGGTCACATAGTGTCGACTGAAGGAATCAAAGTAGACCCCGCCAAGGTCGAAACAGTCAAGGAATAGAAGGCACCATCAAATGTCAATGAGATTAGAAGTTTTATCGGTGTAGCAGGTTACTACAGAAGATTTATCGAAGGATTCTCGAAATTGGCTAGGCCAATGACTCAACTTTTGAGAAAAGGGACTAAATACGTTTGGTCTGAAGCGTGCGAACAAAGTTTTAAGTAACTCAAGACTAGGCTGACTACTGCACCAGTGTTAGCAATACCAGGAGAGAATGAAGAAATTGAGGTGTACACTGATGCCTCGAAACTATGAATGGGTTGCGTGTTGATGCAAAATCAGAAAGTGATAGCATATACGTCTCGTCAATTGAAGCCCCATGAGCTGAACTACCCGATTCATGATTTAGAACTAGCAGCTGTTGTGCACGCGCTGAAGATTTGGAGACACTACCTCTATGGAGTTAAGTGTAAGATCTTTACAGATCATAAGAGTTTAAAGTACTTTTTCGAGCAAAAATGATTTAAACATGAGACAACGAAGATGGCTCGAATTAGTAAAGGATTACGATTGCACCATCAGTTACCATCCAGGAAAAGCAAATGTAGTAGCTGACGCCCTGAGTCGAAAGACGAAGGCTAAGCTAGGGTATTTCATTACCCAACAGAAGGAGCTGATTCGTGAGTTCGCCTCACTCAGTTTAGAGATTGTTTATTCCTCAGATTCAGTATCGGGTTAAGTAGCTGCGCTGACAACTAAACCTGATTTGAGAGAAAGAATTGTGCAAAGCACAAAGAGAAGATTGGTTCTTGGAGAAGATGCGTCTCGCGGCAAGAACGAATGAAACGAAAGGATTCACTGAAGCAAATGATAACTCACTTATGGTTGGTGAAAGATTGTGTGTGCCACACAAAGAAGAATTAAAGAACGAGATTATGAGCAAGGCTCATGATACTCCATACACTGCACATCCAGGCAGTACAAAGATGCACCAGAATTTAAAGAAAATTTTCTGGTGAACAAGAATGAAAAGAGATATAGCGTCATAGTAGACCGATTATCAAAGTCAGCGCACTTTCTACCAATTCAAATGACATTTGGATTGGAGAAACTTGCAAAGTTATATGTCAAAGAGATAGTACGCCTTCACGGTGTACCTGTATCTATCACGTCAGATCGTGACACCAGATTCACCTAACGTTTCTGGAAAAGTTTACAAGAAGCAATGGGCACTCAGCTGAACTTCAGCACAGCGTACCATCCTCAGACTGATGGACAGTCAGAAAGAACGATTCAGATTCTAAAATTTTCGTTGCGAACAATTATCGCAGACAAAGGTAGAAGTTAGGAGAATTTGTTACCTCTCGAAGAATTTGCTTATAACAACAGTTATCAAGCAACATTTGGAATAATCCAGATGAGGTCTTGTATGGCCGAAAATGTAGTTCACCACTTTACTAAGATGAAGTGGGTGAAAGAAAACTGTTAGGTCCTGAACTGGTCCAACAGATGGTTGAGAAAGTCGACCACATCAAGCAAAGAATCAAAGAAGCTCGAGATAGACAAAAGTCTTACGCCGATAAACGCCGATCGGAGTTAGAATTCAATGTTGGGGATCGAGTTCTCCTCAAAGTTCCTTCCTCAAAGGGAGTTATACGTTTCGGACAGAGGGGCAAGTTACAACCCCGTTATATAGGACTTTTTGAGATCCTAGATAAGATAGGCCCTGTAGCCTATAGGTTGGCATTGCCACCCAGTATTGGAGACGTGCACAATGTGTTTCATGTCTCTCAGTTAAGAAAGTATGTGTTTAATCCAAAGCATGTGATTAAGCACGATAAAGGAGTCCTAGCCAGGACCTAAGTTATGAAGACAAATCAGTCCAGATACTTGATCGCAAGGTTCAAGTTTTACGAGGCAATAATATTGTTCTCGTCATGTAGTGGAACCATCACAGGATGGAAAAGGCCACAAAAGAGATGAATGAAACGAATGACTAGTATCACAAGCTAGAATACCAGATATGCAATTCCGAGGACGGAATTTTTTTTTAAGGAGGGAGGAATGTAATACCCCGTTTCCTCGAGCTAAATTTAGAATTTATTTTCGAACTTAGAAGTAAGATGATTCACGCCGGATATAAAGAAAATGAATTTATTTTTTTAATTCCAACAAAAATAATTTACAAAAACATTTGTAAATTTAGTTATTGAATTAATATGCATTGCATATTTATTTAATTTAACATTTAGCATCTACACGAGCTATTTGTTTAAGCGAACACTGAACGATTATTACAGTTTTCATAGTACAAACCGGAAGACTTTTTATTATATTTTTATTTCACTTTCACTCACACTTTTCACTCCCACCCACTCACACTTTTCACTTCCACTCACCCTTTCCACTCTCCCCACTCACACGATACCTTGCCCCCCATTCCCTTCCACTCACCATTTCTCCTACATACCAAGGAACTAAGTGCGGAGCTACACCCACAGAAGTTCAGCTATACCACACGGACTCCACAAACTCAGCTGAAAGCTCTAAAGACTTCATCTACAAATCACTCTGCCCATTTTACCTCCATTCACGGTTAGCACCCCAAATTCAGTTTCAGTGATTTCCTCCAGTACTCAAAACTCTAATGTACAGCAGACAACAATTCATGTTTTTGTGTATGCACGTCACTTACTCTCACTTATAAATTGAATGAAGACTTTTGAACAAAGCATTCATATACATGTGCATACCATCTGTGTTTACATACTACATATGAAACATGTTTTTCTTTAATAAAATGAAAAGAAAGGATTTAGTCTTGAAGCCCTGTTTTAAATCTTCGGTCTTGAGCGAATGGGAAGGGCGCCGGTGGCAGCCCGCCTCATCTGCTGCTACTGTCGACGGTGGCGTGGTGGCTGCGACGCCGAGGGTGGCGCGGCTTGTCGCTGCTGCTCCTCCGGCGAGCACCACGGAGGGCGGCTGTTACCAGCCGAAGAGAGAAAGGCAGAGAGGGCGATGGAAGAGAGGTGTGCTGACGGTGGTGGCGTGGAGCCAATGACCGCGGCTGCCGAACCTAGAACATGGGGAGTTGAGAGAGCTGGGGTTGAGAATCGAGGGAGGACGGAAGATGGAGGATTGGCGACGGCGGCGGTGGCTTGATGCTCCTGCTGCTCGTCGATTCAGAGAGAGTCGGAGTCACCGGTCGGCGGCAGCTTTTGTTGTTGCGTCGCCGGAGAATAGAGAGAGTATGAGGGATGGCGTCTGTGGGTGTTGGTGCGATGAGGGAGATGAGAGAGGGGAGAGCCGAGCGTCGTCAGCGGCTGCCGCTGTTGCTCCGGCAAGCTTCGGCGGCGATGGTGGCGGCATGAAGCTGCTGCCGTCGGCCAGAGTTGAGCAAGGGCTCGGCGAGCCTGAATCCGAGAGGGAGACAGAGACGGTGGTTGGTTCCAGATGCTGCGGCTGTCGGGTTGTGCAGGTAGAGGGAAAACGAGGGAGAAGAAGATGGGGGAGAGGGAGAGGTCCAGTCGCCGGCTCTTCGCCGGAGGAAGGCTGCGGCGGCGGGTTGGCATGAACCGTGAGAGAGAGAGAGAGAGAGGTTCAGCTTTTGTGTGAGTGTGTGCGTGTGTTTTTCGTGAAGGAGAGTGATGGAGCGGCGTGAGTTTGAGGAAGAAGAGATGTAGGTTTGGGTTGTTGGGCTTGAAAGTTGGGTTTGGGTGATGGGCTCTCATTTGGGCCGATTTATTTCAATGATTTGGGCCGAGTATTTGGGCCGATTTTTATGAGTGATGGGCCGATTTTTAAATAGATTTGGGCTGCGATTTTAAAAGCCTGGGCCGATTTTAATTTTATTTAGCTGGGCTCGATTTATTTTATTCAGTTTGGGCCATCCCTATTTTATTGAGTTGGGCCTCATCTTTTAAATTTATATGGGCTATTATTTATTTAAGCATGGGCCCTATTTCATCTATTTAAATGGTTTCCTATTTTAATTAATTGAACTATTAATTAGTTTAATTAATTTATTTCAAAGACTAGTTTTCATAAAAATATTAAATTATTATTATGTGCATATTTTAAGTAAATTACTTATTATATGCTAAGCATGACATGAAATTGCATTTTTACTTGCAATAAAAGTATTTAATTGGTTTTAATTATAATTCCAATTATTAAAGAAATATGAGTAAGAATATTGTTGGTGTTCTTAACTCAAGAGAAATGTTTTCAATTATTTATTCATTAAATTTTGAAAACCCGGCTGAGTGAATCATAGAATATTAAGCAACTCACCGTGACTTAAGATTAGATTCAAGGAGACCTATTGAGAATAGATTTCTTGTAGGCTTTGAGCATCAGAAAGATTAGCACTGCTATTCCGATTCAGAGATAAGGTTAAACGACAGGCTTTGCCTATTCAGGTGGGCATTACTTTCATATATATCAAATGAGTTTAAATGTTACGTTCAAGCAAGTTATTTCATGACTAAATTAATTGAAGTTATTTCAAATATTGTCTTGCCATAAAATGTTTCAATTTCAGTATGATATCTATCTGATGTTACTTTTATCATGTAATCGAATTCGGGTCTTGAGCAGTTGATAGCTATCCTGCCAGGGCTAGTGTACACCAGTGACCGTGAGTCATCTAGCGGGTTGGCCGGTCAAGTGACCGTGAGAGGTGGCCACCTCTCCGGCACACAGTTCCAGATATGATAGATTACAAGAGAACTTAGACTGCAGTCGAACTTTAAGAATCACAAATGAATTTAGTAAGCTTGGGCCTTTTAGCGAAAAAACTCCCTTGCTGTACTGTTTATTATGGCATGACAATTTACAGTTTTGAAGCATGTATTTTTATACTTAGGCATATGTGCCCACTGAGTACTTTTGTACTCAAGCCCTGCATATATTTCTAAATGTACAGGTTGAGTAGCTACCGATGGTGATGAAGTGACGAGCGAGATTCTTTTGCTTTATTATGTATTAATGAACTCTAGGGTTACATGTCTTCATACATGTAATCAGAACCTTATTCCGCTGCGTACTCAGAAGTTTTATGTTATTTTGGCTGAGTCAGAGATATCTGAACTTACTAGTTATTTGAGTTTATACGACTAAACCTCTGTTATATTATAAATATTTCTTTTGTTAAATGATGAAATGTGATCCTTCCTTGTTTGATTATATCCTTTCTACCCCGCTTCTAATCTCCCTCCATTAGTCACGGTTTCCCCGGCTTAATTATCCTTAATTAGGGCCGGTCGTGACACATTGGAGCGTTTCAAGAGGTCATACTTCACATTTAGGATGGTTGAGTCCATTGTGATCACTTGTTCCGAAGGTCACACAATCCCCGGTCACAAGGCAGTGCTTCACAATCGACTCCGATCCAGAGAGAGGGAGGCGCGCCGCTACGGATTCCGGCAGCAACCACGGCGCCGCTTCGGATTTGGGCACGAAATCAACCGATTCAGAGAGATCGGGAAGAGAAAATTCAGTTTCTGGCACAATCGTCTCCCACAACACAAATCCATCCAGATAATCCATAAAAATGCCCTCCATCGATGAAGATGGAGGAGATTTGGATGGAGGTGGATTCATGAATCGAGAGTCTCAAGATCGGGAAGAGAGATGATTCTAGGGTTTGTAGAATGGAGAGTGAGAGAGAAAGCGGCGCTGGGTTCGAAAGAATGGAGAGAATAAATGATAGGGTAGAATACTTAGTGAGAGCGCCGACCGAGGTAGGAAAATAGAGAGAGAGAGTAATATAATTAGGTGTTAATCAAGCTTTAATTAACTGTTTTTTAAAAAAGGGGTGGGGTAATGAATGGCAAAGGGTAGCAATTTTAAATAAAGATGGAGGGTAAAAGGGTACAAAAAATAAAACGGGGCATTCAATTGTGGACACTTTTTAAAGGCCAAACAGGGCACTGAATCATGGACGGAGGGAGTATATTTTATACACTTAAGAGTGTTTTTATTCTAGCCCTCCCCTATATATATATAGAATGGTTTCAATGAGATCCATCATATATGGTGAGATCTTGGATTGATTTGTAGGTGTGCATTTAATGTATCATATATGCTGATATTTACTTGGAGGGAAATTTTTTTACCTGGGTTCGAATTCTAGAGGGAGCAAATTTTTTACTAATGTTTTGAATATCGTTATTCAACACTATATACTGTTTTATTCGTTAGTCTCACATCTCACGAAAAATAACAATCTCACTATAACCTAACCCTATATATATATATATATATATATATATATATATATATATATATATAACCGAGAAAGAGATAAAAATAAACGATTTTGTACATTTGAAGAAGATATCGTGCTCTTAAAGTGTGTGTCTTGTGATCTTAAGTGGAAAAGTGGAAGTGGTTTCAAGAGTGGTTACATGAATAAGCTTGAAGAAATGATAAAAGGTGTGTTTCTTACTTGTGGCTTGAGAGCTGATCCACATATTAAGTCAAGGATTAAACACTGGTCTGAGAAGTACATTGCACTTGCTGAAGTGCTATCCACTTTATGGCTTTGGGTGGGATGGTGATAAAAAATTGTTGCAAACATAAAAAATTAAAAAAAAAATGTGTTCGATGAATGGGTGAAGGTAATCTTTCTTTCCTTTGTTTACATCACTAATTTAATCTCAGTTTATGTAACCTCAAATAGAATCTGTGCAGCTAGCACAATCAAAGTGGCAACTGGATTTTTACATTATTGTGAATTACTTCCTTTTCTTTTCGAGTATAGATACTTGATTCTTACCTATTAGTATATCTCAATCTTCCAAAGGTGTTATATATGATGTTCTTTGCTCTTTCCATGAAAAAGTCATAAGAAAGCAAAGGGGTTTACATGGCTCCATTTCCCCATTATGATACACTTATTGAAATTTACACCAAAGATAAAGCGGCTGGAGATGATTGTGAGTCTTTTGTAGGATCTATCAACAACATGGATGCTGAGTTTGCTAATGAACCATTAATGATAAAGAGTGATGAAGAAGATGATGTAGATTCTGTAACTCATTACAGGAAGTGTCCAATGAAAAAAGAGTTTAACGATCCAACTTCTTTGAAGAAAATAAAGTTCAAAGATTTGAAGGAAAAATGAAAGGGGCAAAGTAAAGTAAGTGATGCTGATAGATTAATTAGTTCTATTCAAAGTGTTTCAACCAATTTTGAGAACATCAATGCAAAATTGAGAACTGTGGCTTGTGCTTGGTCGAAAGCGGAAGAAAGAGAACAAAAGTTGAATGATATAAGACGAACAAAGTGCTAGAAGAAGTAACAAAGTTAGATGTTCTTTCTCCTTCCAGGATTTGGAAGTGGCTACAATTCTCATGGCTAAAGAACACAGGTATCACATATTTTATCAAGCTACAATGAACTTGAGGAAGCAATATATCATCGATCTTCTCAAGAAAAAGTAGAGCTAGTATATGACTTATATTACTTAGAAACCATATAAACGCTTATGCTTTTTCTTTGATCCGTCATTCTTTTGATGATATAATAGTTGTTGATTGTGGAATAGTAGTTAATTGTAGCAACCTTTATTAGTTATTGCATTATTAGAATTTTGTACTAATTGTTTTATATGTATTAGCTAAACTAGAAAGTTTGATTCATTGTTTATCAACCTTATACCAAACAAGAAGAAAGGAAATTTTTTACTAATGATTTTTTTTCTATTGTTGAATCAAATACTCAATAAAAATAAGAGTTATTATTAGGGTTAATTGCTGCAAAAACCATATACTTTTTCGATTTTTGGTTTTTTCCCATGACAAAAAAAATCTAAACAGAAATCCATGAATTGGAAAATTAATTGCAATTTTCCCCCGCGTCCATTTTTCCCCAAATTGAATCTGAGGTGGCAATCGGATTTCCAGCGTGTCATCGCTGGGAATTGAACGAGATGACGTCGTTTTAATTATAATTAAACGACGCCGTTTTATATTTTTTTGACAATTGAATTACAAAATCTGGAAGCTTGTCGATCCCGGGTTCGTCGAGCAAAATGTCCCAAAACCTAACTGGAGGCTCGAATTCAGAAGCTTTGCAACCGCCTGCACAATGTGGATGTGGAATACCAGCCGTCCTTCGTGTATCTCACACCGAGAAAAATTCGTTTCGGCGATAATCAATGGAAATGAAATGTTGGTTTGTTTGAAATGTTGTTGTTCGTGATAATTGTAAATGGAAATGAAATGTTGGTTTGTTGATTTTGATGGCTCAAAATTTGGAAATGGAATGCCCTGCTTAAAATACACAATCTGTAGATCTTAATGGAATGCCAGAGCTGGAAATGGAATGCCAGAGCTGACCTACTCGACATAGCGGACCGTCACTCACAAGGTCGCCAGAGCTGCCAGAGCTGACAATTAATGTTAGGGGTTTAGGTGAGGTGGAAAATTAATGTCATGTGGCAGCCACGTTGGATCGGAGCTCCATCGGAGATCGCCGGAAAATGGACGCGGGAGAAAATTGCAATTAATTTTTCAATTCATGGATTTCTGTTCAGATTTTTTTTGTCATGGGAAAAAACCAAAAATCGAAAAAGTATATGGTTTTTTCGGCAATTAACCCTTATTATTATCATTCATTTCTTTTATTTGATTCTATTTCCTTTTTATTCCTCTTAATTGAACCAAACAAGCATTAAATGTAAGTTAGAAGTTCAAGTGGCAAAGTTGAGGCATCCAAAAACTCTCTTTTGTGAGAGGTCTTGAGTTCAATTCCCGCCTACGTGCGGATAGTTTTTTCACTTTTGTGTGGATAGTGATTCCGCATGCGTGCAGTTATTTTTCCACCTTTGTGTGATGTAGAAGTGTGCCTACGTGCGAATTGCTTATTAAATTATATATTAGATATTCTCTTGTAATTTAAAAGAAAAATACACTACCTAGAAATAAAGTCCTTCCCAAATCACCGCAACTTGTTGGGTGCTAATAATAATATCAATTGGAAAAAGTAGACGTCATGTGTAAAAATCTCTCTACTTTTTTTTTTTTTTTTTGATCGGACAAAGTCATGTTAGATGTTAGTAATTAGTTCCCCCATCCACTCCAAGAACCACCTTATCTCTCCCATTCACCAAAATCCACCTTATATCTCCAAACTCCAAATTCGCTCCCAAGAGGGATCGAACCCGGGTCACTTCACTTAAGTGAGGACCCGGTGGCCAGTGGGCGCCCCCTGGTTTAAAAATCTTTCTCTACTGTCATTCTTCGACAAAGACAAGCACAATATAATTTAACAAAAGAAGAAAAAAAAAGTGAAAGAAAGTCTAAGAACTGAACAATTTAAGAAAGGGGTTATTGCCAGAAAATACATATACTTTGTCAATTTTCTGGTTTATATCATGCCCTTATAATTTGGCCAGAAAATACATCAATTTTCAATTTAATTGCAATTATAACATGACTTTATAGTCTGGCCAGAAAATACACCAAGTTTCAATTTATTCTTAATTATAACATGACCTTGTAATTAATTTAGTATAATAATACCAAGTTTATTACATTAAATATTTTTAATTTTCTTTTCACAATATACTATATATAAATACATATATATTTGATAAATATACATCTATATGTAAATAATATATAATATTATTTACTTTTTAACATAGTTTCTATTATATACGTACATAATTTTTTTATTGGTCCTAATATTTTATAATTTCATAATTTAAATAAATAAATACTTATTATATATAATATATTAATAGAATATTAAAATCATATATATATATATATATATATAACAAGATATTATATTGATGGCTTAAAAATGCATACATATATATTATGAAATAATTATTATGAAATAATTAATCATCTAACTTAATTTTTATAAAAATTAATCAATCAATTAAAAATATTTTATACATAACAATTTAATATAAATACAATAAATATTAATACATCTATGATGAAAATAAATCTAAATAAGGTCATGTTATAATTGAGAATAAATTGAAACTTGGTGTATTTTTTGGCCAGACTATAAAGTCATGTTATAATTGCAATTAAATTGAAAATTGATGTATTTTCTGGCCAAATTATAAGGTCATGATATAAACCAGAAAATTGACAAAATATATGTATTTTCTGGCAATAACCCCTTTAAGAAACTACACTACTTGTTCATATATGGAATTATTTTAATAGTGAATGTTTGGCTTAAATGTGTTTTTTGCCTCCTAGTCTGGTGGCAATTTTAGTCCTAATAATATAATTAGCAATTTCACTGCTGTATAAATTTTTTGATCAACGTTTCTGGACATGTTCTACCAAAATGACTGAAGATGGTGCTTTAATTATAAAATGACATGCGACTAAATTTGTCACTCAATGTACTTACCGACCCGTGTCCAACATTTAGTGCTTTAATTTTAATGGTAATTTTAAGTTACAAGTAAGAGTTAATATTCGCGATTAATCAAATGAAAATCATCCTTAAATTTTAAGATTAATCATAAAAATATTATTCCTTTCATCCAAATTATTATTATTATTATTATTATTATTATTATTATTTAGCAAAAGTTTGCCCATTTGTATCTCATAAAATTGCATTGTTTTACTTATTGAAAACGTAGTTTTGTTTTTGAAACAAATTAATGGTCATGTTGAAATTGCAAAAATTAAAAAACGGTGGTATAAATAATTGTTATTTATAAATCAAGTGAGAATTACAAATCTAATAGATTATCGTTTTATTATTTAGAGTGACTAACTCAAAATTTAATGTCAAATATAGTTTAATTAGTCTTATTAAAAATATATATATAAAAAGCAGTCCAGCGGCCATGTAAAGATGCTAAAATCCAGGAAAGGGGGAATGTATTTAGCAATTCGCAACTTCACAGGAAGATTGAAATTTGAAGCTATACATAAAGGAAAAAGAAAGAAAGGGAAAAGTCTTAAATTCAAGCATAATTAATTTGCAAATATAATGAGTGTAATGAGAAGTGACACTTTGTTCGGCATCTCCTTTAACCACTTTCGACTAATACATGCATTCACTAATCTCATCCAATTTGTTTCTAAAATATGCAATATATATATATGGGGAAAAGTTCTATTGAGAAAGACAAATAATTAAAGAAGTGAAAAATAATCTTATTCATTGATCATGATTCATTAAACGATTCAGAATTAAAAATAAATCTCGTGTCCAGATTTTGATGAATATACCAATAATTGTGATGAGCATGTTAGTAATTTTTTATAAACGGACGTATTTGTTTAAAATTTCGCACTCCAGGATTCGATCCCCAAACGTTCCCGAACGTTCAATAAAATTATTGTTTTATTCATAAAAAAATATTAACATGTTCAACGTTCCTAACTTTCAGAAAAAAATAATAATAATAATAATAATAATAATAATAATTTCTCCATAGAACCTAACCATTAAGAGAGAGAGAGAAAAAAAAAACTGGTCGTTCTAGTCTTGCTCACGATAATAAATAATTACACATTAATGTGAACTATGTGAAGGAATTGGTCAGATTTCATAAACAAGCTCAATTTTGTTCAAACAAGTCTTATTCACATGGAAAATGCTTTTTCTTTTTGATGTTAAAGGTTTAATAATAATTACTTACATTATTATACAGTTTGTCCTTTGGAATATATTATGTATGGACAATAATAGATTACTGTAAATATTTCTATGGAAAAGTTTGATATGGATATGTAATCTCAAATTATACATAATATGCACAATATCTCTCTTCGTAACTTTAAATTACGTAATATTTCACCATCTATTCAACTATTCAAAAACGTTAAAAATCTCAAAATATATTATACAATTATTTCAACCTGATAACCAAATATATGACATGAAATCAAATACCCTGCGTACGAATGGAACATATTTTTTTATTTATTATGAGAATTATTTACTAATAAATGAGAGAGTAATAGTTGGGTTCAATTCAATATTTCTTTCTTTTTTTTATTCTATATAAAGTTTGATTAATTTCAATAATTTTTTCTTTATTTTCTATATAAGAGACGATCTATCATTCAAGTACTCATCAACATTAATGATCACTCTGTTATGGAGAAATAGTCATTTTTTGTCATTTTCGTACATTTATTTTCATTTATAGACACTAAGAACATTCACAGTAGAGACTAGAGAGCCCCTTAGAGCATTTACAGTGGGGGGCTCGTACGTCAGTGTGCACCGGGCTCGGCTGCGTCAATTCATATCCATGTGCAAATAATAATAATAATAATAATAATAATAATAATAATAATACCGACAAAATGAAATTACTAGGAAATACATATTCATAAAAATTGGCATATGTTGGTTGTGGTTCATACGTTAATCCGGTAATTAGGTATTCTTGTCTTTTTTTCCCCCATTGACTTATTTACTTTACTTACTAAAATTCTAAACCAAACTCTCCTTCTCGTGCTACGTGAGAAACTGAGTGTCATCTCCAGCTCTCAAACACTTCATTTCGTCCTTTTAATTATTATTATTATTATTATTATTATTATTATTATTATTATTATTATTATTATTATTATTATTATTATTATTATTATTATTATTATTATTGTCGTCGTCGTCGTCGTCGTTTTATTTTTCCCACTTCTCGCCTTCTCGGTTCAAGCACTGCTAATTTGGTAACTGAATCAGAGCAAATATCGTCAAATTCTAATAATTTCGGTTCCGACTTTAGTTGACACCATCCTCAATCATTTTCGCCTCTTCAAAAATTTGTTTGCCATTTTGGTTTAACATCTAGTAAGACACTAATGACATGTGCTATCAAAATTTAGAGTTATCTACACGAAAATTCAATGATGATCAACTAAAGCAAAGAACTTAAATTAAGTTCAAAAGCTTAAAGAGCTTATTTTATGCCTCAAAATGATGGGAGATTTATTTATCTTTTTTTTCTATATCAAGTACTATCTTGTTGTCTGAAATAAATTTAGTAAACAAGCATTGGTATACTTTTCTAGTTTCTTTTGTAAAATATTAAACTTGAATAAAAGTAAAGTCTATTATGGATGAATAACTCTAATTAATACTCCAATATTAAATCAAAAAACGAAACACGGGAAAAATGAACCTATAATTTTTTAACAATCTATAAACATGCTCCTGAAGACTGGAAATCCGAAAAAAAAAAAAAAAAAAAACATCAATATGTAAGATTGAGACAACTGAAAAAAAAAAAAAAATGAAACCTAAAAACACTACTGGAATAAACTGGGGGGAAGACTGCGACTCATATACTCGAGCCCAGATAAGTACATGGGCTTTGGGTTTAGAACAAAATACTAACTGGGCCTAGTAGTTTCGGGGCCTGGTCCGCAGATATTGCACTCGAAAACTAGTGTAATTGATTTTGGGCAATTTTAAACATAGTTCCAAATCTCACCCTTTAGCCCCCTGATTAAATTAATAATAAATAAATAATAAAACCACTCTTATATCCTTATAACCCCAATTTGAAGTTCTAATTAAAACTAACAAAATAAAAACCTAAAACGGTATCATTAGATGTAGCCCCTTGAGAAAAAATAAAGTGACGATAGAAGCTGATGGAAGAACACCACGAAAAGAATATTGTGCTTCAAAGTCGACAATATATGTTTATCTTCCTTGTTACTTTCTCTCTTATTTATCTTTGTTTGTCATAGTAATTGAAAGATCCGTCTGCCCTTATAATCATAAAATTCGCAGCAACCAAATATGGTACCAAACGAAATACCAAAGCACAACAGATTGCAGAAAAGAAATAAACGCAAACACACGCAATTGGTAACCCAGTTCGGTGATAGAACACCTACGTCTGGGGGGCCTCGCCCAAGGAAAACGATTCACTATGTGAGGTTAAATTACAGCAGGACTTATACAAAGACTCAATCTTTCTAACGCCTCTATAATTTCCCAAAACCCCAACACACGATAAACCGTTGAAAGCTAGATAACACTAACTCTCTAAGTGTGAGCCCCGACGAACACACTTACTCCCTTACAACCACAATACATCAACTCACAAAGGAGATAATCGAAATCAATACTTTGCACTCAACAAAAGTAAAAGCAAAGTACAAAATACCAGGACATATAAACTGATCAATGACGTCCTCTTCCCAAAACCATGCTGCTCAAAAACAACTTTGCTATCCACCAGATTAAACGCAAAGTGTGACCGAAAAGAACATGAACTCAACCCAATGATGTTCTCCGGGAAGGCTGCGCACATCAACTGCTTGAAAGAATGCCAAAAACGTCCAACCCTAGCTTCAAGAGAATAATGATATATATATATATATATATATATATATATATATATATATATATATATATATATAGGGGGCGGTTATTCAATAAATCACCCTTATTTTAAGAATTACGAACCAGCAAAAATGCATGAATTTTATGTATAACACGCATGAATAAACTGTATAAAGGCATGAATTGCGAAAAATAATTTTTTGCTACCTTTGGGATTCGAACTCAGGACCATGAATTTATCCAACAAGGTGATGAATCAACCGTAGATCTTGATGATCTAAGGGCTGAAAATGGTTCCTAATTTATATTTTAAGAAGCGTTCTTATTTTAGCCTTCCCCTATATATATATATATATATATATATATATATATATATATATATATATGAGAGAAATCCTAAGTTTCCTTCTATGATAAGGACTCTTCTTTTATGTCTTGCAAGCCCAATCAACAGAGGCATCTAGATCTTCTTCGAAATCTCACAAAGAAGGAAACAAAACACCACAAGATATGGTCTTATCTGTAAGAAGAAAAATTCGCAAGGAACATGGTATCTCTTCTGGTATCAAGGTTGGTATTTGTTGCCAAAACTATATAAATGGCAATCTTGGAATAGAGTATCCTACTCTAACATTCTCCCCCTTTGTCATTTATATAGACAAAACAAAAACAAGTGCTTCAACACGTGAACGAACAACACATAATCCATTAGCTCCCCCTTTCTCCAAGAACGCCCCCTTAAGCAAAGATATCAGAGTAGTAAAGCAGTAGAAGACAGTAGCAAAACACTTCTAGCAACAGGGAGCTAAAGAGCTAAAAAAATAAGCTCAAGGGTCAGAGATACGAACCAAACGGAATCCAAACATAAGACACTCCAACACACACAACGCCAAAACATATGCTTCATCCTCAGCCTCATTCATAAGCTTTTCTCCTCACGAAATAAACTCCCTCTTGCTTCGAGAACTAGAACCAGACACCTATACGCAATGTGTCATACACACGCCTCCAACAACCAACGCACTCCACAAACAACTTCTCCCCCTTTTTGTCTGGATAAATGACAAAATCTCATATGGAGACGGAGGCGAAGGCAGAGTCTTCATGAGTAATTCCCTTTTCAGCACAAAAATTATCAACAGCCGAATTTTCAACTCCTCTGCCATGATTACTTCGGATATCTTTATCCTTCTTAAGTATAACATTTTCCAATCGTTGAAGACCAGGTAAATTTAAATTTCCAGTACCAATTACTTTAGCTTGAGCTCCACAATCGAAAGTCACACCTTCATTTGTGACCGAATGATTGTCCGTCTGAAGTTTTCTATTTACGGTCTTGTGTTTCGATCCTGACCAAAGAGAGGTATATACCACATAGCTTCTGTGATTCTTGAAGTTTGGTTTCCGGAAATCTTTGGAGTTAGCTCTTCTGGCAGTAATAAGGAATCTGCATCTCGGTCTTATATGGCCTCGCCTTTGGCAATAGTGACAAACAGGAACAAACTTTGCCACAGGATTTCTTCGAGGAGGCAGATTATGATATGAAACTGGAACTACATGCTTAACCTCTTTTCCAGATCTTTGAGTAAACTGATGTTTCGATTCATTCACACGTGGATGGCTATGTTGAGTTCTTGGAATTTGATCCTTGGAAACCCATTGATTCTTTTGGAATCCAATACCAGCCTTGTTACCAGATTTTTGACCTGTGTCCACCCTTTGACTCTTTTGGAAACCAAGTCCAGCCTTGTTATCTGAGTTTTGGCCTGTTTCCAATATTTCTTCAAGTTTCTCCGTGCCAGTATTCATCATCTTCACCAGCTTTTGAAAATGTTCCAACTCCTTCACTTTGAGATCCATGGTTTGCTGTTGAATGTTAGCATCACTTTGAAGTTTTTCCACCAGCAATTTCAGTTCATCTCGTTCTTTGATAACATTAGAAAGCTGAGAAGATAAAGACATGTTCACCTCCAAAACATCCAGGCACTTCTTATGCATGGTTTCGTAGTTCTTGGCCAGATAGTCTTCAACTGGTTCATCGGTATCACTATCAGTGTCTTCTCCATCTATGACCGAAACAGTTACCAAATCTGATATCTCTTCTTTTCTGGCAGTGAATGCAACATCACGTTCATCTGATTCTTTTCTGGCAGTGAATGCAACATCATTTGTTTTGGAATTTGGAAATATAAAATTTTTGGGGAAATGAATTCATATCAAGTCCGACTAAAAAGAAACCGATGGGGGCTATGAAATATATTTATCGTCTGAGTAAAATTTTAAGTTGGGAGTATGGAATAAAATATATATTTTTATTTAGCATTTTTTGTCGGGGGTATAAGGATATAATAGTATTTTTATTATTTAATTTGTTATTAATTTAATTAGGGGCATACAGATTTGGGAGCTATGTTTAAAATTACCCATTGCTTTTTTCTTTTTCTTTTTTTAAAGTAGTGTGTGATTAATAACAAACACTGCCAATTGCAGTAAACAATTACGTAGTTGCTAGAATGTCCCGGCCCGGGCTGGATCGCTTTCAAGCAGGCCTGTCAAATAACTTTTGGTACAAGAAAGTTTTGGACCGGTCCGAAATATTTATGTAAAAACTAAAAAGTGTTTTGTAGAAAAACTGCAGATGCTATATATAATTTTACTACAAGCCTACAAACATTGGTGAGTGCAGATGCTATTCGATTTTGGGCCTATATTTAGCTTCAAAGTGTGGATCATACGAAATAAATCAAGGGTCTGTTTGGTAGACCATATAAACCCACATTAGAATACATATCTAGGCAAATATGGATGTTTGGTATCCTTGATAACAATCTTGAAGGCCCTATAAGCCCATGCAAAAAATATTATTTCTCTTTGGGTTAATAACCGGTCCAAACCTTCCCGATAGCTAGTGTAGGAATGAACAGTGTTCCAGATAGTGAGAGTGTCTTCCCAACTTACCCTCTGCTCGACCCTCTAATCCAAGTTTTAATTTTGTGATTTTGGCGAAGAATGGAGGAGAAATTAGGGACGCCGACATCATGACTGTCGATTTGGTGTTCTTCGGCTTGGTGGTGGTTCGTCCGAGGGCGGAGTTGCGGCCTCAATATAATTGGTGGCAGCATGGTTATTGAGAGAGCAATAGCAAATTAAGGTGGGGTTGTGGGCGAGGGGGTGGCGCTGCACAGATTTTTTTTGGGGGGGGGGATGGGGTGCGATGCAAGGCAGATTTATTGGGGGAGATGCTGCGCAGAAGAAGCTGGGTAGACAAACAGAAAGAAAAAGAGAAATAAAGCATGAATTCATTTGAAATCCCTATATCTGCTCTTCTCTTAATCATCCTCGCAAAATGGCCCATTTGTTAGGTTCGGAGGGTCTCGAATAGGTGTATGGAAGGGGGGGAAATACACATATCGGCTATTTTTGAAAATGAAACTTGAAACACAAACGGACTCAACCTTTTAGTTAAAAGAGTTTTATCAAAAACAAGGTTGACGACTGATATTGAATACTCTTCAGTAAAGAGTTATCAGTTAAGTCAAAGACTTTAACTGATACACGTAAAGCTTCAGTCGAGTTTGTTAAACAGAGATCTGATACCACTCTGTCACGACCGGCCCTAATTAAGGATAATTAAGCCGGGAAAACCGTGACTAATGGAGGGAGATTAGAAGCGGGGTAAAAAGGGGGATAATCAAACAAGGAAGGATCACATTTCATCATTGTTAACAAAAGGGATATTTATAATATAACGGAGGTTTAGTCGTATAGACTCAAATAACTAGTAAGTTCGGATAACTCCGACTTAGCCAAAATAACATAAAACTTCTGAGTACGCAGCGGAATAAGGTTCTGATTACATGTATGAAGACATGTATCCCTAGAGTTCATTAATACATAATAAGACAAAAGAGTCCCGCTCGTCACTTCATCACCATCGGCAGCTACTCAACCTGCACATTTAGAAATATATGCAGGGCTGAGTACAAAAGTACTCAGTGGGCACGTATGCCTAAGTATAAAAATACATGCTTCAAAACTGTAAATTGTCATGCCATCATAAACAGTACAGCAAGGGAGTTTTTCGCTAAAAAGGCCCAAGCTTACTAAGTTCATTTGTGATTCTTAAAGTTCGTCTGCAGACTAAGTTCTCTTGTAATCTATCATATCTGGAACTTTGTGCCGGAGAGGTGGCCACCTCTCACGGTCACTTGACCGGCCAACCCGCTAGATGACTCACGGTCACTGGTGTACACTAGCCAAGGCAGGATAGCTATCAACTGCTCAAGACCCGAATTCGATTACATAACTGGCAAAGCCACATCAGATAGATATCATACTAAAATTGAAACATTTATGGCAAGACAACAATTGAAATAATTTTCAGTTCAATGATTTTGTAATGAAATATCTTGTTCAAATGTAACATTAAATTCGTTTGATAGATATATAAAACTGAAATTAACAGTTAAATCATCTCATGCATTCATTCGTATAAGAGGCCTACGACACGCAGGGGATCTCTATACGTATAGTAAAAGTAATGCCCACCTGATTGCAGTGTTTTGCTACTTAAGACAATGATTCTCTTTCCTTAGCGCGATAGGTTACTCAGGCGCTTTTGTTTATTTGAACCTTTGATAACACGAAAACATGTGTTCGAGTGAATAATAGAAAATATAACAACAAATGCAGTGAATCACTATTCACTCCTTTCTCTAACTACCCATATTTCCTTAAACGACTGTATCTAACTCATTTACAATCGTTCTTCCTTTATCGAAATACTTCATGTACCTTTGAGGATGTAGGAAATCCCATTTTATATTATTCATTTATTTATCTATTATAAATAAAGAATAATTCTATATACATAAAACGTTTTTCTTTTCCCCATTTAATAATGCCAATCAATATATATATATATATTGCTACTATTAAAATAACTAATAAGTCATTAATAAATTCTAAACATTAATTCCTAATGAAAATTTCATTGTGAGATTTTAGGAACATTTGTAAAAATACTTTAAAATAAGAAATTAACTATAAAAAGAAATTTTTGAGAAGATCTAATAATTTTAATATTTTAACCATTTAATAATTAATAAATCTTTAATATTTCATTTATCAACTATTCCATCTAATATAATTCTACCAACAAATTCTCATGAAATCTTTCTCAAAAAATATATATATATATATATATATATATATATATCTCAATAGCTCATTTATAAACTAAAAGTGATATTTTATCAACAATAAAACTTTAAAATCCTTAATATGAATTATTTTGAATCATTTCAATCTCAACAAAACTGTATAGACTCAACTTCAACTAATAAACTGCTTTTACTCCGAACTCGTATGGAGTCGAATTTTATATCAATAGAAACATCTTTGAGTCTAGTTTAATTGAAAAAAACGTATGTTGAAAAAAATCCAAGTAGTTTAAGAGATATAGCGATTTTCCCATCGCCTACCAGATTCGGCAGTTTCTGCCAACTGAAAGTCTAGATTTTTGAAAAATAGCAAACGTTACCGGAATGACCTCAAATTTTATATGCAGATAGCTAACATATATATATTCATAAGGTCCTACGAATCGGGGCCTAAGTTTTCCCTTGACGCCAATCCTAGTTATCCCCTTGGTAGGAGATACCTTTAGGAAGACCTTGTCTCCTATTTCAAAACGTAACTCAGTTCGACGTGCATCAGCGTAAGATTTCTGTCTATCTTGTGCCTCCTTTATTCGCCCTCTGATCTGGCGGACTATCTCAACCATCTCATTGACCATGTCTGGTCCTAAAACTTTTCTCTCACCCACTTCATCCCAATAAAGTGGGGATCTGCATTTTCTTCCATACAACGCCTCGTAAGGCGCTATATCAATGGTCGCCTGATAACTATTATTGTAGGCAAACTCGATCAATGGCAGCACCGATTCCCAATTTCCGCCTTTGTCTAACACCACTGTTCTTAACATGTCTTCGAGGGTCTGAATCGTCCTTTCAGATTGCCCATCTGTCTGTGGATGGAAGGCGGTGCTGAAATTTAGCCTCGTGCCTAACTCCTTCTGTAAGCTCATCCAAAATCTAGAAGTAAATTTTAAGTCTCGGTCTGAAGTGATCGACACGGGCACGCCGTGTTAGCGCATAATCTCTCGAACATACAACTGAGCTAGCTTGTCTGACCCGTGTGTGATCGGTATTGGTATAAAATGAGCACACTTTGTGAGTCGATCCACTATTACCCAAATGGCAGTGTTTCATTTCCTTGTCTTGGGCAAACTGGTCACAAAATCCATTGCAATGTGCTCCCACTTCCATTCCGGGATTTCCAATGGTTGTAGCTTTCCATATGGCCTTTGGTGTAGGGCCTTCACTTGTTGGATGCTAGGCATCTCCCTACAAATGACGCTATGTCTCTCTTCATGCCTTCCCACAAAAAATGCTTCTTTAGATCTTGATACATCTTTGTACTCCTGGAGTGGGCAGTATAAGGGGGTATCGTGAGCTTCGCTCATGATTTTATTCTTAAGTTCATCATCGTAGGGATGCATATCCTTCCCTCGAAGAAGATAGCATTATCTGATGCTTCTTGATAATTCTTGATGCCTCATTTCCTTACCGTTTCTCGTAGCTTTTCCATTTTCTCATCATTTCTTTGTGTTTCTACGATCATCTTTATCAAGCTATGTATCATTGCAACAACGCTTGCTATCGTTCCTGGTGGTTTGACCACTTCTATGCTCATTCTACCAAATTCTCTTGTGAGCTCCATCTCTCGAGTGATGAGAGATCCCAATTTAGATTGAGTCTTACGACTCAATGCATCAGCCACTACGTTGGCCTTGCCTGGGTGGTAGTTAATACCACAGTCATAATCTTTCACTAGTTCGAGCCATCTCCTTTGTCTCACGTTAAGGTCCTTTTGCTAAAAAAAATATTTCAAGCTTTTGTGGTCCGTGAATATCTCGCACCTAACTCCAGATAGGTGATGTCTCCAAATCTTTAGTGCGTGCACCACCGGAGCCAACTTTAGATCATGAGTCGGGTAGTTTAGTTCATGTAGTCTAAGCTGTCGCGATGCGTATGCTATCACTCTTCCTTCTTGCATTAATACGCAACCAAGTCCATTTTTGGACGCGTCTGTGTAGATCACGAATTCCTTGTCAGCTGTTGGAACGGCTAACACTGGTGCAGTGGTCAACTTTTCCTTGAGTTCTTGGAAGCTCTTCTCGCACTCCTCTGTCCAAGAGAATTTTATTCTCTTCTGGAGTAGTTGCGCCATTGGCCTTGCGATTTTGGAAAATCCTTCTATGAACCTCCGATAGTAACCTGCCAATCCTAAGAAACTTCTTATCTCATTAGGGTTAGTAGGCGATCTCCATTCGCGCACCGCTTGCACTTTCTCAGGGTCCACTTTAATCCCTTCTGATGACACAATACGTCCTAAAAACGTGACTTCGCTGTGCCAAAACTCGCACTTGCTGAATTTGGCATAAAGGCGCTCCGTCCTCAATGTTTCTATGATAATTCTCAGATGTTCCTCATGGTCTCTCTTGTCTTTCAAGTATACCAAGACATCGTCTATGAATGCTAAGACAAATTTGTCCAAGTACGGGTGGAACACTAGATTCACGAGGTCCATGAACACGACTGATGTGCTGGTTAATCCGAATGGCTCAACTACAACTAGTAGTGGCCATATCTAATTCGAAAGGCCGTCTTAGGTACGTTTTCTGGCTGGATCTTCAACAGATGATATGCAGACCACAAACCTATCTTTGAGAACATACTCGTCCCCCCTTGAGCTGGTTAAAGAGGTCGTCTACCCTTGGTCCAGTTCTCTATAGTCTAAGCACATTCGCAATGTGTCATCCTTCTTCTTGCGATAGCTTTTGGGTATATACTTGTCATATATGCCCACCTTGAATTATCCTCAAGTCAGATTTTCTAACTGCTCGGCTGCCATTGTTTTCATTCTTGCTTTCCACCAGGAATTAGCTGACCCAGTCAGCTAAAAAGGGTACGCAAGTTAAGCGCTCTTGGTCATTGCAGCGAAAAAGCTGAAAATGCGCTCCATCTTTCGTACATATGTCTCAGCTTGGCCGGATCTCTTGTCCCACTGAAGACAAGTGGACTTTGTCATAGGAATAGTTCTTCTATTCTATGTTCTAGTTGTATGGGTGGTGAGGCCATGTTTTGTTCTAGCCCTGGTATTGGGCCTCTTACATCATCTCAGGGAATTATTTCCCCTTCTCTCGGACGCCTTTGCTTTGTTGGCATTCCGATGAGTCGACATATGGTCACCAATGTAATACACATATGCATATCGTCGATTCTGTAAATCATTTTCTTGATTCTCAAATCTCGCTCATACTCTATCTCATGAAAGTATATAAATAACATAGCAGAAGTGACTTGCCGCAAAAGACTGATAGGGTCGATACATAGACATGGGAAATTAGTATCAATGAGGACTATTTCATCAACATTTGAATATAGATATGGTGATCTATTCAAGCATTATACATGATGAACTGGCTATCTTGCAAATTCATCATGAAAGAGCTCAGTTCCAAAATGCCCTATTAACCAGCGTTTCCGTACTAATACTAGTCAAAATAACTAAGCCAACATAGGGGAATACAAAAGCATCGAAATGATCATCGTTTTCGAAATACACAAATAAGGTCCTACTAAATGCACAAGAGATTGTCTGTATGCATTACGTGCTTGACCCTTGGGTTGAAGCATACGTGTTTGACTGATTTAATCTGATGAGTATCTGTTTGTCCTTGGGTTACAGAAAATCTACCAACAGCTAGTAGATCGCAATGATTCAAATCACAAATGGCAATTAGGCAAAGTGTTTCAATAATTTGCCAAACAATTGAAAATGAATAACCATAGGGTAGAAATGAATTGACTGAAAGGTCGAAACGAAAGGACCTAATAGTCTGAACCCGTTTGGCTTTTCAGATGAAGGTTTAAAATATATAGGTTTAAAGACCCATATATGACGACTACTGAGATTTTGGCCATGTGGACTGGCCAGGTCCGACACAACTACTTCTCAGTCACTCGGAAATACTTTTCCGAACTTGGCAACTCTTGTTCATTTTGCTGCAAAAGGTATATTTGGTCTAAAATCACCACTTTCTTCTTAACATCTTGAACATGTCCTTGAGAATATTCTAGAGCTTCTCAAACTTGGAGTCTGCCTCCTAGTTTAATGCAATCCTTAAACATCTTCTATAGGCAAAAATAAGGTAGGCTCGACCTTACTCAACAATCTTCCTCTACATGATCTTTATGTAGTACTTCTAGTACTTAGTGTTCCTTCACATAGCGTTTGAAATGCAACCATATAATTTGAAGCACTCTTCCGTGTTATTGCAAAAGACCTTCTGAATCATCACGCATTCAATAAGGAAATAGCTTTTACTCATCTGAGCACCTTTATAGGGTATGTGTCACCATATGTAATGCTAAGTCATGGAATGACCTTAGTCAATGCTCTCATTCCGGCTACCAGACTAAATGCCTAATCCAAGACGTTCTAACTGAGGCGATGTCCTCGATAGGTTAAGGTATGTATACTTATCTTGAGTATATCCTTAGGGTCTCATTAGAATCTTAATTCATTTATTTCAGCAGTGATCCACTGTCGGCGCTTCTAGCTATTATTAAACTCTGAACCATCTTCGAGAACTTCTCTCGTCTTACACACTTGCGTAAACTTTTATGATCAATCATAATGGTTGGTAATTGCTAGTACCCATATCACATCTCGTCTTTCCAATTCGTAGTAGGTGATCGTAATCAATAGGGATTCTCAGTCATATCCTCATCTATTGCGATAGGTACTGTAAGTAGAATGGTTCCGAATATCTGAAACTATAAGCTGATAGCTTTAATAGTAATATTATAACATTATATACAAAGCATTTTGACCCCTCGTAAGTCTAACTTTGAAGTTCATACATGAATCATGAAGGTTATCCTCAAGCCATAGCTAGTGATAATCGAGGCTAGAAGCGAGTCTCAGCTTATTAGGGATTAGCTAACTGATTACATAAGTCGCACTCATCGCTATAAGCAATATCATACTTAAACTATCATCGAATAAGGCAATAGTCGATTAGGTGCTCCGTCTCGCGTGAACAACCTGAATGAAGAACTATGTCTGCGTCAGTGATTCGTGCGTGGCACTCCGCTTGCACTGCTTTCATTGGATTCTCTTCCTCTTTCTTAGCTCTTCACCATGGCTATAGTGAAATATAACTGAGTTTCTAGCTTCTATTGTTCTTCTCGTAACAGTGATCATGCATTCTTAACGCATCTAAGTTCATTGAGATATCTAATCAATCAATAAAGCATAAAACTTGAATGTAAGCATCAGTACATTCATATAGAACGTGAACTTCTCAATGTTTTAAAATCATTACCACCTTCTTTCTTGCTGAGCATGACGATGTGATGAAGTGATGAGCTTTGGTTGACTAACTCATATATACCAGTGATCATACTAGAAAAATTGGTTAACTCAAGGGTTCGGAGCAAATAAACCTGCTCTGATACCACTCTGTCACGACCGGCCCTAATTAAGGATAATTAAGCCGGGAAAACCGTGACTAATGGAGGGAGATTAGAAGCGGGGTAAAAAGGGGGATAATCAAACAAGGAAGGATCGCATTTCATCATTGTTAACAAAAGGGATATTTATAATATAACGGAGGTTTAGTCGTATAGACTCAAATAACTAGTAAGTTCGGATAACTCCGACTTAGCCAAAATAACATAAAACTTCTGAGTACGCAGCGGAATAAGGTTCTGATTACATGTATGAAGACATGTATCCCTAGAGTTCATTAATACATAATAAGACAAAAGAGTCCCGCTCGTCACTTCATCACCATCGGCAGCTACTCAACCTGCACATTTAGAAATATATGCAGGGCTGAGTACAAAAGTACTCAGTGGGCACGTATGCCTAAGTATAAAAATACATGCTTCAAAACTGTAAATTGTCATGCCATCATAAACAGTACAGCAAGGGAGTTTTTCGCTAAAAAGGCCCAAGCTTACTAAGTTCATTTGTGATTCTTAAAGTTCGTCTGCAGACTAAGTTCTCTTGTAATCTATCATATCTGGAACTTTGTGCCGGAGAGGTGGCCACCTCTCACGGTCACTTGACCGGCCAACCCGCTAGATGACTCACGGTCACTGGTGTACACTAGCCAAGGCAGGATAGCTATCAACTGCTCAAGACCCGAATTTGATTACATAACTGGCAAAGCCACATCAGATAGATATCATACTAAAATTGAAACATTTATGGCAAGACAACAATTGAAATAATTTTCAGTTCAATGATTTTGTAATGAAATATCTTGTTCAAATGTAACATTAAATTCGTTTGATAGATATATAAAACTGAAATTAACAGTTAAATCATCTCATGCATTCATTCGTATAAGAGGCCTACGACACGCAGGGGATCTCTATACGTATAGTAAAAGTAATGCCCACCTGATTGCAGTATTTTGCTACTTAAGACAATGATTCTCTTTCCTTAGCGCGATAGGTTACTCAGGCGCTTTTGTTTATTTGAACCTTTGATAACACGAAAACATGTGTTCGAGTGAATAATAGAAAATACAACAACAAATGCAGTGAATCACTATTCACTCCTTTCTCTAACTACCCATATTTCCTTAAACGACTGTATCTAACTCATTTACAATCGTTCTTCCTTTATCGAAATACTTCATGTACCTTTGAGGATGTAGGAAATCCCATTTTATATTATTCATTTATTTATCTATTATAAATAAAGAATAATTCTATATACATAAAACGTTTTTCTTTTCCCCATTTAATAATGCCAATCAATATATATATATATTGCTACTATTAAAATAACTAATAAGTCATTAATAAATTCTAAACATTAATTCCTAATGAAAATTTCATTGTGAGATTTTAGGAACATTTGTAAAAATACTTTAAAATAAGAAATTAACTATAAAAAGAAATTTTTGAGAAGATCTACTAATTTTAATATTTTAACCATTTAATAATTAATAAATCTTTAATATTTCATTTATCAACTATTCCATCTAATATAATTCTACCAACAAATTCTCATGAAATCTTTCTCAAAATATATATATATATATATATATATATATATATATATATATATATATATATATATATATATATCAATAGCTCATTTATAAACTAAAAGTGATATTTTATCAACAATAAAACTTTAAAATCCTTAATATGAATTATTTTGAATCATTTCAATCTCAACAAAGCTGTATAGACTCAACTTCAACTAATAAACTGCTTTTACTCCGAACTCGTATGGAGTCGAATTTTATATCAATAGAAACATCTTTGAGTCTAGTTTAATTGAAAAAAACGTATGTTGAAAAAAATCCAAGTAGTTTAAGAGATATAGCGATTTTCCCATCGCCTACCAGATTCGGCAGTTTCTGCCAACTGAAAGTCTAGATTTTTGAAAAATAGCAAACGTTACCGGAATGACCTCAAATTTTATATGCAGATAGCTAACATATATATATTCATACAATAAAAAGTTTAGAGCTAAATATCAACATATGGTTACTGAAATAATTAACCGAATCATCTTCCTTACGACAGTTTCAGCAGATACGGGCAGTAGACTTCTCGAATTTTAAAAGGGTAGTAAACGAAGTTCAAATGACATGAAACTTTGTACGAATATTCACCACACTCCCATCTATACCCCAGAAATTTCCCATAATATAATAGAAACGGGAATGCATCAAAACAATAGCGTCAACTTACCCCTGTCCAAGTGAGCACTAATGGAAGTTGTTCGCCGGGGGTTTTTCTGGTCGTCGTTCCGCGATGGTGTTTAGCCGCGAAGGTCTACGACTTAGTCTTCCTCGTGCGAGGTAGATCAGGCTACACAACGGTGGTTTCTCGATCCTTTTTCGTCGTAAGGATAGTGAGAAACGAAGGCCGTAAGTTGGCCGGTGGCTAAGTCGGGAATTCGACGTTGGCCGCCGAAGGATATTGCGGCCTTTGGTCAAGAAAATACAAAGAAGTCTTCGGCCTTTCGATTGTTGGATTTGGTAGCCTGAAGATGGAGGAACGAGTACACGTTCTCGGTTCAGAGCCTAGTGGCCGATCGGCGAATAAACGGCCCGGCGAAGGGAGCTCACTTGAGCTCTTACAACTAAGAAATTTAAAATTCTCTCTCTCATTCTCTTGTTGTTGGCGTGTGAAGAAGTGGATGGAAATTGCTTGGCTGATGATTTAAAAGATGGAGTTGTTGGCTGATACTACAAGGGAGTCAAAATGTATCTGCGAGGTGTAGTCATAGGTTGCGGCTGAGGTGGTTGGAGGATTTGGGCGGCTGGAGCATGCTAAGGAATAGGGAAGGGTGCTGCAGATTTTTGCACACACATACACTTTTCCTTTCTTTGTAGTCAACATCCTCATGCTTAGGTAGATGTTAGTATTGTAATAGCTAGGTTGGTTGTGGTGCAAATAAATAAAATCCCTTTGGCTTCAAAATTCTAAATCTGTAATATGAAATGCGTATTTGTGTATTTGCTTGATATCTGATTTCTAGATCTCTTAGGATAAATCTAAATTAAATCCGTAGATTTAATTCTTTGACTAGCATCTAAATTAAATCCGCAGATTTAATTTGCTTCACAAGCCGAAATAAATCCACAACTCAAATAAAATAATAATAATAACAACTAATAATATAATTAATATTTCTATTGCACTTAATAAATAACATGACTTCGCTAAGTCAGTTATAACTTTTGAAAAACATCACTGACTGCTTCAATAATATAAATTCAGGATCATAAGCTGAATTCATATCCGGATAATAATCGGTTCCATTCACTGATGAAAAATAATAAACACAAAATACTGGATTTAATATATATAAAAGTGCGGGTCACTACAGAATCTTACTAACTATCTCAAGATAGATCAGTTAGACTAATAACACACGCAGCGAAAAACTTTTGTTTTGAAATAGCTTGTGATATGAATCACGTTGTCAGCAGTTAAGTTTCTCTTTGCAGTTAATCAATTTTCAGTTTAAGAAAGTAAGAACACAAGTAAGAAGGTAAATACTGAAAGCTATAAATAACACAAAGATTTTTACGTGGTTCGGAAAGCACTTCCTACATCCACGGTCTTCTGATCAAATCGACAACTTCACTGGACATGTGCTTACGGGTGCACAGCAAATCTAGACAACTGAAGATCCTATCTTCAGTACCAGCACACCTGGTTGGATTTCTCATTCTTAGCGCACACAGGGCACTAAGATCTCTTCGGAGACAGAACACTAGTCTGAACTCCTAACAACCCAAACTCTCGATTCGGTCGATTGAAAAGAGGTTAAAAAACTTGCCAACTAGATTACAAAGAACAAGTTCTCTATAATTAGTTATACCTAGGCTTTGGATATACAATATTTGCCTAAGTTCTAAGAGAATATATGTAATCAGTAGTGACTGATTTTTGGCTTTGTGATTCTCTTATTCGATTCAAACTTTGGAAGGGCTTTAAATGCCGAGTAACGAATTCGGCAGCATTTCAGCTTATGTAGTTGAATCGGTGAAGATTGAAGTGATCATCGAGCTCTATTTATAGGAGACGTCTTGAATAGATCCGTTGGCTGAAATAGTCTTCAAGAATTCTTCCGTTAGAGAGTAATTTGAACTTGGGCTGAGGCTTCCTTTGTTTGGTGAGAACAGCTACTTTGAGGAGCAGGAGATATGACATCTCTGAAAAGGTAATCACCAAAAGGAATGACCTCTGCAGAGAAAGGACGATCATGAGATCTCTGCATTTAATGCGGCTGTACTTCTGGAGTGCGTGGCTTCCTTTAAGCTTTAGAGGTTCAGTCCGATGAAGAATGTTTAACTGATACTTGACTTTAGTATCAGTTCGCTGAATCCACGTGGCTCGCATTAAATAATCAGTCGTAACTGATTTTTGGACTGGTTAGTCAAATATAAGTATTTGACTTTGCCTTTATCGTTACATCAGTCGGCAACTTCAATCTTCAGTCTTCAGTCCTCCGGCTTCAGTCTTCAGTCTTCAGAACAACAACTAAACAAGAAAAAGAACTCTAACACTTGAGTTCGAATAATTCTAGTCTATTACAATTGAAACCTATTGATTTTGGTATCATCAAAACTAGGATTAGGATATATCATCAACACACGCTCTTGCAAATAATGAAATAAGAAAGACTGTTACATTCTTGAACACAATCAACAAAAGCTACTCAGGTTTGAACTTATTACAATTACTCTATTTCTTTTTTATTTTTGCAGTAAAAAAATATATATGTGTTGCTTTGGGTATTCGGGGGAGGAGA
Organism: Salvia miltiorrhiza; assembly: GCF_028751815.1. Taxonomy (NCBI): domain Eukaryota; kingdom Viridiplantae; phylum Streptophyta; class Magnoliopsida; order Lamiales; family Lamiaceae; genus Salvia; species Salvia miltiorrhiza. The sequence continues at coordinate 22,172,883 of NC_080393.1, read as the reverse complement.
TGTTGTTGCAGCGGAAACGGCGGTTGTGTTGGGCGCGGGGAACGTCGTGGGAAATAGAGATAGGAATTGGGGCAAGGGCTGCCGACCAAATTATTTCATTGAATTTTTATTTTTATTTTTTAATTTAAATTAATCATTTAATTTAATATAAGGTTATAATAGTAATTATTTTAATCTAATTTACCAAACAACTAATTCATAGTAACTATATTTTAATCTTAGTCTACCAAACACTAAATTATACTATTACTAATCACCTTATCTGCAATACATATCTTGAATTATATCTATCTTGATTTATCACAATATGACTACCAAACACACCCCAAATATAGGACGTAACATGAATATGGATTAATGAATTCATCAATTATTCACCAACGATTAGAGGACTAATCTTAAATGTTCCTTTGAGGACATTCAAATGACGAGATTCTCACTACGCCAAAAATGCGCATACATAACACTACATACATAACGGATATTTTGAAAAACCGTTATGTATGCGCGCACTTAGGAAAAGATAACGGTTTTAACAAAAATCCGTTATCTATGTAGCGTTGTCCTAGCGATTGTGTTCTGTACGTGCAACATTCTTGCACTTGGTATATCAGGTACATTTTCGGCTGTACTCATGGGGAAGATGGCAACCCTTGGACATGATGTTATTATAGCTATCTTGCTGATATTCTTGGTTGGCTCTTTGTATGCTTTTGTGGCAGGTTTGTGGTGGATTAAATGAGTCGTACGTTGAGCTGAAGAAGCTTGTGAATTCACAAGAAAAATTGTACCAGATGGCTAGCTAGTTGCATATTTAATATATTTAGTATTTTTGTAAGGCATAATAGTATTAGATGGAACATTTGTTGAATTTTGACTATATTCAAATGATGTATGAATTCTTTTTTATGATAATAATATATGAATTTTGATTATTTTGTTTTAGAATTATTTTTATTTATTGAAATAGTAAATAAGGAAAATTGTGAAAAATAAAAAATATGTTGAAATCTAAGAAATCATACATAACGGTAAAGAATTGTTATGTATAAGTGTAAAGATAACGTATAAAAATTGACTTTTATAACAGTCAGAACCGTTATGTAAAATAAGATAGATAACGTAAATAATTGTGTTATGTATTAGGATTATAACGTTATGTAAAATACTATAGATAACGGATTTTCTCCGTTATGTATTTGGATTATACCGTTATGTAAAAAATTATAGATAACGGATTTTCTCCCTTATGTATTTGGATTATACCGTTATGTAAAATATTATAGATAACGGATTTTCTCCGTTATGTATGCGCGCCACATACATAACACCACTATACTTAACGCAAGTTTTTCCGCATAGATAACGGATAAAATCCGTTATGTATGTGCGTTTTTGGCATAGTGTCTTATGTATAATAAGTCAGGTAAAAGAGTTTAATTAATATTCACGGTCCATTTTTTTCATTTAAAAAAAGAGTAATTTTAAATATAATTGTGGCTCATATTTAACATAGTGTAAAGTGATTATTTAAAAAGGAAACATGCCAAATTAATTGAGATAAATAAAAACAAAACAAAAAATACAAGTCAATCCAAATGAAACGGGAAAACATTTACTTTTATTTGAAGTAACACAAAAAATGTCATGCACTTAGCCTTGGTATGTACGAGTCGGGCATGCCCGAATCCTGACCCAAACGATAACTCATGACCCATGCAGGTCGACCCAACTCGAATTCGACCCTAACCTGAATCCTGATCGTGATACATTATATAAAAGAGACAGTTGTTATGAATAAAAGTAACCTTGTATTTCAAATAAAAATAACACTTCTTATGCTTAAAAGTAACAATTGTACAAGTGACGGTTCTTATAATAAAATTGATCGTTCCTATTCCCTCAAAAAAAAAATGACAGTTTCTATGAATAAAAGTAATAGTGTTCCAAGTAAAAGTGATAAATTTTATGATTAAATGTAATGGTTGCAAAAGTAATAATTGTTCTTCGTCAAGTGACAATGTTGATGAATAAAACTAACAATCTGCATATAAAAAATTAAATGGATCAATCCAAATAAGGTTTAAAATCATATCGAACACCACCCGCGCACAGTGTGACGCACACAAGTGCTCCTCTTGAAGTAATATAGTTATATAAATTAACTATTATGAATTCCTACAATCATAACATTTTTCTCTCATACGTGAAATTATGTACTCCCTCCGTCCCAATAAATGTGGCCACCTTTCCATTTTAGTTTGTCTCATTAAAAGTGGTCACTTTCTTAAAATGGAAATATTTACTTTAATTAAATCTAATTAACTAATCTAATTAAAATGTGTAACTAAATCTAAACCCTAATCAAATACACTCACACACACCACAAAACACACACAACTCACACTCAGCCCCCCCTCCACCCCTGACCCTGCCGCCCAACCCTTGACCTTCGCCGCCCCGCCGCCTGACCCCCGCTGCCGCCGCCCACCCCTTGACCCTCGTCGTCCCGCCGTCTGACCTTCGCCACCGGCCTCTACTCTCTCCCTCTCGCCACCTCTCTCTCTCTCTCTCTCTCTCTCTCTCTCTCTCTTCACCATGCTCTGTTCCTCCTCGTCCACCACCGCTACCGGCGGCATTTCCATTCGAACTCCCGAAGCCGACCCCCCAACCCCCAGACCTTCCAAAATTCCACCCTCTCTCTCCCCCAATCGACGACTGCGGCCTCCTCCCTCCCTCGCCTAGGGCTCCAATGGCGGCTCCCTCGCATAGAGGGGCGACCGGAGAACGACCAACAGCAGAATTTCGTTTGCGATTTGCAATTTGCTGGTGCAAATCTAGTTCATTTTTTCAAGATTTTCATTTGCGATTTGGGTGTTTGATTTTGGGCATCTAATATTTGTTTGCGATTTGGGTGTGTGATTTATTGAGGTCGTCGTTGTTGCCGTTCTGATTCAGGCGGCGGCTCCTTTGCTGCCGCCATTCCGATGTCGCCGGCAACATCACTATGGCCGGAGAAGAAGGTGTGAAGAAAAAGTAACCAGCGCCTTTCTACTTTCATTTCCCTTAATTAATTGTGTTAATAGGCAAAAGTGCCCCATTCCTTATTCATATTTTGAAAAATGCCCTCCCTTATCATGCAAAGCTACCCATGCCCTAAATTACTAATTAACCCTTAAGTGGGTCAACATCAAATGTAATGATTTCGGTTCTCTTACACAATCTTACACATTTTTGAGTTTCAATGCATTTCTTTACAATAATGACCGAAATGATTTCAATCTGTGCATGCAATGATTTTGTAAGTCACTGTATATATATATATAGTGTTCATATCTTTAAATTGTAAATATATCGACCGGACACTAATTAACACTTAAACAATATATTAAATTAAATTCAGCAAAATAGTAAAAATTAATATAAAGATACAAATAGATAGAATACAAACTTTTATGTCGATATATCATCGATCCGGCCGGTAAAATGGCCAGAGAAATGTATCCGACCGGGTACATTTCAATTTACAAATGACCCGGCCGGATACATTTTTCCTTGACAATTACCGGCCGGATCGATGATATTTAGGCATAAAATATTCTATTTTATTCAATTTCATAAAAAAAAAAAAAAAATCAAGACGCTAATAATATATATCCATGCGTATCTATCTTAAATTTTTATTTTTTTCCCTTTAATATATTAATTTCAATACATATATTCTTTGAAATTATTTGTATATATATATATATTTATATATATATTGTGTTATTCTTGAATGTTGATATATAGTACTATATAACACTATATATATCGTGTAAATCAATTGATATCTTTAAATTTAAAATATACTCAATATCCGTCCCAAATAAATGCATGCTTGTTACCCAAAAAAATCATGCATGTTACCGATACATAAAGGTAAAAATATCTTTCTTCAAAATTTGATTCCCTTTTGATAGACATAAAGCCGATACAATCGGCTTCTTCACTTTTACCTACTTACTTTACTTTAAAATACTAGGGTTTTTACTCCACCACACACCTCTATCGGCTTCTTCACTTTTACCCACCGAGAGAGAGAGTTCAAAAGATTGAAGCACAGAGAGTTCAAAAGATTGAAGCACACTCGGACTCATCCATGGCATCTTCTTCACAGGTATTTATTTTTAATTTTCATGAAATTGAATAGAATAATGTATGCTAAAACACGATCGGTCCGGCCGGTGAAGTGGCCGGATAAATCGATCCGGCCGAGAACATTATTTAAATGAAACATACGGCCGGATCGATTTATCCGGCCACTTCACCAGCCGGACCGATCGTGTTTTAGCATAAATTATTCCATTTTAATTAGTTGTATGTTTATATTAATCAGTTAGTAATTTACTGAATTTAATTTAATTATATTTGGTTAAGTAATTATTATTGCGAGTTTTGCTGGGTATTACTGAATTTGTTTCAATCTGAAATATTTGTTTAAGTAATTATAATTGCATTGTGTATGTGGGCTTTGTGCAATTTGATAAATTAAAGTATTTTATGCCGATAGAACAACTACCCGTCCGGCACTATGCCCGGAATAATGAGTCCGGCCGGGACAGTTTCAATCTGAAATGTACCCGGCCGGATTCATTTTACCGGACACTTCGCCGGCCGGATAGTTGTTATTTAGGTATAAAATACTCTTTTCCATGTATCTGTATGTTTACGTTAATTATTACTATTTTACTGAATTTAATTTAATTATAATTGTTGAATTATTAATTAATGAAACTGTTATTTTTTGGTATTAATTAAATTGCCGTTTTTTAATATTTTACTGAATTTAATTAAATTGCTTGGTATTAATTGCAGTTTAATATTTTACTGAATTTTTACTGAATTTAATATTAAATTGCTGAATTACTAATTTTACTGAATTTAATATTAAATTGCTGAATTTTACTGAATTTAATTGCAGTTTAATATTACTGAATTTTTACTGAATTTAATATTAAATTGCTGAATTACTAATTTTACTGAATTTAATATTAAATTGCTGAATTTTACTGAATTTAATTGCAGTTTAATATTACTGAATTTACTGAATTACTATTTTAATATTTTACTGAATTTGACTATTTTTCTCGAATTTTAGTATTTTACTGAATTATTGAATTTTAATATTTTGCGGAATTTAATTGCAGTTTAATATTACTGAATTTTACTGAATTTAGTATTAAATTGCAGTTTAATTAAATTGGTTGGTATTGATTAAATTGTAGTTATTTAATTATGCCTATTTGTATTATTTTTTAATTTTTTTACTGAATTTAATATGGTATTCATTTTGTAAATGAATAGGCGAATGTCCCATATCTTCGTCGCGGCACTATAGACCAGACGGAGGTTGCTATCAGCACCTACTATAGGGATTCACATTTTCCGGAGCTGGTTGAAACTTTAAATGTGGTCGGCGAACAGTGCAATTCAGATTTATTGGGAAGATTTAGAGCATCATGTTTTGGGCATTTCACTGATTGGAGGCCCGGCGCGAAGAGCAATAAAGCATTACACCAGATTGTATCGAGGCAGATTGTGTCAGAAGAAAATGAGATGTGCTTCTTTCTGTGCGGAGCACGAGTCAGATTTTCCCCTGCGGACTACGCATTAGTGACTGGGCTCAATTTCGGGGGATCGAGGTTCGATGCGACATTACAGCACGACTGCAGTCGCGTGGAGGCATACCGACGATTCTGCGGTGCGCGAAGCATGACCATACAGTCGCTCATCAAACGCGTGTGCGATTTGGATCGTCTAGTGGATGATGAGGATGGGAGCCTGTACCTTCGTGCTGTCCTCGTGTGTGTGGCTCACACCCTTGTTCTTGGGTTGGATGCGCGGGTACAGCCGTGGCTTTGGGTGTTGGTGGATGATCTGGCTGCATTTGATAGATTCCCCTGGGGCGCGTATTCGTATAAGATGTTATGCCATTATACGAGAGAGACAGGAAAGGGCGAGAAGTATCACTTCTACGGTCCTTCGTGGGCTTTATATGTCTGGGCATTGGAGCGCGTCCCGGGCTTCGGACACATGGTCGCAGCATCTAGCGGTGATCCGACAGCGCACCCTCGGTTTTTGAGATGGACTTTCAGGGGTAAGCCGAAGCTTCACGGTCTGCGCGATCTATTCGAGGGACAGGTAATCAGTTATTTAAGATTATCCTCCACACCGTTACTGGTTTTACTTATGTTCTAATATATTATCTTTGTTGCTTTCTAGGGTGGTGTCATGCCCCTGGACCCCGATGCTGACGATCTGTCGAGTCACTACTTCATATCAGCGCTGACACCGGGCGAACTCTCGGTGAGCTTCAGGCCCCCCGACAACCCATTAGCTCGGGGTGTCCAATTTCCACAGGGCACCGGAGCCCGTGTTGTGGAGGAGCGCGGGGACGAGGAGGATGTACCTAGACAGCCTCGTACGACTCGCAGTCACAGTGTCCGGGGCCCTGTGAGGGATGCTCGACAGCACGAGCCGGCTCGTCATTCAGTAGATCCGGGCTCGCGCCCTGTGAGGGATGCTCGACCCCACGAGCCGGCTCGTCATTCAGTAGATCCGGGCTCGCGCCCTGTGAGGGATGCTCGACCCCACGAGCCGGCTCGTCATTCAGTAGATCCGGGCAAGCGCCCAGCGCCGCATACTTCTTCATCGTCGAGCGGATCTCGGACTGTTTCCAGTCCCAGCGAGGGTGAGGTGGATCGTAAGTGGGTGAAGAAGACGATCCGTCAGGAGATTAAGAAGGCCTTCGGCAAATTCGTGGAGAAACTGAAGAGCAAGGGTAAAAAGGATAGGTGCAAGAAGAGCAAACATTTCCGAGTGCCCGACTCCCCTGATGATGATGACCAGCGACGGTCCCCTGATCCTCCACAGCCACGGTCTCCTCCACAGCCACGGTCTCCTCCACCCAGTGCTTCAGGGCCCGACGCTTCAGGGCCAAGCGTTTCACGTTCCTGCGACGACGACCCCCGCGGTGAGGAACCACGCCATCCAGAGACCCAGGATTACGACGAGCAGTGGCGGGCCATGAATCAGTCTGTTCAGGGCGACTACACACCTGCGGAGCAGACTTTTGACTGGTCGACCCAGGTCTACCCTCATTGGTCTTCCCCATTCCTGAAGCCGCAGTATAGAACAGAGACCCCGATATTCTTTGCTGAACCGCTCACTTCTATCGCACCACATGAGTGGGGACAGTCCAGTTCGGCAGGACAGGCTCAGACGGAGGAGCCTGAGCCACAGGCAGAGCAGCCACAGGTACTGCTGCTGCAGCACCTAGAGCCTGAGCCACAGGCAGAGCAGCCGCCAGCAGAGCAGCCGCCAGCAGAGCTCCCGCGTCGCAGTCAGAGGGTGAGGCGTCCGTCTAACTATCAGCGATCGCCTTGGGTTAATAGCCAAATGCCACGTCCAGTGACACAAGTCTGCAGTGACCATTATGAGAAGTGGATGGCTAGGTGTCGAGAGGGTAGGGGTCGTGAGATTTATGTCAAGGCAAGTGGTGGTTTGCGGGAGTACGACGACTTCGCGCGGGTGGATAATGTCAGCCAGGAATTCACAACTGGGGTAAATAATCTATTGATTTTAACATTGTTAAATTACTTTCTACTAACTTATTGATTTTAACTTTGTTGCAGGATATTGACTTGTATTTCTTAAGCTTGAGAAATAGACTTCGAGCTTCAGCAGATTTACTGGATGACGTAGATATGAATAACACAATCATATTAGACACGGATTGGTTTGTAAGTAAACTTTCATTATTTGTATGTTTTCATTGGTGCGAATATAAATTATTAATTACTTCTATTGATCTGTAGATATACCTCAAGGGCGAGTGGGACGCTCTATTGGAGAAGTGGGCAGCCAGTGAGTTTACTCCAGAGGAGTATCATATATTGACGCATGGAGCAATAGCTGATGGTTGGCAGCCCCGGATAGACTGGCTCTGCCAAATACGTGGAAAAGCCGTTAAGGGCCAAGAACTTCCTCCTGGTCATATAGGATGGATGGATGCCACACAGGTAATCAGTTAAACAATTATTTGTCATTAGTCATTTGTGCTTTATATGTTGTTTCTTATCAATTCATTGTGGTTTGTCATAGGTTCTCATGCCAGTCATAATTGGCCACCATTTTGTCCTATGTCGGATCCGGTTAGGAGAATTGGTTTGCGAGGTCTATGACCCAGTATTCCACAAGCTATCACCTCGACAGCAGGATGGTCGAGTTGGTGAACTACTGCCTTTACTGAGATTGTTGCCAATTGTCCTTCAGTTGGCGAGGTGGCTAGACGACACATCCATTGATTCGACAGTGGCAAAGGAGAAGTACCCACTTATGACGGCGGTGTTTGCTCCAGCGGAGGTTCAGTTTCACCAGCAGGACTCTGTCAGCTGCGGGCCTTTCGTCTGCATGTATGCAGAACGACTGATATCTGGCTCTCCATCCATTGAGTGGGGTAACCACAACGTGGCGGCATACAGGGCCAAGGTTGCTAGATCTATATTTTCGTTGTGTGAAACTAGGACACATCGTATCAGTAGACTTGGTTTTGCATAGTTTTGTATATTGTTACATTAATGTGTGCTTCTATTTGGTTATTCAACGAGCATTATTTCCTGTAAATCATTCCAGCTTATCGAATAATAAGATAATTTAATCAATATCATTAACTGTTACAGCACACAAATACATCCCACTACTCCCTGGGCTCAGTCGCCCTGCCAGCGCACGTTCTCTTGCTGTGTCCTTCTTCATGGCAGATGCTGCACTTCTTTGGTTTACGACGCCTGATACTAGAAGACTCATCGGCTTGTGTGCTGGTGCCTTCACCACCACCTCGATGTCTACCTTCTTTTGGGCGCCCCGCTTGACCTTTTACAATCAGAGGTAATACAACCTGCTCAGCGATGTGCTCGGGAACTAACCACTGGCGTCTCGGCGGGAGATTATTAACTTCGCGAGAGTAAGTATCGATAAGAAAGTCATTCGTGTAGTACGAGTCTACATACTCCGCGATCGTATCACCGGCTTCACTATAAAAACAAACAAACTCGACAAGTAATCAATATAACGAACATTAGAACATATTTACATTTCAATGAACCCGACAGTAATCATTTCATGATCGTACCTTATTGCAGCGATTGAATGAGAACAGGGCAGTTGGTCTAGCTGAAATACTCGACATTCGCATTTTTTCTTCTCTAGATCCACCTTGAAGCTTCTGTCAGCAGTTTGCACCTTATACTTCATGCCACTCAACCTTTGTGCAGTGTATCGACGACTTTTTTGGACTTCAATAGCTACCCTTTTACCAGCCTCAACAGTCAAGCCTTGCTCGATTTGTTGTGCAGCCCTTAGTCGCTCGCTGAACCATTTCTCAATAACAATTCTGATTGCCTCTAACATCGAGCATATAGGAAGTCTTCTTGCCCACAACAATCTGGAATTAAAAGCTTCAGCAGCATTTGATGTCATAAAACTGTAGCGTCGCACAGGCATAGGACACATCGAACGAGCCCACTTCTCCGGCCCAATCCCCATTAGTTTATCGTACGCGGCTCTCTTCATAACCTTCAGGGCGTTCATAGCCCTATTGAAGTCGGACTTCTCGTACGCAAATGCAGCTTGTCGATACACCTCGACCACTGCCTTACCGTAATGCTTCAGGTTATTTTGCAAATGGTAGTAGCATAGGCCGTGGGTTGCATTTGGTAACTCATTTCTGATAGCATTGGCAATGGAGATATGCTGATCAGAGACAATCAAAAGTGGATCGGCTTGGCCATAAACACGTCGAATGCGTGACATGAAATAACTCCACGATTCATCGTTTTCTTTCGGGCCAACACCATACGCGAGTGGGAACAAACTCTCGTTGCCGTCCTTCGTCACTGCAACAAACAAAATACCCCTATTCTTGCCCTTCAAGTGTGTGCCATCGACGACAATCACTGGCCGTAAGCTGAACATGAAAGGGGTAGCCGAAGCTGCAAGAGCAACAAATAAGTGTTTGAATCGGCCATCATCGTCAACTTCCCACTCCACCCTCGAACCGGGATTGGATTGTCTCAACATGTATAAGTACTTGGGCAGCATCTCGAAGGACTGATCATGTCGACCATAAACCATCTCAGTGGCTCGATTACGGGCTCGCAATGCAACATCGTACTTGATCTGTACGCCAAACTCACGTCGCAGCTCCAGCTGGATGGCCTTCGGCTTCAAGATCTCGCAATCGTCGTGTATCTTCTGTGCTAAATATGCTGCGACGACTTTTGCGGGGGCCTTTATTCGCGCTACGCGCCCTAGCTCACCGTCGCATGAGTGCTCATTGGTGAACTTATACACTCCCCAAATGACTCCATCTTGTGACGATGCATGGAGCTTGAAGGGGCACGTATCTGAATGCTTGCATTTGACATAGACTCGTCTGCTGTCTGATTTGCTGACAGAAAATTCCTTGCCCTGCTTCATGTTCCACAGACCGATTGCAACGATCAGATCATCTTTGCTATTGAAATACATATTCTTTGACAACTCCCGAGGCAATAGCTGATAATCTTCAATATCCACAACTGCCGCTGCGGCGTCCAACGGGATAACCGGAACTAACCAATTAGTTAGTTCATCTGCTCCAGGAACCTGTTCGTCATCATCCTCGTCGATCTGCAAATTCTGCCAACCTGCATATTCAATCCCCGCCCTTCTCACGTTCTCTGGCTCCGACAAGTCTTCAGAGGCGCTTGTATCAGTCTCGGCTTCAGACGATGGAACATAATCTTCATCTACATTACCAGCATCCTCCACGAACTGAGGCTCGTACGTATATTGATCATCAGCTGGACCCCAACAACGATCAGTTATTAGGCGATCGTACTGGTACGGATTTGGCTCATCCCATGAAGGCCAACCCGTTGACTGATCATTACCCCAAGTGACCGACGGTTCAACACTTTGTTGCGCCGGTGAATCTCCGGCTGATAGGTCTAAATAAGCATATCTTTGGATTGCTTCCAATCCGTCCCCACTTTCGAATGTTGCACTGGATTCACCTCCATACCCGGAAGATTGAGGGAGATCGAACGAAGGAACATACACTCCTCCACTGTAATCGTCTTCAACAACATAAATCTCAGGAAAATGTGGCTGCGACGCCAGCAACTGAAGCAAATCATTGTCATCGGCAATAATATTTTTACTGTATACCCTGCCATTTAATCTCTTCGTCAAATAATACAAGCTGTAATTAGTGCTCAATGAATTCTCCATCATCAGGTAATTTATCATGTACACCGTACTGGCCATTGTGTCTCCGAAAATATGCAAATTCTTAGAAGAGCCGCCGATGTACTCATAACCATTGAAGGCACCTCCATAATTAACCACAAAGTATCTCCCATATTCATTCATCTACAGAAAAAATAATAAATAAATAAATATATGATGTAAATGGAATACAATGTTAAAATACAACATATAACATGTTAATACACTCGAAAACCATCTATCCGCCCGGGGAAGTAGCCGAGGAAATGTGTCCGGCCGTGTATTACATGATATATAATTACACACGGCCGGACACATTATCAAGGACACTTGTCCGGGCGGATACATAATTTTCGAGCATAATAACATGAGTTATGTAGCAATATATATGTATAGAACTAAAATGCAACTAATAATTACTAATTAATACTTTAAAACATGATAGAATTTGCTCTAATTCACATGTATTTCCTTCAAACGTGGCTTTAAATCATAGTATGCTATAATATGCTAATAATTCACATAAGCATATAGGATCAAACAAAACATTGAAAATAAACAATAACCAACTTAAATTACATTTCAAACGTAAAATGACATACCTTTAAACGTTCGGATGAGAGAATTCACAAATAATAGCTTCACCACTTGGAAAATATTAGAATTTCTAATGAGTTTGAGTGTTTTTTCACTTTGAGTGTTCGGATGAGAGGATGAGAGAATGAGAGAATTCACTCATATATAAACAACAAAGCTTCCTTCATTTCACGTGATTTTCTTTCAAATTAGAGTGTTTGACATGAATACTTTACTGACAAAGCTATTTCACATCATATTTGTCGTTTATCATCAATTTAAAAAAAAAAAAAAATTATGTCCCTTAATTGAAGGCTAATTAATCGATGGAATATAAATACAAAAAATTAACACAATCCATATTAGCACTCAAAACACACATAGGAACCAAAAAAACATCTATCCGACCGGAACATATATGTGTCCGCCCGGTGAAACCTTGTGTCCGGTCGGACACTTGTTTTTCCCGGTCGGACGCTTGTTTTTTTTTTTCCAATGTGTGTTTTGAGTGCTAATATCGATTGTGTTAATTTTTAGTATTTATTTTCCATTGATTAATTAGCCTACGATTTACTTGTAAAACCTTCGATTTTAATTCAAAAATAAATAAATATTAACTTCTCTGTCAGTATTTCACATGTTCCAACACATATTTGACCGATTTCAATGTTTAAATTGATGAATTGATGTTTTTCTTACACTTTAACAACTTTTGTCATAGATGTGTAAGAACTTTTGCGGAAAACAATGCACATCCATCACATTCAAAGGGCATTTTCGGTTCTTCACTTATTTAGGGCATGTAGTGCTTGGTATAGTAAGAGAGGGCATTTTTCAAATTATTGATAAGAGAAAGGGCACTTTAAATTTCGCCTCTAATTAATTCCTTAATTTTGGTGGACCACGTCTAATTAACACATAACATTCAATTTCTTAATCTCCGTGCCCAAAACAAAGGGGCCACATTTATTGGGACGGAGGGAGTAAAATTTTATTCATATTTTCTTGCAATCCTATGTATGTTTGTTTTAATAATGATTTGTTATTTTTATTTTATTATTTGTATCTATATATATATATAGTATATAATAGCAAAATAAACTCTATCCTACGTGGCATCATATAATCACTCCATTCTAATTTTCCCCAATTCTCATTCATTCATTTTTTTTTACTAAATTTTTAATCAATTTTAATATCTAAAAATCATTAAATATCTAAAAACCACATACGTCCCTGACAAGAGTTTGTTTTAGTTACATGTGATTCTACCTTATCTTATGGTTATAATTACAGTTATAGATATAAATAATTAAATATTCAAAAATCATAAAATTTAATCATTAACATTTGTTTATTCAAATACCATGAGTACATGCATATATAAATAAATTAATTATAAACTTATACACAAATCCTACACCATTAAATAATCATACAAACCTATAGATAAATCTTCTAGCATGAAAACCTAATGAATTTTAATTAAATAATTTATGATTGTCACAATTATTAACAAATAAGATATTAACTCAAATATAGATAAATCCTATCAAAAGAAGAATTCTTTGACAAATCAACTATTTTTTTTCTTCTAAATCTCTAATTAATACACTTTATTTTCTTAAGAAAAAACTATTGCTCAAGTCATGGAAAAAATGAAAAAATAGGTTATTGATGCATTATCCGCTAATATTCATTTATGCAAAGGACGAATACTATCTAGATATTTCGTATAATGCATCTCGCATGAGCAAAATAAATAAGATGACACTGAGAGAGTTGTTAACATTCAGGATATAAGACATAAAAAAAGGCAACAATTACTTATTGCTAGATGATTGCTTCGACAATTTATAGTGGACGGATACACCATGATGAAAATGCAAAGGCAACAATGAATCTGTTACAACCAGTCAAACGTTAGGTCAGGAAAATATGAAAATCTAGCTAAATAATTCAAAATAAATAAGTTGACACTAAAAGAGTATATAACATTCAGGATACAAGACAAAAATGAAGGGCAACAATAACTTATTGCTAGACGATTGCTTCAACAATTTATAGTGGACGGGTACACCATGATGAAAATGCAAATGTTACAATTGATCTGTTACATCCAGCCGAACCTTAGGTTAGAAAAATATGAAAATCTACATAATTTGAAAAGCAAGGGAGATGTTGCTGATATATAAAAAAAACAAAAAAAAAAATACCTTGCATGGTGAATTCAAAGTGCTTAAAAATATAACCAAAAAATCATGTTGATCATACAAATCTTGATGATAATCATTCTCAATCTATAGGAGGAGAGATACAAGTGTCACCATGGAAAGAAATAAACGCAGATCTTCTTGATAACAAATATGTGGTTCCATACAATCCATTTTTGAATATGAAGTTGTTGGGAAATAAGAAGAAATATCCTACCCTTAGTTTTGATGATCCCAAAATCCTTAGATTTTAATTGTACTAGACTAGAATTTGTTTTGAACTCAACTGTTGGAGATCATTTTTCTAGTATAGACTGAAGACCAAAGCACTGAAGTTCCTTGGACTGAAGACCGCATTTAATGCAAAGATATGGTGAATCGTCCTTCTCTCTGCAGAGTTTTCCTTTGCGTGTTATGTAACAGCCCGGCTCTAGAGTTGACGGCTGTCCCCACAGACCAATACGAGTCTTTTCTAGCGTGTTTTGTCCTCACTCGCACGCTCCCTGAGAAACTTCCCAGGAGGTCACCCATCCCGAAATTGCTCCAAGCCAAGCACGCTTAACCTTGGAGTTTCTTTCGTATAGGCACCAGAAAAGAAGATGCATCTTGTTGATATGAGTAGCACCTATCAAATCCTTTAAGCTCTCCTCGAATATGCAGTCCCATACCTGCATATTCTCAGAATCCCTCTCGTTCGGGTGTGTTCCGGTTCATCCCTGCGCCCCTCCGCTTGGAAGTCTTAACCGGAGCCGCTATTTGTCCGTGCCTCTTTGCACCGGCGATCACTCCGTACTTCGTCCCCGGGCATCACAGGCCCACCAGCTTCCGCTTGGTTCGTCCCCGAACCACACCGTACTGGGAGAGGTTCGGCTCTGATACCACCTGTAACAGCCCGAATCCAATTTAATTTTAAATGAAAACGCACGCGGAAAATCTATGAATATAAATAAATATATAATGTGAAAATCATGAAATAAATTTTTATTTAAAATATATTACTCGAAATAACATCTTTAGTTAAAGCTAAATACAAAATATTTGATTCGTCATTCGACCTTCCACGTGCCTCCGGCCTTTAAAACCTGAAAATGTTAAGTATGAGATGAGCATACAGGGTACACTCAGTGTGGGAACATGCAATTATTGTCCACGTTAATAAAATGAAAACACATATGATTGTAACATTCGTAACTAAAAGTCGCACTGTGGCATACCAAGGATCTTTACCGTCCTGGACCGATTCAGCCGGCCGCTGGCGACTGGTTGCAACCATAACTTTAACATGTATATCGCATTGTGGCATACCAAGGATCTTTCCATCCTGGACCCATTCAACGGGCCCCTAACGATATAATTTAATGTACCTCACATATGGTAAACACATAATATTAAAATGAACAACAATTAACCACAGCATGTACTTAAATAAATCTCACACCTGAACTTGAACTTGAAGGCTAACTTTGAGAAATTCAATCAAAAGTAACGTCCTAGTCGCGCCGCACCTTTTTGATGTCTGTAATGAGAAAACAGATTGAGAATCAAGTTTGCTGGGTAAATGTGGTTTGATAAATTTTCAGAAACGTAGAAGCAATGGCTGGTGAAGAAATAAATATGATGAATGAATAAGGTGGAACTGGGTTGATACGTGGCTGTTGCTGAAGAGAATGAGATTAGGTGGCTGAGGTAGAATACTCACACGTAAACTCCCTCTTCAAATCAGAATTTAATTACAAATGGGTGGATAGTAGAATCATGTTGGGCATTCTAATTTTAAAGGCCCAATATTAAGAACTATAAAGATTTTTTATTGAAATCCAACTTATAGAAATCATAAATAATACTTTATTCATTGATCAATTTAAATATAAGGCCCAATCTTTGAGCAATAAATTTTCATTTGCTAAAGTTATAATTTATAACTTAAAATTATCTATCTAACTAGGGGCGCGACTAGATAATTCATCACAAACTCGACTCATAAATATATATATTAATAACTCAAAAATTTAATAATTTTCAATTAAAAATTGCAAAGGAAATAAACGGTTTTGGGCTGTGACATGTTACCTTACACTGTAACACCATCTCCTAGCTCAGAAAAGTCATGCCTCTTTCGGCGTAAAGGAGATAAAGGACGAAGACTTGAGCCATATTTGAATTGGCAAGTCAAACGGCAGATATGAATCATAGGATTGAAGGATCCTCTCCAACGGATCTATTCCTCCACATTCGCCTATAAATAGACCTCAAGATTCAACCTTCGACCTCACCGATTCAAGAACATACGCTGAAGTTCTGCCAAACTTACGACTCAGCCTATACTTAACCAAAATCCTTGAATCGAAGAAGATAATTCCCATTGTCAAATATCAATTCATCTAATATACCAACATTCTCTTAGAAGTTTCTAGGCAAATATTTCTCATCCTAAGCCTAGATTTTGATTACTTGAGAGCCTGTTCTCAGTAATCTATAGTTGGAGATTTGAACCCTTTTTACAAGAGTGAAAAGAGCGTTTGAGAAAGAGAGAGAGTTCGAAACCGTTGTCTGAACTCAGAGAACCTTAACCATCGCAAGCTAGACGTGTTTGTCTCAGCAACTGCGTGTTAAGGAAGAGAAAAGTCCAACTCAGTGTGTTGGCTCTGAAACTTGAGTTTCAGAAGCAAGGTTTTCTGTGCACCCACAAGCACAAGCCCAGTGATTTGTCAGTGTGATCGACTGACCGTGGACGTAGAAAATTATTTTCCAAACCACATAAAAAGCTTTGTGTTCTTATTGCTTTCATTATTTTATTTTTCCATATATGTGCACAAACTTTATTCATACTGAAATTGTTAATGTGAAAAGAGAAACCCTAAGAACTAACAAAGTGATTCACATAAAGGCTATTTCATAAGATTTATTCGGATAGTTAGTAAGAGATTTCTAACACTTCTCTGATTATTTTAAAACTGATTAGACTGAAACCCTACTTGAACTATGATCACTAATTTATTAGCAATTAAAACTGCAACTAACACAACGCAATTGTAATAATAAATAGCAACCAAGTATCGTATCCTCAGGGACTGATAAACGAAATAACTCTAAGTACTCCTAATCTAAACCATCACAGTATTCAGGCAATCAATATAGGAAGAAGATTTATTAATCAAAACTAAATTGCAAACAATAGCAAATAAAATTCAGGTAAAGAAATCAATTGATAAAGCAACTGATCCTAGGGTAGTAAAGTCGTTAACTAAATTCACACAATCAACCTATTAATCTTATTTACCAGTTTAATCCAGTTATGATGAGAGATCACACATTTAATCAATTACTCTCGTTAGAGCAGCAAAGATCGTAGATTAATAAATTATCTATCTCCGTCAGATCTCAAGATAATCTACTAACTCCCAATAGCTCCCTATGATCCACATATCTCCGTCAGGTCTAAAGGTTAAAATCATACATTCATGAATCCGCTAAACAGTTATCTCCGTCAGGTCTCAAACCGAATAGCTACACATGTAAATTATTGGCCAGATAATTCACAAGAATTCAAGCACCAGGAATTCTGAATCATAAACTGGAAGACAAAAATATATTAACAAATTAATCGCATGAATTTAATTAACTATTTACAAACCCTAGAATCAGATCAAGAAACTAGTCAGACATAAGAAAATAAATCAAAAGCATAATAAATAAGAGAGCAATAAAAATAAATAAACTTGATAAAACCCTGAAAGAAATCTGAACAACTTGAATGTTGAATTATTCAATCTTGCAGGAAAAGAAATCTAATCTATGAAAGCTATAAAATTCTAATCCAAAACTGAAAAATATGAAAATAGGTGAAAAATAGGTGAAGAGAGGTGTCTAATAGGTCAGGAAAAAGACCTATATATAGGCACAGGAGATAAATACAGTGTAGAACTCGAAAATACTGATAAAATCCGAAAATCTCAAAAATTCCCGAAAATTCAAAAATTCCTGTCGGACACTATTCACTGTTGCTTGCGACTTTCTTGTTTCAACCATATCTTCCTCGTCCGAACTCGGATTTGCGAACCGTTTGCGCCTTCGAACTCGTATCGAGACTAACTACAACTTTCATTAGACTAATAGTCCAAATTGGAATTACATATTTCTGTAAAATTCACCAAAGTACTAGCAAGTATCATATTTAACAAGATAAAACAATTTAATCACAAAATAATCATCAAACACTCAATTCCCTATAAAATTGACATCATAAGAACATTAAAATTCATGAAAAAATGAGTGTTATCAAACTATCAGTGTGTTGACAAGTTCCTCGCACTGAAGTTAATCCATTGAACCAATATCAGTATCAGTCTACACCCGCTCTTAACTGATCTTCTTTACACTGTTCACTTTAGTCAACTCACTTCAGTATCGATTTAGATATTCACATCAGTTTACAAAAAAAGTTTTAAGTTATAAAAATAACCTACTGGTGTATCCCCCCCATACACCAGTTCAGTAACCCTACGGGACCCAACATAAGTATCGTGACCACATCAATGTTGAGTTTTGCAATCAAGGGCAATTTGTCAAGTATCTCTTCAAATACATCAATAAAACGGCGATAGGGTGAGTGCAAGAATAACTACAATAAATAATGATAAAATTATTGATTACATTGATTTTAGATACATTTATGCTCGTGAGGTTATGTGGAGGATTTTTGAGTTCCCAATTCATTATCGGACTTCCCAAGTTGAACATTTATTTTTTCATTTCGAAGGAGCGCATACATGCTTATTGCTAATTCCACCAGTTTAATCAATTTTTCCAGCTATATCCATCTTTGACAGATGAGCAAAGGACAATTTATGAAAAAGTAATGACGTCAACTGAGAGTGGCGATGGAGAAGAACATATATTTGGAACACCTTATGTTCGGTCGTACGTTGGTGGGGCAATATATTATTCCCGGTAGTTTCGAGTGGTATAGCTTGGTTACTGTTGCCTCGATATACCATTGGATTATCACGAAAACTCCATTTGCAGCAAGATCAACCTAGATAATGATTTAAGTGGAGTCTTTGAGAAGACAAAGCTTATTATTTGGCATGAGGCATCAATGACGCACAGATATTGCTTTGAAGCGCTAGAAAAAAGCTTAAAGGATATTATGAAAGATTTTAGTATCTGATTAGAGTGGTCATACACATGACACAACAACTAATGTATGTATGATGAAATTTTCTATAAGTTATAACGTAATTGCAAATTTAATATTATTTTCAGACTTTGAAAGTTGAAGTCATTATTGATGTATTATTTAATTTATTTTGCTTTAATGTTTTTTAGTAACCAATTGCAGCTACAATAATCTAATTTAAGTAAATTTTAAATAAATATAACAATTTCTCTCTTAATATTTTACAGGTCGATTATAAGATATTTAATTTAGGTTAATTTAAATAAATATTATATATGTTATTTTAGAATAATTTATTCGATACTTTATTTTAATGAAATAGAATATCACAAAATTATGTAATATTAAATTCCGTCGAATTTCGACGGCCCGGTTACTAGTGTTACTTTATATTTCAAAACTTATTTTAAAATAAAGACTCTCATCCCATTCTTCAAAAAAAAATCGTTTCCCCACCCCCTACCCTCCCTTCCAAAAAAATACTCCCTCCGTTCCATATGGATAGGCTGATTGAGATTTTCACAAAGATTAAAAAAAATCATTGGAAATGAAAATATATAAGTAAATTTCCTAATATGCCTATATTTATTATTTAATGATGTATTAAAGTGTGAGTAAATTAAAGAATTAAATAGGGATATATAATAGTAAATGAGTAAAAAAACATTACT
Organism: Salvia miltiorrhiza; assembly: GCF_028751815.1. Lineage (NCBI taxonomy): Eukaryota > Viridiplantae > Streptophyta > Magnoliopsida > Lamiales > Lamiaceae > Salvia > Salvia miltiorrhiza. The sequence continues at coordinate 22,152,931 of NC_080393.1, read as the reverse complement.
TTTTATGAAAACAAGTCTATATAAATGGGACATTCAAAAAAGGAAAACAAGCATAAGCTTATAGGATGGAGGGAGTAAATAAATAAATCTATGACATGGCTTTACTGCTGCCAAACTTGTGGATCCGCCCAAAATCCACATCCAGTCTGTCCAGGTGAACACCATCGCCACCACGAGCTCCAACTAGGCAACTACTTCGTCTTCTTTTTTTTTGTTTTTTTTTTTAATTTACAATATTAAATAAAAAAATTAAATGGTTGCGCCACAGAGGAATTACTTCTTCTTGTTCTCCTCCCTTCATGGCATCACAATGGTGGTCGACCTCAGCGACCAGAGCGCTTTGTCATAAAAAATCGGTGTCGACTGGGGCTTCTCGACCAAAGTCCATGAAGCAGAATTCATTAAATCCCGACTATGATTCATTAAAAATGACAACTTCGGCAACGCTGCATTGACCGCCACCATCTCTTCCGTCCATTAAATCTAATAAAGTAAGTATTTTATTAAAAAAATACCACATTTAGTTGTTTGTGATTATAGAATAGTTGAAGGTCAACAACACCATCCACCATCGAATTCCCGCCATTCATGGTTTTGATTATTTTATTTAGGAAAGATGTACAATAGAAGAAAATTCAATTTTTTTAATTAGGAAAGATGAAAAGTTCTAGTCATTCATAGTTTGTTTTTTTTTTTTTGATCAGGCAAAGAAAAAATTTCATTATAAAATCAAGGTACCAGAGGTACCGTACGGAACAAAGGAAAACCAATTTAATAAAAGAACAACACAAGAGTAGAGAACTCTAACCCAAAGAGAAAGCAAAACAATAAAAGAGCAGAAAGCTTACATCCTCAGAAGCAGATCAAAAGCGAAGCATCCTAAGCATTAAGTCTCGCCACAGCAATCCAACTTCGAAAATCACTAACCGAAGTCGGCAGCTTGAATGCCATTCTCCATCCCCACAATCTGGATTTGATCTCGGTTATCATTTTCTCTCTACACCACATTTCTTGGCTAAATTTGCATTCGTTCCTTGTTTTCCACACACACCAAATACAACAGATCCACACTCCCAATAGGAAGGTTTTATCCTTCTTATTTCCAAGGTTGGAAAAAGCTATAAGGTGTTCCTTAGCCTTGTGGTGAAGCGCTGCCTGCTGTCCAATCCATGACAAAATCGCCTTCCAAATTTCCTCAGTTTTGGCACATTCAAAAAATAAGTGGTCGATAGATTCAGCTGTCGACTTACATAGGGTACAAATCACCTCCGTACTTGGTATCGCCACTTGTCTTTTTTGGAGATTGTCGCATGTTGCTAGCCTCCCTTTTAAGACCTTCCAAGCGGTCGTGATAGCATTGAAGGGAGCTGGAGCTTTCCAAATGAGCTGCCACTCATTCTTTTCTTTGCTGGGCTTATCTGATCTAGCTTCTGAGCTCATCGCTTTATAGGCCGATTTAACTATAAAGATCCCATTATCCGCGGCTTTCCAACTCCATCTATCTCTTTTGCCTGCAGCCACACGCATATTTTTTATAGAAGAAAAAAGGTTATTGAGCTGATCTAACTCTCTTCCTGACAGCTCTCGATTCCAGGTGAGCTTCCACACCCATTCATTATCCACCCAATCTCCCAAATCTTTAATAAACCCTTCCTGTTTTGTACTAAGATGAAAGAGTCTTGGAAACTTATCCACCAATCTCTTCTCTCCTGCCCAACAATGTTGCCAAAACAGTAGCGATTCACCCTCCCCGACATTCACCACGAGATTCTCCCTCAACCACCGCCCACTCTCCCCCTACTTAAACTCAACACCTTTTTCCACCATCCCGTTCTCGTACCCCTATCCCCTGCAACTCTAAACCCCTCGCCATCCCAATCGATCTCCCCCTGTCTTGCCTTGATCACCCTAGCCCACAGAAGGTCTTTTTCATTTAGAAACCGCCAAATCCATTTAGCAATGAGAGCATTGTTAAACCATTCAAGATTTTTTATTCCCAATCCTCCTGAGCTCAAATCTCTACACAACTCCTCCCACTTAACCCAGTGGATTTTCCTAACCTCAGTCCCTCCCCCCCAAAGAAACTTGCAGCATATGGAACGAATTTCAGACAGTACCCCCTTAGGGGCCTTGGCAAATGACAGTTGATAAATTGGTAAAGAGAGAAGGACCGAGCGAAGTAAAGTTACCCTTCCTGCGAAGGAAATTTTCCTGTGATTCCACCCCTTAATCTTCTTTGTGATCTTGTTTCCCAACTCTTGCCAATCTCGTGTTCTGCTCAAGCTTGCTCCTATCTTGACTCCCAAATATTTAACAGGGAGCTCATCCACTTGGCACCCGAGCAATGCAGCCAGCTCTTCGCACTTGGAGTCCTCTAGACCAACTCCCACCAAACAACTTTTATCGAAATTAACTTTCAATCCTGATAGAAGTTCAAACAATCTGAGTATGCATTTGATTGCCCACACATTTTCCTTCTTCCCATAGGAAACAAACATAGTGTCATCCGCATATTGTAAGTGGGACACCTCAATCCCTTCCCTTCCAATTTTGATTGGCTCCAAAAGTCCTTTGTCGACTGCTCGTTCCACTAAGAGATTCAGCCCTTCTGCCACGATAAGAAACAGAAGCGGAGATAGGGGATCCCCTTGTCTGAGGCCTCTTTCCAACTTGAACTCGCCCGAGGGACTTCCATTAACCAAAACATTGGTTGTTGCTGAATTGAGACATCCGGCAATCCAATTTCTCCATTTTTCTCCGAAATTCATCTTTTCAAGCATTTTGTCGAGGAAATACCAATCCACCGTGTCATAAGCTTTAGCAAAATCAGCTTTGAAAAGTATAGTACCTTTCTTCTTCCTCTTGGCCTCCTCAACACTTTCGTTTAAAGTGACAACTCCATCAAGAATGCATCTGCCTTCAACAAAAGCGCTCTGTCTTTCTGAAATAATGAGATTCATCACCTTTTTCATTCTAAGAGCAAGAACTTTGGCCAACACCTTGTAAAGGCTGTTAATAAGTGAAATGGGCCTGTAGTCTTTTAGCTCCGCCGTTGCAGTTTTCTTCGGTATTAAGACCACAAAGGCGGTGTTACAACCTCTTGTAAGCTTTCCATTAGCGTGAAACTCCTTTAAGACTTTGAGCAGGTCTTTCTTGATGATTTCCCAGCACCTTTTCATAAAAAGAAAATTAAAACCGTCGGGTCCGGGACTCTTCCCACTGTCGCAGTTCCAAACAGCCTCTTTAACCTCTTCTTCCATGAAAGGAAGTTCCAGCCACTCTTTCTGTTCGTTTGTAATTTTCTTTTGCACAAAGTTTTCTGGGATTATGAGACCCAATCTGCTGCAACTTCGAAACTGATTGAAGAAATGTGTTCTGACTATTCTTTTCACCTCGATTGGTTCTTCCACCCAAGAGTCTTCCACGTTGAGACCCGAAATCTCATTCTTTAGTCTTCTTCCTCTTATTGCCTTGTGAAAAAAACTGCTGTTGATATCACCCTCCTTCAGCCACCGATTTCTTGCTTTTTATGCGAGAAAGCTATCTTTATTGATCAGTTGGACGTGAAGGTTCGTTTCTGCTTCTTGCCTCATGAGAATCTCATCCTCCTCCAAACCCAAAATGTCATCAATCGTGTCCCATTTCTGAATTTCATCCCTCAATTTTGAGATATTTTCGCCCACCTGACCAAAGGATGATTTATTCCACTTCTTGAGATCTTCCTTAAGTCTCTTCAGTTTTTCCTTGAAAATATAACAACCCCACCCAGTAATACCATCCCTTCCCCAGGAATCTTTAACCACCTGCTCAAATTCGGGGTGATTCGCCCAAGCATTGAAGAAACGAAAGGGTGTTGGGCCCCAATCCACCACCTTTGTTTCCAAGAGAATCGGGCAGTGGTCAGAAACTGACCTTTGGAGCCCCCTCGCCTTTGTTTGTGGCCATGCAAGCAGCCATTTATCATTCACCAAGAATCTATCAAGTTTTGTTTTACATTGGCCTTGTGGTTGATACCACGTGAACTGTCTGCCTTGCAGTCGAATCTCCACCAGGTTGCTGCTTCTAACAAAGTTATCAAAAGCTTGCACCTCTCTTGATTGGAATTGTACTCCCCTTCCCACCCTTTCTGTGTTATTGCGAATTGAATTGAAATCACCTCCCACACAAACACATGAATCTCTGTTCTGCTCCACCAGTAGGTTGAGTTTATCCCACAGTTCCTCTTTATCTCTGTTGTTTTGAGGAGCATAGATGTTAATCAGGCAACAATCAAGGTTGTTTGTCTTCCATCTGCCATTAATGATCAAAGCTCCATCAATGTCCCATTGACTGGAGCTGGAGAAACTCGCCTCATTCCACATGGTAAGAATACCACCCGATCTTCCCTCAGCTTGACGATAGGCAAATCCAAAATTATCTGATCCCCAAATCAATTTAAGATCCAGATCACTAAATCTGCCCAATTTTGTTTCTTGGATAAAACAACATTCGATTCCTGTTTTCTGGATAAGATCCCTAACTTCTCTCTTTTTTATCTTACTCCCCAGCCCTCTAATATTATAGGAAATCATCTTCATAAGGAAACCAAATTTCTATTCTCCTTGTCCCCAGCGTTTTCTCTATCTCCATCTAACTGCTTAACAATTTCAGATTGTTCCTGTTCACAAGACAGTCCGATTTCCTTCCCAAAATCCCAAATTTTTCTTCCCTCAGACAAAAAAAGAATATCAGTATTCAAACTCACCTCCTCCAGAGCTGGATCTAAGCGGGGTTCTTCCGGTAAAACTCCTTTGGGTGCCTCACTTTGTGGTGGAGAAACCGACGTTCCTTTTCCACTCCCTATTCTGCGCTCTTGCATTTTCTGCTGATTTTTCTTCCCACGTTGCTGGATGAAGCGATTGAGACCCATTTTGATTGGAAATTCACCCCCCACTTTTTTCTTTTGAATCGGTTTAGAACAGCGCTTCCTCCTCATTTGATCGGCTACTTGTTCCTCTGAAAACTCTTGGTCGTATCTCTTCGAAGAGGTGGGCTTACTTTGAGTAAAAAAAGGCCTATTTTCCCCTGAATTAATTGGCCCATCAGCGCTATTTTCACCATTTTCCCCTGAATTAATTGGCCCATCAGCGCCCACCTCCGATGAAATAAAATTGGGCCCGATATTTTCAATTGGGCTATCAGGAGTGTTCTCCACTACCTGTGGGCTCGAAACTGCAGGCTCGTTAGGATAACAGAAGGAGTGTTCTCCACTTCCAGTGTTGGCCCCCTCGCTACTCGTATTTGCCGCACCTAGAGTTCCCAACTTTGTCTTGGAAAAAGAAGACCCTTTCACCCTCTGACTTCCTAAAGATTGTGCCAAAACAATTTTAATGTGATCTTTCTTGGGAGACTGGAAGGTGTTAATGTGATCTTTCTTGGGAGACTGAAAGGTGGCTGCATGCTCTGTGGGAAGCGGCTGGTCTGTCGGATGAATTAAATTTTGGCCGGAATCTCCACTGTTCAGTAATTCTTCCGAATTCCTATCTATCTGGGCGTTCGCCGGAGAATCCGAGTTTTGTATTTCCTCCTCCATCTCAACCTCCGACTCTTCTTCAGAATCCGAATCAATGTTCACATCCTGGTCGTTCACTTTTCCTACTAACACATGGTCTTCAATTTCCTCCACTCGGATTTTAAAATGAGCTCCGTCAATATTGCATTCAAAAGTAGAAATTTCGAAAGAAATTAAAGTACATAATTTGGTGCCTAGGATGTCCTATTATCAATTTGGTGCGTTCTTAGTTCTTACTGATGTTCTTTTTAGAATTGAAGACTTTTGCTAAAAAATTCAAAAATAATGGAAACGTAGGAATATGCGTTATTCCTAATATATGGAATTTTTTAATTCAATAAGTATTATGTAATGATTTTATGGAACAATGTCTTTATATGTCTATAATCTATATAAAAATTTTGTGCTCCACATTTTTTTGTTTTTTTATTTTTATAAATTACATAAGTAAATAAATAAATTTAAAGACCGCGCGATGGAAGACTCGAACCCAGGACCTCAGGTCTTGTGCTCCATAATTTTAATTAGCTATAAAATCATGAGGCACTCTCCTGTACAACCGGTTGCACCGTGCAATTGATTTCTGAATGACACTATTTCAACATACAAATGACACTTGAGTAGTGTCATTCGAAAATGTTCAAGTGCCATTTTCCGAATAAAGTAGTGTCATTCTGGCAACCAGTTGCACGGTATTTGTGAAAAATCATTAGTTCGAAGAATAAGTTCTTCCACGTCAGCTTTTATAGCCAACGAACAACTATTTCACGCAAAAGTCTTGGTCGTTCGTTGACGTAAACGTAGTCCATCATTGAAGAAAGGCTCCCGACGATAGATGAAGGGACTTTGAGTGAAATATTGACACCGATTGTTGGGTTTTTTCTCAATCATCCATAAATTCTTATTCATAAATTTAGATAGTTAATTATCCTCATCCACTGAGATGATTATTATGCTCATAATTCATGCAGAATTCGAAGATTTGTCGTGAGTACTTATTACGTTTTTCCTTCCTCTCATTAAAATAGTTATCTTTTGAGTTTTACACAAACTAGGAAAAGTCAATAATGTTATACGGGCGTTATAGTATATGTGTAGGTCGGATCAGTTCCATACACTGACCCAAATCCTCTCTCATGTCCCATTACATAAAAATGATACTCCCTCCGTCCATCAAAAATATGTCACTTTACTTTCGGTACGGGTTTTAATAAAATGTGAGTGAAGTTGGTAGTGGAGTAAGGGTCCCACTTTAAATGTGAGTGGAATAATGTGGACCCTACTACTAAAAATGGATGTGGCATATTTTTTGTGGACGGACGAAAAAAGAAATTTTGGCATATTTTTGGTGGACGGAGGAGGGAGTACTTTATTTTGAATAAAAGTGACACTACTTATAATATAAGTAACCTTGCAATCAAAATAAAAGTGAGTTTTTATAAATAAAAGTAACAATTCTTATAAATAAAAATAACAACGGAATAAAAGTAATAGAGTAGTATTCTAAATAAAAGTGAACTTTAAAAGTGACAGTTGCAAAAGTGAAGTGTTAATGAATAAAAGTGATAGTTAGTTCCAACACATAAAAACAAATGAGTCAACAGGATAATTTTGGATCAAATCAGATCGGACCCGTGCCTGAATCGGGTCTGACCCATGCACACCATAGGACCACATGTACAAGAGACAAACCTTTACGAAATAATCTATAATATTTTCTAAAAACATACTAATATTAGGGGAGGGCTAAAATAAAAACACTTCTTAAAATATAAAATATAAACAATTTTCAGCCCTTAGATCATCAAGATCTACGGTTGATTTGTAACCTTGTTGGATGAATTCGTGGTCCTGGGTTCGAATCTGAAAGGTAGCAAAAATTTATTTTTCACAATTCGTAACCATGTTGGATAAAATTCGTACATTAAAAAACGTTTATATTTATATTTTAAGAAGTGTTTTCACTGTAGCCCTCCCCTCTATGGCTATATCTATATATGTCTATATATATGCAATTGTTTTGCTGCCTTATTTGTTGAATTACTTGTGAATTACTTCTATTTATTGCACGATTTATTTGTCCAGATAGAAAATTAGTCTAGAAACTTAAGAGAGAAACAATATTTGTCAATTTATTTATGCTTTATGGTAAAGTACTAGAGTTTTAATGCCCTTATTATGTAAAAAAAAAAAAGGTTTAATGCCTTTATAAATGCATGGGCTAGACTAATTTTCATCAATCATATTTTGGTCATATTTTGCTACCGAAATCAATTTACCCTCAAACTAATGCTAAATTGCTAATATGGTTGTCGAATTTGGGCCACATCGATTTTTCAGGTGGTCATGTCATTTTCAATTTGGAGATAAACCAATTTTGATCACAATTCAATTAAAGTAATTTATCGACATAATCTTTAAAGTGGTATGCAAAACTAGACTTTGACTAAAGTTTTGATAATTTACAAATCACTATCCCAATTATAAATACTAGTATGTTTTAGAAAATTGGCTTTGGTTCAAATTGAAACCTTAATTTTTTGGCTCAACTTGAAACCAAACCGAAGGGTTGGGTTAGATTTATCTTTTGGGATTAGGTTTAAATTTGCTTATGTAATTTCTAACATCTAACAAACAAATTTGTCAATTTCAAACTAAAGAAGGCATATTTGATTTGATTTAACCAAATGCTAGTAATTTTCTCCAATAGAGAGCAACAATTTGAAATTAAAGAAGCAATAATTACACCTAAAGTCAGCCGTAATAATATAAGGCCATGCTAACGTGACAAGTCGACTTAAGTCGCATCTCCTAAAGAAAAATAAGCAGAAGGATCACTTATGAATGACTGTAAATGTACAACTCAAATCTGGTAAAGCTCTCACATCTGTGATATCAAAATCTTCTACTACGCTCTCACAAGATATTAATTCCTTAGTTGCTAACTGCTGCACAAACAGTACAATATTTAGCACCATATGTTTCTGCAACATCTTTGGGGATGAAAAGAACATGTTTCTGCAGCAGGTAAAAACAAGTGTGTAGATTAAACATCTTATGCAATGGAGATAAAAAATAGTAATAAAGATAGTTGGATGTTTAAAGGGACAGGTTTGTTGAAGCAGATTGAGTTACAACAATATCTGTTCTGTCCAAAGCCGAGAGAATCAAGCAAAGAGAGCTTGTTTCCATAATACAAGTCAAATAATCATGACACCTATACATGAAAATATTTTTCATAGTATACACCTAAAATTCTGGAAATACAAGGAAAAATCTTGATATCACTCTTACTCTACCAGGCATAATTAGGGTCTCCACAGATACCTTCTTCTCGGTGCAAGGTACTGGAATCCATTTACAAGGCTAACCCAACAAGCTTGCAAAATCTACACACCAAAACTACATCGACGTTTTTATGCTTGTATAACGATAAGTTTCAAGTTTCTCACCTTCATTTAGAGATTTACAATGCTTGCTGTCAGCTGGCCCCTGATTGTAGCATCGGGAAGAAACTCCAGCTATTCCGAGGGCCTGTTTCCTCCCTTACAACTTCCTCACTGGTCCACCACTCACAGTCGACAGCGGATTTCTCCGACACTTCTCCTTTTGGATTGTTAAAGTTGAACTCTTTGCTTGAACCCAGTGAGATAGTACGCTGTTTCTGATGGAAATCCTCTCCTTCCCCTTCTGGAGGCACCCCTGGGAACTTCATTTGCAGTATCCCTATTCAACTGTTCTCTGAAACTATCTGCATTCTTGGTTTCTGAAACCTTCTTATTTGTTTCATCTGCTGCTGCCTCTTGTAGATCTGCTGATGCATTTCTATGAGACAGGGCTGGCTCCCTCACGACACAAGTAGGAATGTCTTCACCGAACAGTTCAAAGGAGACTCTATGATCAACTATAAGATCATCATTTTGAGATTTATGGTCTGAGTTGGCAAGTGAGGCCACTTCGTAGATTTGGTTCTCCAGAAGGTTGCCATCTCGTGATGAAGGTTCCCCACCATTAGGCGTCAAAGCTCCAGAGCCTAGCCTCGAGCCCCAACCATTCGGGGTTAACGACCCAGAACCAACTCTTGAATCCCACTTATAATTTGGAAAGTGTTCATAGCCCAGAAATTTGGGAGCTTCCCCCACCCGAAATTCCATAATAGGCCGTTTATCAGGGAAGGGCGATGAGGTTCCAGAAGTGGACATTGCTGAGCCTGGTGACTTAACATGACCACCAGGGCTTCCTGGATACTGATAAGGTTGGAATTCATACTGGGACAAGTTGTATTTCAGGTTGGTGCCACTGTTTCTTCGATTTCGTGCAAGTGATGATGATAAAAGCTGGGCAAAGGGAACTTCTGGTGAAGAAGGTGTTGTCATTTGTACTGATTCGGGAGGTGGAGTAAAACAGGCAGTTGATGGTTCAGTGGTGAAGGTAGAAAACACAGGCGGTGATACTAATTGAGTCTCATGAGCATAAGGACCGATCGAAAACATCGGTGCAGTTCCACCAGTAGAGTGAGCATGAACTGAAAGGGACGCAAGCGACAGTAAACCAGCTGGTGACTGAGTGGCAGAGGGGGGGTCCGATTGCAGAAAGGAAGCAGGAGAAGAGGGAGGAGCTATGAAGGGCATTACAAGGGTGGAAGGGCGGCTCCAACTTTCATGAAACAGGAGCTGCAACCCCGGGTGCAGCTGGTTCAGAAACAAGAACAGCATGACCAATTCGTTTGCTATGTTTGTAAGAACCAAAACACCAGTAGATGCTCCAACAACTTCCCCATCTTCTTTTCTGAAGTCAAACAAATGCAAGCATGATCAGTTATTGCATCTGCTATTTTTCAACTTTTTAGTAGCTAAAAAAAGAGTAGTTGGAAAAAGATATAAACCATGCCAATAGAAACATCAACAACTATTGAAACTCTGAAAATAAAACAAAGCTACTAACACAAAACAATTACAGCCACAAAAGAGTAAATATTAAAGAAAATCAAGATTTTGAAATCTTAACTAATTCCTCCAGTGTAAGCAACAGAGGAAAAACTAAATTGTTAGCATTATTATAAAACTTTGTTGCTTCCCAGTCTGCTTTCCTTAAGAGTAATTCATACACTGAAGCTGTCTTCCAACTTTTCCAAGGTGCACCTGCTATGTCCATCTCCCCACTCGCCATTTGTTACCATTTTCAATGTAGAATGCCTGCATGAAACTTCACATATTCAGTAGCTCGTTATTTGGCTATCTATATTTCTCCAGATTCTCTCTTCAATGCCATGCTTTGACCTCCCTAAGGGACATTCTCCGGGAGATGCACCTTCCGAGAATGACTCAAGTCTGACATATGCTCTTTTACCTTGTACATTGTAGAAAATCCTTCAGACACCCTTATCTCTCCATTCTTGTACTATTATTTTTCTCTAGCCAGGTTGATCTATAAGATACCTTCACCTTGCTGTTTGGCACAAAAAGGCTGTGGTGTCCATGAGAAGATGATTAAATTAAGACATCATATCAAAAAGCAGGCTAAAATTGTTCCTCGGCTCCGATCCCTATAATAATTCTTCAAGAGTTTTCCATGTAAAGAACCTTCCAGAAGTTGGGCAACCCTTGTGCTTCAAGAGACCATGAACTGAGTTTATTTCGAGTCACAAAGAAGTACATTTCAATAGCTATTGAGCTGGAGAAGTATAGGGAAATGATGCATTACAATACCAAATCACAAGTCTTTCCAATCTGAGTTCTGCAAGATTTTGTGAGGGAAAACCCGCCGTCCGATCTCTCTGATAAAATTTCTAACATTTATTGATGGTATCGTTATGGAGTATCATGGACATCAGTCACACATAATTCACAGCTCAAAGACATATGTAGAAATTTCTGAAAATACAACCACTATTTGTAATTTTCAAATTAAGGTCAAATTTAGCTGCCACTTTACTCTTTAACTCGAGGGAGAAAGCCTATATCCTCTATCCTCCTTTTTAGAGTTAGATTTCTTCCAATTATAGCGCAAACTTTGCTACTACAACAAAAGTAATCTCCATCATTATATCAAAAAAGATTCAATTTACATATCATTCGATCTAAAAGATTAAAAATACCATCAAATCTAATTATAGAAGAACATCACGACGAAGCTTTAGCAACCAAATTGTCGATCAACAAAAGGGAAAAATCAACAACAAAAAAATCGAATCCGAGAATCACACACCAAGACAATTCAGTGAGCAGTTGAAGCGATTGAGAACACAAAAGACACACATGACACACCTGAACCGTGGATGGTTGAACTCTGCTTTCAGCGGTAACAATTGCAGTCGCAGCAGCATTTACTGTTTCGACGCTGTTGTGTACGCTGGTCATGGTAATTCTCAGGCGTCTCGACGGCGAGACGTCAGATTCCGGCGATTTGAAAGCGCGTTGATGCTGGACCCCGGTGGGTTTCGTCGGAAGTCAATCAAAGAGAGGGGTGTGAAGCAAAGCAAGATCACATGGCATATTTCAAGAGGCTCAGACACAAACACAAACAAACCAAGAAACGGCGACTTTATAAACAATTACTCCCTCCGTCTCGTCTGCTTTTTTTTCACCATATCATATTAATGTAAAGGTGATTTAACCATAAATTACGTTGTCTATAATAAAATTGAAATCATAAACTTGCGTTGTCTATTTTAGAAAAGATAAAATATATTTGAAGATATTTTATATTAAATCAAGTAAAGGAGAGAAATGAGAATGTAAAGCTGAAATAAAAATTTTATTAAGAAAAAAAAATCCATCCAAAGCCAAAATAAAATCAAGCACCCGTAAGAAACCACGGGTAACTGAAAACAAACAAGCCAAGACTAAGAGAAGATTTTTAGAGGGTCGTCCTCGTCCAAAGAGTCTTCGTTGTCCAACATATCTCCCCATCTTTTAGAAACCACGGCCGACATAGATCGAGCTGCGTCGGAAGAAGAATGAATCACAAAATTTTGCAGAATCGCACCTCTAGTCTGAGCATGTTGCACTTCAAGAACTCCACAGGCAACGAAGTGTCGAGAACTGCGCCCTGCAAAACGGCACGAACAACACGGCCTGTTGCTTTTTGGATCGTACTCATATCCGAAGACATACCATTCTTGATTATACGCCGAAGTCGGTGCTTTATGGAGACATCAGAAACTTCCCTTTCTTGGTAGCACCCTTCGGACGCCCTCGGCCTCGAGTTATGGGGGGGTCTGCATCATCACCTTTCCTAGCGTCACAAGAGCCAGATCTGGACTGCTACAGTGCGTCGGGGTGACAATATCAATCTGCGTATCAGGCACAGTAGAATTAGTAGCCGTCGGCTATCGGGGTGGGTCCATATCTTTGACAACAAAGGCCAGCTTGTCCATAATATCCACTCTCTCTAGACTAGAAAGAGTAGAAAATGAATTGTGCTGAGCAATATCTGTAGGCTGAGACCCCGACCGGCAATTAACTATCGGATAGGTGTTGTTCCTCGCAGTCCTCGCATGAGATGGGAGGACATCCATCTCCGTCATCCCAAAGAGATGGGGTGGCAGTGGTAGTAACGGGGATATCTTCCTCAATAGGGACAATCATCATGTTGACGTGACCGGCTTGAGCGTTCGTGTCTGGGGGACTAGCAGCCTTCCGAGCCGAGACACGACGCCAACCATCTCTAGAAGACAAGGAAGGCTTCCCTTTAGCGCCCTCGACTGAAGGATCCTTGGTGTCATCCGTCTCAGGATTAGAGCTCTTGCAAGTGCTAGTAGCATGGCCAACAATATTGCACGATCGACAGAAATACGGTAGATTTTCATAACCAAACTCGATAGCAAAAATAATATCCCCACGCTTGACATCTAGAATATCAGGCACATCAGCAGATACATCCATCCTCAACCAAAATACGAGTAAACTGACCAACAACAGCATTAGCAGAAATCCTATCAATAATAATAGGATTACCAATATGACGAGCAATACCAGAAATGAGAATGTAAAGAATAGTTCTCTTTTAACATGGAGTATTATATAGCACTTCCTCATGTCCTTTAAAAGTTAAAACATCTTGTTCTTTTTCTTTTTTTTCGGTATGTCCTTAAAATATATTTTTAATTTAACTTTAAAAACAATTCTATTAATTTTTATCCTTACAATTTTTACTTTTTATGAGACTCATTCTTCACTCTTCAAATACACAACAAACTTTTATTAAAATTTGTGTCACACTCCCTCAAAAAGTTGTTTGAGGAATGGAGGGAATATAATTTATGAGTGATAATTATAGGTGTTTGTTAGGCCGTCTAGATAATGTTATATGTTGAGTGTCAAGAAATGAAATAAAACATTTTAAGTGGAACAGTCCAAATAAAAAGGTACTCCATTTGTTCCATCTAAAATGTTTTGTTTCTTTTGAGCACAAGTATTAAAGTGTAGGTGATTTATGTATAAAGTAAATTGTTTATAGTAAAGTTTATTAGATAAATGACTTTTTGAGAGTATTTATATATCAAATTGAGTAAGAGATAACACATAGAGTAATTTTTTGATGGCATACTTTGTAATTTATGAGTTATGTTGAATATATTGGTTACTTGTTAAGCGTCCTAAAATAAAATAAACCATTTTAGATGGCAAGTCAAATATGAAAGTAAAACTATTGAAGTGAAACAAAAAGAGTAATATAGTGGAAGTGAGACATAAAAAGTACCTTTAATCATTTTCTACCATTTTGCTTATTTATATTCTTACGAAGGAATTATGGTACAAAAATATACGAATTTTGAAAAAAGATTGTAATTTCATCTGAAGCTTTTAATTAAATAAAAAAAATACATAAATTTATATTTTAGTTATAATTTTCACTTGAATTTGATTTCCGGCGAAATTAGAGCTTAGTTGACAGTTGGAAGTTCATCCTGATGTTGGTCTAATTTCTTATAATGATGAGTATTTAGAAGCCTAGAGGTCTAAGGAGGCAAAAATTAATATATTTGACTTAATTTTGACTACCAACTAAGCTATCATTTCGTCGAAAATTAAACTTAAATGAAAATTGCAACTAAAATACAAATTCATATGTTTTTTGACTTAATTGAAAGTTCAGGTGAAAATTACAATTTTTTTTTTCAAAGTTCGTGTATATGGCTATGACCCCTTTTATAGATAATCCTATTTTTTGCGTTTGTTTTATATTAAGGAGGCGTATGATTTGAGTGATAAGGGATTATTGATAAAATAATTCGCCTTATCAAGTGTTTGGTTTGCATGATTGTCCGTGATTAATAATTCAGTCCGCATCTAATCGTCCAAATGAGTGATTGTTTATCCCCAAAATTGGGTGAATTATTTCATCACCCCTCTAATCATAACAATCTTATCTATTTCATCCATCAAACTGAACTCCTCTTATATATCGTTAGGTTTAAAGCACAAATTAAGTTCGAGATAAATTTCCAATATGAGATTTCACCATGCCTAAAATTTGAGCTTCATATATATAGTCTTATTTTAGACTTATCTTATCATATCCTATATGTATTGGTATGTTATGCAAATACGTGATATGACGTTTAATAAAAACAAAAAAAACATAAGTAAGCTGGGCTTCTCCTCTAATCAATAGATTGAGGGTTCGAGTCACCTACAAAATTAGAGTGTGAGTGTGTTTTTTTTTCTTTGAGTGTAACAATTTTTTTATTTTAAAAAAGGTAAGATAATTTTTTATATTTAAATTTTAATTAAAAAAAGACTTGAGTTGTAGATGATTACTCAGAGTCGTTACATTTGAATTTAGGTACTAATCCATTAAACATTTAAACTCTTGATTGGTAAGATCTCAATTCCACTTGAATATTAAATGTTAATTCTTTGGTATTTACCATCTTAGAAAAAACAGATCAAATGTTAATTCTTTGGTATTTACCATCTTTAGAAAAAAAACGAAGATTACTTATAATCTTTCCGTCTCATTTATTTTGAGATTTTTTTTTTTTTTGGACGTTCCCACCTACAAAAATTTTGCTCTTTATTCACTTTTTAATTTTTTTCACTTACGCATAAAATACTACTTTTTTTTAAGATGTGTAATGAATTAAGTCACATTTAAAAAACTAAGTAAGATCAGCTCAGCATATAAAAAATTTGTAAAAAATCACATTTCAAACTTAAAAAATTTAATCTTAAAAATTCTCACATCACCGCTAAACCAAACTCAAAATAACTGGTCAAGGTGACTTCCAATTAACATCTGCATTCCACCCAACAAGGCATATTTTTAATAAAAAAAATTACGTTTGTGCATGTGGTGCGTGTGATATTTTATGGTTTGAGGAAAAGGGTGGGAGAGTAGCATTTATTTATTCATGTATTTAAATTTAATCAAAGTAAAGATGGTAAGGTTCTCTTTATGTGGCTGTTATTTTGTAATTATGCGAGTTGGTGGGGTCGAATAAAGATTAGAGAACTAATTAGGATATGGGGCTTTACGGTGCTTTGTGGATAGTGCGAGGTTCGAAAAGCAAAAAAAAAAAGAATCGAAATTTGACAAAATGGCCCTCCTAGCGTCTTGGTATTTTATGGTGCCATATTACGGCGCCGCGCAGGATAAGAATATGAATTGGCTATTAATGGCAAAACTGACGCCAGGTGGAGGAGGGTGCGCAGTTAATGTGGCGTATGTTTGGTTGAGTGCGCCCACCCCGTTACAATTTTAATTTCCATGTCACGTGACCTTCGTGATATTGGGTATTGGTTTGGTTGCTTTATGTCAAACTCATAAAAATAAAAACTAATTGCACCTACATTATTCAATTTTTAACATTTTTTTTTATTTTACAAATTAACTTTTAAAATTTATATTCTTTTTGTCCTATTAAACATGACTCATGTTCGACTAAAATAACTCATTTATATAATGAACAATATTTAACTTTTAAAAAGTTGTGAACTCTATCATTTTTATCTAATTTACATATTTATTCTTAATTTTCGTGTTGGAAAAAAATGAGTCATGTTTTGTGGGATAGATGGAGTATTAAATTACTTAATTATTATATTTTCTAATTATGCATACTCGATCATTTTTCGATCAAACTTTATGCTCAAATGACCGTCTAAAATTATACTCCATTCGTTCCTCAAACATCTTTCTTTCTTTCTATTTTACTTTGTCCTCAAAGCATCTTTTTAACCTATTTTTGTAAACAATTTCTAATATTACTGTTATAATCTTCACTTTTTGCGGGACTCATTTTTCACTCATCAAATACACAACTTTCGTTAAAACCTGTGTCACCTTCCTTAGGAAAATATTTAAGGGATGAATGGAGTATATGTTTAAATTGGTTGATTACTAAAACAACATCGATTTCAGCATATTAAAGCGATGTAGTTTGCATTTATAGTAAACATCTAAATAAATTATGGCATTAAATCGGAAGAAACCGAGAGAATTTAAGTTAACAAAGAAAGCGAGAGGAGATAAAGCAACAAGAAGGAATTCAAGAAATCGATTTTAGAGTACATAAAACTTTCCACCACTTTAAAATATGCAACTCTAAGCCCACTCCCAATTAGGCTAATCCGGACGGTTACTATTTATGTGTTGATGAGATTTCGGCTTTCAAAAGTGGGGTTTAACAGTTAAAACTCTATCACGTGTATTTTACCTTGGATGACCTTGGAAGCCCTCTGCCACGTGTCACGTTTTTGGTGCGCCGCATGGACAAAATGTGTGGTCCATAATATACTACATACTAGTATTTGTATATATATCATAGTCCAAACTTGATCAAGAAACGCTAGTGTAGACTTATTTTTGGAATTCTCTTCGTGAAGAAAAAATGTCAGGAAAAGGTAATATGCAATTATCCTGATTCTTTCTTGATTCAGTGCTACGTAGATAACTGAAACAAGCGGGTTGGATCGGGTCTGGATCGATCAGGTTTTGAATCTGAGCGAATCGGATTTAGAATCAAAACTGAAACCGTTACTTGGTAGTTCAACGAGTAATTAACAATTTCATATCAGTCCGGATAAAATCTACCTATTGACGTCCATATCTACAGCCCGTAAAATTGAACTACTTATTGGACTTTCAGATGCTATGATCTCTAATGGACTAAAATCATCATTAGGTCGATTTATGAGGTTTGAATGATATTTTAACTCAAATTTGGTTTAAAATTATCACTAATTCAAATTATGGGCATACGATTGTATTTGATCACTAATTTAATATAGTATGCTAATTTCAAATTATAAACCACATAATCATAATAAGTAATTATGTAAAAAAAAGAAAAGTAAAAGGAAGTAATTATGAAGGATAACTATGTATCCGGAACACTTTGAAATGAAATATTGAGCGAATAACATATTAGGTCTAACTTTCAAAACAAGGAAGAAATTAAATGTAAAACATGGACAAAATGGGGGGCATAATGGACAAAACATGGAGCAATAAATTTGGTTTATGTAATTAGGAAATATCTGTATTCGATGTGAGCTTGGAAACTTCATATGATTATAAGAGGGAGGAGGGGGCTTTTCGTCAACAATAATGCTTTTGGATAAAATATACTTTCTCCGTCCACGAAATGAGTACTCATTTCCCTTTTTAGCAAATGTACCTCACACATCTCTTTAATTAATACACTCAAAAAGTGGGACCCTTAAACTATTTACACTACACTCCATACATTTCTTAAAACCTGTGTCGTCCACAAATGGGTACTCATTTCGTGGACGGAGGGAGTAGTTAAATATTTTATAAATAAATTTATTTAAAAATTTTGATTCAAATTTTTTTTAGCTAATTTTATTGTTTTCTTCATATTGTAATATATTTTTTTTATAAATTTTAAATAACTTTTTTTTTCTTAAAGTATAAAAACTACAAAAAAAATCAAATAATTGTTGATTTTTTTTAAAAAAAAACTACAATATGGACAAAATAATAAAACTAACTACATTCTTTTCAACATTGAACAAAAAAATTTAAATAAATATATATTTTTTTTAAATAACTTTTTTTATTCAAACAAATTTTGTCCAATTAACACTGCTCTTTAGTCAAAGGCATTCACGCGTGGGATTTGGTGCCATCTACAGAGAGAGGGCGCTTTAGGGTTTAGGCCTCGTGTGATAGAAAATGACGTACACTTTTTCCTCAATACTTTCCCTTAGTTTAACAACTTTTGCACGGGTGGTTCCCTCTCCACATTATCCCTTTCCCCCTTTGATAAAGATATCACAACTTCCCCCTCTCCATTCTCTTTCACCTTTTTTTTTCTTCTTCTTAACTTTTCTTTCTAAATCATTCTCATCTAGAATGACCTCATTTTTAATCATTTATGAACATCGTGCACAATTGTAAATATTAGAGAATTACTGCCTCCGTCCCACGAATCTTAACACGTTTCTAAATATAGTAATAATTATTATATTTTCTCTTACTTTATCACATTTTCTCTTCTATTTTATCACTTTATTACTTTATTTCTCCTATTTTATTACATTCTTTCTCCTAATTTATCACTTTTATACTTTATTACCTACATACTTAAAACACTAATTTACAACTCCTTAATTCTCGTGCCAAAACCAAACATGTTAAGATTCCTGCAACGGATGGAGTATAATATAACGACAATGACATCATTTTTTGTTGCATTTTCAGAAACACTTATGCTTTTAACAGTTTCATTTCTATTAATTTTTCCTTTGACATGGATTCGTATAAACATATAGCTAGATTGATTACGGTATCATTCAGTTTATATATTATATATTTGAAATTGATTGGAGGCATTAATAATTTCTTCCTCATAATCTTATATATGATCTTGACATATATATCTCACATTCTCACTATATATTAACATCTTAATAAGTCGAAATATCGTATTTTCCTTATTCTGTGCTTTAAGCAGTCTCTCCTCCTTTTTATTTGGAGTATTATAAAGGCTGACTCTTTCTTGTCAGGAAAATAAATATATATATATATATATATATATATATATATATATATATATATATAGGAATGGGATCATATAGATCCCTATGCTTATAATAGATCCGTAGATCCAAATCTAAACCACACATTTATGACATGTGGCGTATCAAGATGGTGACACGTGGCAAGGAGTTTCCAAGCATTTCAAGGTAAAATATGGAGAGGGGTAAAATTGGAATGTAATTTTCGGATTTAATAATTAAAAAAATATATATATATTTTTTAGATTTTCTCAATATAGATATATTTTAGATGCATATAGTTTCCCACGAAGATGCATAAAGTTTTCACATGAAATGCATAACTTTGAACAGAAAATTGCATTTGATTTTTACAGTTTTGGTATTTTCACCACCCCACCCCGCACCACCCCCCAACCCACCCCACACCACCCCCCAACCCTCCCCATTATCCACCCCCCAAAATAGTCATGTTTCACATGCATATAAAATCAAACAAAAGTGCATAAAGATTTTACATAAAAATACATTAAATTATACAAAAAATGCATTTTATTTTAATAAATCTGGTATTTTCGCCACCCCACCCCTGCCCCACCCCCCAACCCCCACCCCACCCCCCACCCAATTTTTTTTTTTTTTTAAAATTGATTTTCTGACCACTGACCCCCCACCCCCCCCACCATTTTTTTTTTCAAAACTGATTTTCTGATTGTTGAGTCGCTGACCCACCCACCCCCCCCCCCCCGCACCCCCCACCCACCCATCCCCCCAAATTTTTTTGTATTTTTTATTTTTTTAAAAACTGATTTTCTGACCGTTAACCCCCCACCCACCCTCCAGCCCAAAAAAATTATATTTTTTCAAAAAATGTAATGCATTTTTGTGTGAAAGTATATGCATTTTTGTGTGAAAGTATATGCATTTCTGTGCGAAAGTATATGCATTTATGTGCGAAAGTATATGCATGTAAAACATGTAATTTTTTATGCATGTAAAAATCAATTTTTGAAAAAAAAAATTGGGGGGTGGGGTGGGGGGTGGGTGAGTGGGGGGTCAGTGGTAAGAAAATCAGTTTTTGAGAAAATAAAAAAATAATAAAAAAAAAATTGGTGGGTGGGTGGGTGGGGGGGTAGGGGTGGGTCAGTGGTCAGAAAATCAGTTTAAAAAAAAATTGGGGGGGGGGGGTAGGGGGTGGGTGGGGTGGGGTTCAGGGGTGTGGGGGGTGGGGTGAAATCTTATGCATTTTTATATGAAACTTTATGCATTTTTATATGAAAGTTCATGCATTCTCGTATGAAACTTTATGCATCTAAAATATACATATTTTGAGAAAATCTATTTTTTTTTAATTCGAAAATTACATTCCAATTTTACTCCTCTCCAGATTTTGCCTTGAAATGCCTTGCCACGTGTCACCATCTTGATGCGCCACATGTCATAAATGTGTGGTCTAAATTTGGATCTACGGATCTATTATAAGCATAGGGATCCACATGAACCCAACCCTATATATATATATATATATATATATATATATATATATATATATAGGGTGCGGTTATAGTGAGAACCACAATTATCGTGAGAACATAAGAACCAATAAAATTACTGCATCTGCTATACAAATTAATGCATCCGCTATTAAATTTAATGCATCCGAAAAAAATAATTTTTTTGCTCCCTTCAGGATTCGAACCCAGCACCTGCATCCATCCACCAAGATGATGCATCCACCGTAGATCTTGATGATCGAATGGCTTAAAATGGTTCTCCGTTCTTATTTTATTAGTGGTTTTTATTTGAACCTCTCCCTATATATATATATATATATATATATATATATATATTAAATTGTAGAAAATGTAATTGCTTGTTTGTTTGAGAATTAGTGCTCTAAGTTTTTTCTTAAAAAATAAAATAAAAAAGAATTTAGTGTCCTAAAATAGATTGGATCACATTACGATCGATTAAGTCTGATTTTTTAAAAAATTACACGTACGTTATCGTATCATTTGAAGGACACATGAACTTAGATTATTTACTGTCCTGACATTTATTCAAATTCAATCTAATTTATTTTTTAATAAAATATTTATTTATCTCTCATACACATAAATAACCCACAACCTAATGTAATTTCTACTCCTATTAGTAACACCAACTCAACCTACATATTTAACTGTGAGTGGCAAATTTCTTCAAAATGTTTTCAATCCAGTACTCATCTTGAAGAGTCCTATAAGCTTCTCCATTGTGAAGTTAATCAATATTTAATAAGAATTTGTATATTATTTTAATATTTTTTCATACAAAAAATTACTATAATTAAATTTTATTTACAAAAAATCTGAAAAATTATTCAAAAAATGCCACATGCACAATAAGAATAAAAAGTTCATGATGACCACAGGGGTAGATAATGTGTTGGGTTATATTTTTCTCGTGACTTTGTAATTACATATTTTTTAATAAATTAAAGTAAATAAAAAAATTTAAATATCGGAGGATAATGAACTCAAACCCAGAACTTTATACCATGGACATTAACTATCTATTATTAGACCAAACCACTATGCTAACACATTTTCTATTACTACTATTTTGTTCCTTCTTAGGTGACCCGTTATAGTTGATCTTAGGTATTGGTTTTTTAACCAAGTAAATGATAAGTATTTATCTAGGAGTATAGTTATATCTGTGTTGCTTGTCTAACTAAGTCACTGTTTTGCTTCATTTATTGTTTATTTTATCTATATTCATTTTTATTTAGGGACATTTATTTTGGTAGATTAACTTTCGTAGATAAAAATAGTAAGAATAATCACTTGTTTATTTTTTTTAAGTCAATTTTTTGTTTACTTTGAAATATTTAAAGTTTGAGATGTCCGAAAGTCCTTAATTATTTATATCATTTAAATTAGTTTTGTTTGATTTATATTCTATTATAAATTATGGTTGAAAAAATCTTATTTTTTAAGATAAAATACTCAATCATGTTAAAGTAAACGTCCCCTTACGCTTTATCTCAATTAGTGTATCTCCCGCGCTATGCGCGGTGATTGTGATCTTAGACTCGCATAAATTGTGTATATATTTTATATTTTCTTCGTTCATAAAAAATACTCCTAGAAAAAAGATGATATAAATTTTAGTAAAAATGGTAGTGTATTGTGAATGAATAAAGGATCACACTTAGAAAGTAGTATAAATAATGATAATTAATTATATTGTGAGTGCAAACTTTCGAAAATATATTGAGACTAATTTTTGTGGACGTCCTATAATGACAAAAATAGACTGTTTTTGTGGGCGTAGAGAGTAATTATCAGTATAATCTAAAAAAATTACTTTTAATATCAAATTTATTATTTGCAACTTGATCTAATATTTTAATATAACCAACGTAATTTATGCAAAAATATAATATTTGTTTATATATAGATATAGTATCACTTATATGATAAGTTGCTAATGATATAAACCATATTAACAACTACTTTCAAATACAAAATTATAATTAATAGTCAAATCAAGTAATATATATATATATATATATATATATATATATAAGGAAAAATAAAAAAATAAAAAGTTATTTCATTCAAATAATATGTTGAATCATAACAAATTCAATTCAATAATATTGTATTAATATATATTAATATAACACTTATGCAATGCACACTGATTATATATTTAAAATAATAATGTAAAATAAAATAAGAACCATATATAGATACATTATTATAAAAAATTAAACTATATTTTGTAATTTTGTTTTATTAATAAATTTTATACATTAAATAAATCTAATGCATAATATAATAATCAAAATATCATAAGTAAAATAATATAGAAAACATTTATTTTGTTGATGAATTTATTTATTTCAGATTCAATACATAGTAAATTAAATGATTTTCCACATTCTTTCATTTAAGATGCATCTATAATTCAAGATGAAATCCCGCAATATATAAATTAAATAAAATAACATTTATTTAGTTGATATAATTATTTATTTTATATTTATATTTTTATTTTTAACATTATAATTCAAGTTATTGATTAAGTTTGTTTAGAGATATAATAATCCTAAAAAGTTAAAAACAATTTGATACCAATAGTATATCATTAAGAAAGAAAAAAATTGATGATGCGGTTTCCATAACCATAACTCCACGATTGTTGCTGAATTAGTTTTATAATTTGTCATTCAAATTCCAATTATACCCTTCTAATTGAATTTATTTACATTTACTTTGCTTTTTATATATATAAAGATTCATTAAACCAATCAATTTGACTTGAAATACATGATATCCAGTTCAAGGCGTCAATTGCAAACCTTTTAAGGCAAGGAAGTTTATACCTTCAGTTTGATTGTAATTCTTTATTCGATCGTCACGGTTAATAATTCTATAATTTGTGGAGGATTGCCTTCTATAACTGTCGGCTTGTCTGAATGCTATTGCAAATTTAGTCAACATAACCGTTTCTTTTATATATACATATATATATATGGTTGGGTTCATGTGGATTCCTATGCTTATAATAGATCCGTAGATCCAAATCTAGACCACACATTTATGACATGTGGCGCATCAAGATGGTGACACGTGGCAAGGCATTTCAAGGCAAAATCTGGAGAGGGGTAAAATTGGAATGTAATTTTCGAAATTTAAAAAAAATAAATAAATTTTATCAAAATAGATATATTTTAGATGCATAAAGTTTCATATGAGAATGCATGAACTTTCATATAAAAATGCATAAAGTTTCATATAAAAATGCATAAGATTTCACCCCACCCCAACCCAACCCCACCCCCCACACCACTGAACCCCTGAACCCCACCCACCCCCCCACCCCCCCAAAATTTTTTGTTTTTTTTTTTTGTTTTTTTAAAAATCGATTTTCTGACCACTGACCCACCCCTACCCCCCACCCACCCACCAATTTTTTTTTTCTCAAAAACTGATTTTCTTACCACTGACCCCCCACCCCCCAATTTTTTTTTTTTTGAAAAACTGATTTTTACATGCATAAAAAAATTACATGTTTTACATGCATATACTTTCGCACAGAAATGCATATACTTTCACACAAAAATGCATTACATTTTTTGGAAAAATATAATTTTTTTGGGCTGGAGGGTGGGTGGGGGGTTAGCGGTCAGAAAATCAGTTTTTAAAAAAATAAAAATAAAAAATTTGGGGGGGGGGGTGGGTGGGTCAGCGACTCAACAATCAGAAAATCAGTTTTGAAAAAAAAAAAAATTGGGGTGGGGGGTGGGGGTGGGTGGGGGGTCCGTGGTCAGAAAATCAGTTAAAAAAAAAAAAAATTGGGTGGGGGGTGGGGCAGGGGTGGGGTGGCGAAAATACCAGATTTATTAAAATGAAATGCATTTTTTGTATAATTTAATGCATTTTTATGTAAAATCTTTATGCACTTGATTTTATATGCATGTGAAACATGACTATTTTGGGGGGTGGTAATGGGGAGGGTTGGGGGGTGTGGGGTGGGGTGGGGTGGGTTGGGGGTGGTGCGGGGTGGGGTGGTGAAAATACCAAAACTGTAAAAATCAAATGCATTTTTCTGTTCAAAGTTATGCATTTCATGTGAAAACTTTGTGCATCTTCGTGGGAAACTATATGCATCTAAAATATATCTATTTTGAGAAAATCTAAAAAAAAATATATATTTTTAATTATTAAATCCGAAAATTACATTCCAATTTTACCCCTCTCCATATTTTGCCTTGAAATGCTTGGAAACTCCTTGCCACGTGTCACCATCTTGATGCGCAACATGTCATAAATGTATGGTCTAGATTTGGATCTACGGATCTATTATAAGCATAGGGATCTATATGATCACATTCCTATTCCTATATATATATATAATTGCATGCATAATCATAAAGTTGCGTGTTGAAGAAAAAGGAAAAAGATTAAGAGAGAGAAGAAATTGGTTGTAGTCTGTAGACTATAGTGACTTGTTTAGAGCGCTTTCTATTCATATATTTTACTTTATTAAACTTTCTACATAGGTTTCATGATCCTTTTTGCTAATAACTGCGATTGCCTTTTTATCCAACCTTTTTCACCCCCACGAACTGCACTAGTAATCATCATCTCTTTTTAGGCCCATCTCAAGAATTCCAAAGAAAATATTTTTAACAAAAAGTCATAGCCTTATATACATGTAGATGTAGATAAAAAAGAATTATGAAGGAAAAGAAGAAGAAAAATAAATAAGTAAATATTGGTGGGACCCAAGAAGACGTGCTTCCACTGAGACATCTCACAAACTGACCATCTTATGGGGTGGCTTGTGGCCCCACAAGACGAAAGTTTAACCAGCATACCACATGTTCAAGTAGGTAGTGCTTCATCTCTAATTATTCTTTTCTCTTTTATAATTATCAATTTCAAATATTATATAGTTGGGGATACTTGTTTGGTTGCTCGTAAGTGCCAACACAACAATATCATATTCGATAAGATCTGAAAAATACGTTGGGGGAGAAATTTGACTTTTAAGCATTCTTTTATTTTTTATTTTTTAGTCTCTTAGGGCCTGAGCCCATGAAGCATCTACCTCTATTATACTCATTTAATATGGGCTTCACTATGTGAAAGTTAAAGTTTTATTTTGTTTTAATTATATATTTAAGTATTACTATTAGATTTAGGTCACGAACAAGATCTGTATTTTGAATATTGCGAATTTTTTTTTCGTGCACAACAGCACGAGTAAGAATATCTCAATATGACAATATCCATCACTCATTTCTCTTACTAGCTATAAAAGTTTCCTTTTCTAAAAAAAAAAGTTTCCCTTTTCATATAGTTTAGAAGATCTATTTAATGTTAATGAAAAAATAATGGCGTACAACACTTCTTCTGTTTTATTTTTTGTAGGGTATCTTCGCCTAGCCAGGGTTCATCACTTGGTTCCCGAACCTCCTGTCTTCCCCACACGTACTCAAGTACTTTGGATCTTCGTCTTCTTCTTCTCCTCTGCAGACAACGACTTTGCTGCTCTGGAAGACTCGGCTTCGCTGCTCTGACCCTCGACTTCGCTGCGCTGGCCTTTGTCGACTCCTCTGCTCTGGCACTCGTCGACTCCGCTGCTCTGGATCCACTTCGCTGCTCTGCACAAACAAGGAAGAAAGCAAGCAAGTAAAAGGAACAACAGGAGACCAAAAGGAAGAGAGAAACAAGAAATCAGAGGAAACTCGAGTTTGGGAAAAATGTGTCCTCGGGACACTTTGGCTCAGATTTTTCCCACAGTAAGATCGGCTCTTCCAGCAGCTCAATGATCACGGTTCAAAAGGGAACAGGAGAAACAGATCAGCACCCCAATCCCGATTGCACAGCCACCAGCAGCAGGAATCCGATGGACAGGATTCCGATGGCTTGCACACCCACAAAGTATCACTAAACCAGGAAACCGATGGACAGGAATCCGGTGATACAAGCACTCAATCGAAGCGAAGTTCACACCCACAGTCACCAATCAGGAAACCACGAACAGGAATCCGGCGACACTACAAGAAGGAATAGCAGAGCCTTCTGAGTCAAACAGTGTGTGAAACTTCCTTGCAATTGAAAGACTTGCAGCAGGGATAAAAAGGAGTGGAGGTCATTCGGAAGGAGGGTGGAGCATTGAAGTCGGAGGTGGGGATCGAGGAGACGGGCGGCGAAAAAGGTGAAGCGGCGCAGGTAAGTGAGGATGAGGGGAGTAAATCTGAAGGGCAGTGGGCTTAGGGTTTGGGAATGGGCCGGGTAGCAGAATTGGGCTAGGGAAGAGTATTGGGCCAGAGGAGTTAATGATAATTGGGCCAACTCTCCACATTCCACCTTTGGCACAATAATCATTAAGTCACCAGGGAAGAGCCTGCCTTTGATTTGAGCTTATCATCACAGCCATTTTTACTATTATCCTATCATAAAGACAAGACAATAGAGGGTGAGAAAAATATTATACATATTAATCTCAGTCTCAACACCAGAGACCAACCCAAAGGGAAATCACCACATTCTCAAACTGAAAGGTTATCATTGAAGACTCAACAGACCACACACAAAACACAACAGAACACACACATGCAAAAGAGGAAGGCAGACACAGAGCAAAACACAAAACACAAGAGAGACAAGAAAAACAACCAGAACAAGAAAGAGAAGAGCAACAGACACAGAGACCAGAGCAAGGCTCAACAAACAACAAAGAAAAGGAAATAAAAGAGACAAGCAGCCACAGAGGCTGAACTTGCCACACACAAACACAGAGACTAAATTTTTAACCATGATCTAAGTTAAAGGTTTTCTACTTTTCTTGCAGTAATTCAGTTTTGCAACTGGAGCAAATATTCCATTCTAATTTATGCCTTTCCTTTTAGTAAAGCCCTTGGCAACAAGTCTTGTCTTATATCTCACATTATCAGTTTCATGCTTGTCTTTAAGCAACAATTTGCACCCAATAACAGAGCATTCAGTAGGCTGTTCCACAAGTATCCAAGTTTCATTATTAGTAGGTTCATTTATAACAGGCTCAAGCAAGTTTTCTGGTTCAGCATGCATGTTGGGTTGAGGATCCACCTCAAAAGGAACAGTGGGGTGAGGAAACATAAACTCATACTTGTTTTGATCAGCAACATTCAGATTCTCCACCTCACTTAGAGCAGCAGATTGTGAGGATTCAGTCAAACATGGAAAGATAAGTTCATTAAGCACCACATCCCTACTGATGCTAGTTTTAAACCCAGGGACAAACCTATCCCACAACCTATAGCAGTTGTTCATGATGACAAAAAAGGCTCAAACAGCTGCAAGCAGCAAAACTTAAGACAACAGTCTCACAGACACCGACAAACAATAGTCAACAAGCAACAACCCAGAGCAGAGCTCAACAAACACCAGAGTTCATACAGCCAATCCAGATAAGCCCCTCTCTCCCTTGTTACCCAGAATACTCGCATGAGGAGACCCACAGGGGAATCCAGACGAACTGGACTAAAATAAGGGAGATCTCACTCGGCTTGGAATACCAAGGGTTTATCGAGATGTAGAACAACAAGCGGAAGCACAAAAGCACAGGATCGCAAGATAGCAGAAACTCAGCAAGCAAAAGCAAAACAAAAAAGGGAAAAGCAGCAGGCAACACCAACCCTAGAATCTAGGGGTTTCAGGTTTAAGCCAATTTACCAGAGCCGCCTTCCCAGGAAGGGGAGAGGCCGGTCCTACCTTGTTCCTTGCTCGTCGGGAGCGAGAATGGCGCAGCCAAGGGGCGGCGGGGTAGGGTAAGATGTGTTAGGAGGGTGCCCTGGCTAGGTCACCGTGGCTCTGATACCAGTGTAGGGTATCTTCGTCTAGCCAGGGTTCACCACTTGGTTCCCGAACCTCCTGTCTTCCCCACACGTACTCAAGTACTTTGGATCTTCGTCTTCTTCTTCTCCTCTGCAGACAACGACTTCGCTGCTCTGACCCTCGACTTCGCTGAGCTGGCCTTTGTCGACTCCTCTGCTCTGGCGCTCGTCGACTTCACTGCTCTGGACCCACTTCGCTGCTCTGCACAAACAAGGAAGAAAGCAAGCAAGTAAAAGGAACCACATGAGACCAAAAAGAAGAGAGAAACAAGAAATCAGAGGAAACTCGAGTTTGGGAAAAATGTGTCCTCGGGACACTTTGGCTCATATTTTTCCCACAGTAAGCTCGGCTCTTCCAGCAGCTCAATGATCACGGTTCAAAAGGGAACAAGAGAAACAGATCAGCACCCCAATCCCGATTGCACAACCACCAGCAGCAGGAATCCGATGAACAGGATTCCGATGGCTTGCACACCCACAAATTAAGTATCACTAAACCAGGAAACCGATGGACAGGAATCCGGTGATACAAGCACTCAATCGAAGCGAAGTTCACACCCACAGTCACCAATCAGGAAACCACGAACAGGAATCCGGCGACACTACAAGAAGGAATAGCAGAGCCTTCTGAGTCAAACAGTGTGTGAAACTTCCTTGCAATTGAAAGACTTGCAGCAGGGATAAAAAGGAGTGTAGGTCATTGGGAAGAAGGGTGGAGCATTGAAGTCGGAGGTGGGGATCGAGGAGACGGGCGGCGAAAAAGGTGAAGCGGCGCAGATAAGTGAGGATGAGGGGAGTAAATCTGAAGGGCAGTGGGCTTAGGGTTTGGGAATGGGCCGGGTAGCAGATTTGGGCTAGGGAAGAGTATTGGGCCAGAGGAGTTAATGATAATTGGGCCAACTCTCCACATTTTAAAATAACATTAAGTGGGTTTCCAGTAAGGAAAATTAAAACTAATACCAAGCACAAAAAAAATACTTCATTTGTCCACTATAAACGTATTATTTTTTTTAACACGATTATTTAGAAAGAGTTAAATTATAGTACTATATATTTTTTTAGTTAGAGGTAAATTATAGTATTAAGTTGTGTGAATATAGTCTGACGTCAATTCAGCTCGGAACTCGTGGGCTAACTCAATTAGCCCGATAATTCGAGAGGGTTAGGGCTAAAAAAATTCAACCCGATAAAATTACAGTCCGAATAGCCCGTAACTGAATAATCCAACACCTGGTAGGATTGGCCCAAAAATAGATCGAACCGAATAGGGCTGACCCGAAAATAATGTGTTTGCTTGATGATATGAAAATTTTCTCGTTATTTGATTTTCAACTTTATTACTTAGCTTCTGAAACATAGTATAATAAGATTATTTTTTTTCAAAAATTTGTGAAATGTATTTTGATTAAATATTACTCCCTTCGTCCACCAAAAGTAGACCACTTTGGTTATGCACATGATTTAATAAAATTGGTGATGATTTGGATGTAGTGGAGAAATGGTCCCACCACTTTATGAGATGCGTGGTTGAGATTGAATTTGAGGTGGGTTTTTTTGTAAATAAAGAGTGTTTGTAAGGATAAAATATTAAAGTGGGTGGTGGGACAATTTCCATAAGAGGAAAGTGGTCTACTCTTTGCGGACGCCCAATATAGTAAAAGTGGTTTACTTTTGGCGGACAAAGGGAATAATTTTTTTTTGAAACAATATTAGAAAGTTATACTCATCATTTTACTCCTATGTATTTTTAATCTAATACTTAACATAAAATACTTAGATGTAAAAATTACAAAATTATAATCATTTAACAAAATTATGTATCTTTACATATCTAAGAGTTGCATATCAATTATTATGTAAGTCGTTGTTGAAATGTCACTTATTTATGCGTATATTACAAATATAATATTGACAAGAGAAATATATTAGTTAATATTTTTAATTAATTTTCGAGTTCGACTAACCCGAAACTCGAACATTTAGAGTTAGAATTGAAGATTTCTAACTTGATTTTTTTAACACGATTAGTCCGCACCCGAATAATTCGACAACTCGATTGGCCCAATTGACATCTAGATTTAAAAAGGAGATATGGAACACAAAAATTATCATTTATTGAGCTTAATCGTTTGCAAAAAAAAAGGAGGACATTTTAAATGAGATAATTCAAAAAAAAAAAACAAGACGTATGAAGTGGGAATGAGAGGTAGCAAATATGCAAATTTCTTGGTTACAAGAATTGAGGAAAAATCTATAAGTTCATGAAAAAACATGGATTTTTTTTTATTTGACATCTGCTCATAACTCTCATATTTTTTTTTAATTTTTTTTTATGAAACCTTAGGTCTTAAGCATTAATTTCATACCGTTGTGTGCGTGTGTTGGTCAAGCGGTAAGGGGTTAATGCTTAAGGCCAAAGGTCTTGGATTCGGGTCCCCTGTAGAGCGACATTTAAATTTTTTTATTTAATACTGTTAATTTATCAAAAAATAAAATACTGTTAAATTTCCCCGCTTTAAAATGTTCTCTTTCATAGTTGAAGAAGAAGGGTGGAGCCCTATAAGGATAAAAAAAATCAAATATAATAATAATATTCGCATTTTAATTGAATTATTATGGGGCTATAAAGAGAGAAATAAAGAGGTATGAGGAAATTGTTGTAAAGAATATTGGTAGGTGGGATTATTATTTTTGTAGAAGGTAATGAACCTAGTAAGCAATTTTCATGTACAAGGACGAAGCATAGTCGCTCAAAAATTATGCTAATACTGTTCACATTTTGGTGGGATACAGAATCAGAGAAAAGTAATACCCCATTCACATAGTGGCTCAAAAATTATGCAAATAATGTTTTTAAGTTTTGGTCGGATAAAGAAAACAGAAAAAAGTAAAACCCAATATCAATCCTTGAAAGTAAACCAAATGTTTCAAAAAAGAAAGAACAATTTAAGCCCAATTATGAGCCCAATAATGCCGCAGTTCCCCATTACATAGACCTGCATATTCTCCAAGTCCCGTTAAACGCTAAAAAAAATAAAAAAAATATCAAATAATGTCTCAAGTCCAAATCCGGGCCTTGATCCAAACCATTTTCCATAAACCCTAAAATAACCCGAAACCCTAGTAACATATCTTGACATTTCTCTATAAATTGAAGTTCCATAGGCCCCCACTCTGATAAACCCTAATATTGTTGCTCTCATACTATCTGAAGCGCCGTAGTAGCAATCATGGTTGCAACCACACCAACCCGAGGAGGTATGCCACTAATCTTCCACATTTCTTTATCTGTATTAACAAAACTCGAGGAATTACATAAGTTGAAAACAATTTACTCTTTTTGCAGGACGCGGTGGCTTTAGGGGCGGCCGAGGAGATGGCGGCGGGAGAAGTGGCGGACGTGGTAGAGGCGGAGGTAGAGGCGGCGACTTCGGCGGCAGAAGTAGCGGAATGAAGAGAGGCGGTGGTAGAGGCAGTGGTAGAGGCGGCGACAGAGGCCGCGGTCGAGGAGGCCCCAGAGGTGGTGGCAGGGGAGGACCGATGAAGGGAGGAAGCAAGGTGGTTGTCGAGCCACACAGACATGACGGCGTTTTCATTGCTAAGGGTAAAGAAGATGCTCTCTGCACTAAAAATCTGGTGCCTGGTGAGGCCGTTTATAATGAGAAGAGGGTTTCCGTTCAGGTACAGTCTTGCTGTTCTTGTATTTCTAGTTTAACTTAAGTTTGACCTATTTGTTATATGTTTGTTTAATTTATATATATCTCGTTTCTTACCAGAACGAAGATGGAACCAAGGTCGAATACAGAGTATGGAATCCCTTCCGTTCGAAGTTGGCTGCTGCTATTCTCGGTGGAGTCGACAATATTTGGATTGTGAGTTTATCAATGATGTGATTTGTAATGTGAATTCTTCAATTTTAGTTGGGTTATTAAATATTTGTTTTTGATTGGATGAAGAAACCTGGGGCACGTGTTCTTTACCTTGGCGCTGCTTCTGGAACAACTGTTTCTCATGTTTCCGATCTTGTTGGCCCTGTGAGTGGTTTTCCCTCTAGCTGCTTTGAGTTAATGATGCTTTAATGTGTTTGGTTTTTTAAAGTTTGGTATTTTGTTTGTTTTGGTAGGAGGGTGTGGTTTATGCTGTTGAGTTTTCCCACAGAAGTGGTAGAGACTTAGTGAACATGGCTAAGAAACGAACGAATGTTATCCCGATCATTGAGGATGCAAGGCATCCTGCTAAATATAGAATGCTAGTTGGCATGGTTGATGTCATTTTCTCTGATGTTGCTCAGCCTGACCAGGTTTGATTACTGATTGTTTATTCATTCCTATTACTTAATCATTGATTTTGACTGTTGCTAACCATCTATTGTTAAAACTGGTCTTTGGTTCAAAATAATATCCTATTTTCTGTAGTCTTACTCATGTTTTTGTATAGACTACATATAAATTATGTATGTTTATATATATTACTAGTTGTTTCTTATGTTTCCATTGATATTTTATCTTCATATTTTTTGTTTTGGTTAAAGTTTGTTATTTTGTTGTTGTATTTCATCAATTGATGTCAGCAGAGGATGAGTAACTCGGATTCCCCTTCAAGACTTATTGGGTGATGTAAAACCGAGTGTCTGATGCATTTTTTAATTTACTATTCTTTTATTTACTTTTCATTTGAGTTGTCAGTTGAAAATTTATTTCTGTTGAGTCTTTATTTGAGTTTTAATTCTTTTATTTCTGTTTGGACAACCCAAATATTTCTCTCTCCCTATTTTTCCCCTTATTTTTCAAACGTTTCTTTTATAGTAGTTTTAATGCAAGCATAGAAATTATGAATGTATCTAATTATCAATGGCCTTGATTGCTTCTGTGGGTGAGTTCTCCATGGATATATACCCCTTTCAAAGTGAGTTCATGTATTTGGCCTCCACAGAGGGGCAAACTCGTGATAGGGTAAGAAATATCTTGGATTGCAGCACAAATGGGCATTTATTATCTAGCAACATGTTTTTACATTTGTTCTTGAGGTCTTTTGAGATTAGAAGATAGTGTGGGATGTCTGCTTTGCCATTTTGTTTGATTTATTCATCCCCTACAGGCAAGAATTTTGGCTCTAAATGCATCATATTTCCTTAAAGCCGGTGGCCACTTTGTCATTTCCATCAAGGTTTGTATTGCTAATTTCTTTTAATGTCTTATAGCTTAATTGTAAGAATCACTAAGCTTCTGTCAAAAAGAAAGGGAATCACTAAGCTTTACCATTGTTTCCAATGGTTGTGATTTATATGTACCTAATGCATTATAATACTTTGTATCTCTTCAGGCCAACTGCATAGATTCGACTGTTCCTGCTGAGGCGGTCTTTGCCCAAGAAGTAAAGAAATTGCAGGCTGAACAATTCAAACCAGCGGAGCAGGTTACCCTGGAACCGTTTGAGCGAGACCATGCATGCGTGGTTGGAGCATATCGTTTGCCGAAGAAACAGAAGGCTGGAGCCTGAGCATGGGCTTTGTAACTTGTTTTTTACATCTTTATTCACTTTGTCACAGAACAATTATGACTTGCTAAAGTAGGCTTTTCACGCTTTTTAGTATTATATGTATTGTTCAGTTTAAAGTGGGATTTCAGCAATTGTTGTTTTGGGTCATGAATCTGGTAATACTCCATATTGTTATGTATTTGCTTTGATATTCGATTACATATTTGGTCTCGTTTACAAGGAGAAGTAAAAAACTAAAACACAGAATATGGTTTTGTTTGAAAGAAAAGTCCGTTTATCTTGATGCGTATAATACTGTTATCCTAATGAATAGCTACTGAAATGTTGTCTAATATTTCAGTAGCATTTCTGAATTACTGAATTAGCTTATAGTTTTGTATAGTGATTAGTCCGACGTTGATTGGTTGTTCCTTTCCTGCTTAGAACATAAATTTAGATGGCGTGTTTGGACTAGTCCTTTTTCTGTTCTTCCTTGTGGTTCAAGGTGTGGAATGCTTCCCATTCTAGAAATATCGTAAGAGTAAGATAAGAAGGTGTCTTGTGAAAGGAAGAGCAGTAGTTTCTTCATTTATTAGCTCCTAACCCTAGGGATATTAGCTATTAGTTTCTTCATTTCTTTTTGCCTCAGATTTTAGCTTCTATCTCATTTGACTCATGCAAACGAATATCCAGAATCTGACTTCAGTTACTCTTTTTCGGAACATCTCAAACCTCTTCTTTTGCTTAGTATGAGGGTAAGCCACTCTCCATTGAACCTCTTAACTTACAAATTATTTACTCCCATCTCTGAAAACTGTGACCCAATGAAAATTACATAAATTTTAAGAAAAAATGTGCTAGTTGTGTTTGAGTAGAGATTTTTGGATTCCATGCCTTTTTGTAAATAATGAGATGGGAAGTTTGTGGAGTCACTTTCAAATAAGGAAATATTATAATTTTCAGGAACATACCAATATAATAACAATATCATAATTTTTAGGATCAGAGACTTAATCAATAAATTAATTGTATTTGATCTATAAAATATTTGTACTTTTTGTGGTCATAAACTCACAACACTTCTCCTCTAATCAATAGGTCGGGGGTTCTGGGTTCGAATCAGTTAGAAGATTAGAGTGTGAGTGTGAGTGTGTAACAATAATAATAATAAAAAAAACTTCACAATAGAGCGACCATAATCTAATTTATAATTTTGAACCAATTCTATTTGGGATAGTCTCGATCCTCGGACCAATTTACTCTTTAGATGACTGGTATGCAGGAATAGAATTAGAAGGGAATTGAATGATAATGAAAATGAAATGGAATGAAATATAATATTCCTATGGTTGGTATTTATAAGGAATTAATGGATAAGAATGAAATAAAATTAACACAATAATAATAATAATATTAAAATTATTTTATTATTTTCACTAATATTATTATTATTATTATTATTATTATTAATTATGTTATATTATTACTAAATTGTTTTATTATTTTTACAATTATTATTTATTACTATTTATTATTATTATTAATTTTATTATATTATATTATTATTTTTGCAATTATTATTATTATTTATTATATTAATAATATTAAATTATTTTACTATTATTTATTATTATTATTATTAAACAAATAAACTTTTATTATATAGTAATCTCAAATCCGTGGGAATACATAATACCATAGGGGAGGGGAGGAATGGCTAATCCCATATGTATGAGAATAGGCATTTCATCGGGAATGTCGATTCCCATTACAAAAACAGTACCAACTATAGGATTGGGAATGGACGCTGGAATCACCATTCCATTCCTGCATATCAGTCATGCCCTAGTCCTTTACATAACCTAAGATTTAAGCACACAACAATATATTTTTGTTCACCTAAAAAAACAATATATTTTTGTTTTATCTTATAAAATTACCAACTTAATTTATGGATATCTCAAATAATATTTATTGCAATTATGGTATGATCAGGGGCGGATCCAATGAAGGGCGATGGGGGTACGGTTGTACCCCCAAAAATCGAAAATTTTTAGTAATAATATTATACATGATTATGGGGTAGATAGTATTTGACTTGTACCCCCAACTTTTCTACCGGCCAAATTACTTTAACTAAATAGTTTTAGTTTGGGCTTTGGGCCCAAGGAGCCCAACTAAAAGTTAATAAAGGGGGTTGCATTGCTCACAAAAGAATTAGAGAGAGTTGGCTAATAAAAAATTAGAGTGAGATATATTTCTACAAGTTTTCGATGACGAGGTTGTGAAATGTTTTGAAGAAATAAAGACTCATTCGAAGATAAATTAGATAATTATGTAATTTTTATTTTTTTTATTCGAATAATGTTTTGGGACGTACTATTTTTAACATTAATTAATTATCTTTTACATTTATATTTATGAGATTATTTTTTCGTACCCCCAATTTAAAATTCTTGGATCCGCCACTGGGTATGATGATATATAATATTAAATACATCAAGTGCATACTCCCGCTTAACTACAACAAAATAGAATAATACAACTTATAATGTAAATTTAGCACACCCGAGTATGTTATAAGCGATGTTTTAATATGGCTACTACATTGATCAATCATATAAAAGAAAATAATGAGGGCCAAGGCAAGGGATTTGAATAATTTGACGAATCACTTACCTAACAAAGCGAATGGAAATGCATTCCAGTCATGATATATTCTTTCCAAACTACTTTACACAATTTTATTTATCCATAAAGAATATACAAAAAGATAAAAAAAACTTTCTAACTGAATTGTCACGCCAGTTGAATGTGTTGTAACTTGTAAGCTAACTCTTGAAAATAGTTACTACTACTTTTTAGTTGTTTCTAAAGCCTTATTGTTTCACTTTTAATCAAAGACCAAATTAAATAATTCTAGTATGCATACCAAACAAGTCCTAGAATATGGATTCAGTCATTTACTGGTGTTCGTAGAAAAATTGTGTAATATTATGATATCATATAATAATATATGATGTATAGATTATATTAGTATTTGCATTCGTGTAATGTACGGAAAATATTTTATATTTTTTATATATTTTATAAATACTAACTCAATTATCATACATTTTTCGTCCATTTTGTTTCCTTCTTTCTTTTCCTTTTTATCTGCCATTTTTTCCCCTTTTTTCCTTTTTTGATTTTTTATTGTCTTTTTTGTTACCATACCATTTTTACTGATTTTCTTTATATTTTTTGTATTTGAATTGACCCATGTATTCAGTTTGATAAATTTGTGAGCTTGTTGAGTGATTTGCTCATCACTCTTATCGCTCCCTCAATTTTACTCGGCATTTTTTTGTAGATGACCTCCCAAATCTTGACGTCCTTTTGAACACATTGAAAGTACAGCTTGATTTGTTTGTTGTCGCGTAGAATAGTGTTGGAAGGACGTTGATCATTATATTTCCTCGTGATTTCTCCCAATACACGATGGCCTTTTCAAAAAAAGTACATGAAATTTATTTAGAAAATGAGTACATGGGGAACTCAATCCCAAACGACAACACGGTAAAGACAAGATTACAACACCAGAATAACATGAAAGGATTATGTGAGTTTGGTCGGAAAACATCTAGTAGGATCGATGTGTAGCAGAAATTAATGGGATTCATCGTCTTAATCCATCTCTATGGGAAAAATATAATACCTTCGACCGTTCTAGCATTATCATGGACTCTTTCTGTGAAGACTCTCTCATTTTTTACTTTTCGGATCTTCCAACAAACACTCAACAAATTCATGTTATTTTTTACTTTGGCCAGATAATGTTTAGCAACATCTTTCCCACTTTGTTCCCGCCCATCTCAACAAATTCATAGAAGTGATCCGAAATTGAAGACAAAGAAACGAAGGGAATCTTCCACCAACTGCAGGTATTATTTCAAACCATACCAGAAAATAGCAAAGTAGCAAGATATGATCGGAGGACTCCACTTGAGAAGAGAAGAATGGGCAGTTGTGGTTATTGTTCTCGAGATTAACTTCCTTCTTCGTCAAATTTTCTCTCGTAAGAATTCTATCTTGAAAAGCTTTCTAGACGAAGGAGAACACTTAACATGAGATGTATTTCAGTCAAATTATATTAAAAGTTGTCGGTATTGAAAGAAATGATGCTGTCAGATTGGATATCTTCTTTGTTGTTGTGTAGAATGTTGTAACGATAGTTGCAAAGTTATCAGGATAGCAGCAGAAATATGAACATTAGAGATAATTTTTCTACAAGTTATATTTATAACTTATAGATGTCTCAGGGCGAAAGAATCCACTATTGAAATGTGAATTACAAAAGGATTCATAATAACGAACCCTAACGTCACAAAGACATGGAAACACAGCTGAAAAAAATACAATGAAAAATATCACAACTCTCACAAAACACTCAAAACTATACTAAACGGAATCAAAGATTCCGTTGTACAAAAACAAGAGATGTTATGTGAAATGTTGAAACAACACTCTCAGCGACACAGACTCTGTCAAACAACTTGCTTTTCTTTGTTGGCTCTCTCTTTCCCCCATCTTCAAGTGTAAGACATGGCTCATCTTATAGATGTTTGAAACTCTTGAAATGCAGCCTGCCAAGATCAGTTACAAGCTATGGTTGAATAGCATTGAGTGTGAGAGTTATAACTTGTCAAAAAGATGCTCCTCAACTCACACTACTTTGTAACCACTTCCCTATTATCTTCCACTTGAATGCCTATTTGACTTAACCTTTATTCCTCATTGAAATTAGTTACAAATGTTACAAAGATGTTACATTTGAACTCCTTTATGTATTATTCCTACAAAACAATAATTTGTGAAGAAATAAAAAAATAAATATTAGTGGTTCAAAATGTGAACCCCAACAATCTCCCATTTTTGCCTTTCTTCACAAAACCTGCACAACCACAAAAAACATAAATATGTACAAAGCAAATTTATGAAAAGCTCATAGAAAAGTTCATAACTTATTAAAATCTCTCCCTCAAATAATAAACTAGCCACTTATCTCCCCCTCAAACAAATAACTCCCCCTTAAAACAACTCACCACTTAGATCCCCTTTCTTGAGAAAAAAGTAGAAAAATGTCGATTTTGAAAAGAATAAGACACTATTCCAAAACAAACTTAAAGAGAAAATATTTTATGATATGTTAACCAAACACACATTACAACACTCCCATATTTTTTTTTTATCGAATTCAAGGTAAAAAAAAATGTGATAATATTTCTGTTACTCTTTTAAAATGTTATCCATTATCATAAGAGCATAGTCAACCCTAACCAAGATTGACAAAGCTTATTCTCTAAGAAAGAAATACACCACAACCATTTCATACCCCCAAGAATGACACTAATATGGCCATAAGTACCTGACCCCGATGACTTAGGGTTCCAATGGTTGGTTGGTTCCCGCCGTCGTCTATGGCTTTCGGTGGACTCAGTTCACCGGGCGATAGAGGTGCGCTCAATCTGCCGGTCGTCTCTACCAATTTTCTCACAAATACTCCTCGTTCCTCATTGGTTGTAGGAGAGCACTCCGAGACCGCTTCTCTGGATCGAAGTTCGGGTGTTGCTGCTCCGCCCGCTGGTGCGTTGCCTGCGGAGCGGATCTTTACCAAGCAATCTAAGCAGCCTCAATCTTTTACTACTCTACCAAACCCTACGATGGCCCCCCAAAACCCTAACATGTTCAATGCTCAAAACCCTACCCTTGAGGGTTTGTCTGCTGCTGCCGCTGAGAAGGAGAAAACTCAGCATACTTCCTACGCTGACATAGCGATGAATCGATCTCAACGCCGCACTGATCTTGCTGCTCATCACTTTCACGCGTTAAGGCCAACAAAAGACGGAGATCTCCTCTACCTTAAGATACCGCAGGAATTATATGAGAGGGAGGTGTGCTCGGAATTCTCTTTTGCTCTTACGGGTCGTCTTTTGTTCCATAAGGGAGTCCGACCTTTGCCTGCTCTGGCGATCAAGGAGGAGTTACAGAAGTTATGGAATATCGAGGCGAACTGGAAATTTATACCCCTAGGTAAAGGGTATTATACGCTGGCTTTTAACAATGCTGTTGATAAAGAGAGAGCAAAACATAAACTGGTTTGTGAGCTATCATGCGGTCATATCCGTTTGAGAGAATGGGCAAAGAACTTTGACCCGTTTAAGGAGCACTCCTCATTGGCGAATGTCTGGGTTAGGATACACTACCTTCCCATTGATTATTGGAATCCAGAAATCCTCGCTGGTATTGGTCGGTTGGTCGGGCACACTCTAAAAATCTATGGAGCTTCGGTTCGCCGAGATTTCGGTCAATTTGCTCGACTGTTGATTGAGCTGGACATGTCCAACCCTCTCCCGACTACTCTTCTCATCGATGGAGGTTCGTTATCTTTCCATGTTGAGTTTACTTATGAAAACCTGCCTTTCTATTGTTCTAGGTGTAAAATTACAGGTCATTCTCTTGATAAATGCCGTAAGAAGGCTCTTGTTGAGAGGGCTGCGAATAACGGAGGCTTGAAGCACAAGGAAATGGCGGGGGCGAGCTTGGTTGGTTTGGAACAGCAGGCTGTTAAACAGCAGATGGTTAAAGTTTGGCAGCCAACTTTGGAAAATAAGGCTGGGGAACCCTTGGAGTTTATTTCGAAAGGGGAATCACATTTGAGAGACATGGATGCTTCGAGTTTGCAAACACAAGTTCAGCAAATTCAGCAGCAACAGTCTAACCATCGGAGCTCTCCGTTACAACTTGATCAGTCCCGGTTTCCTCCGTCTTCTGGAAACCGGTTCGAGATTTTAGATTCAGATTTTGGGGCTGGTGAATCTTTGGATTCTCAGCAGCAGACTTCTGGCCGTCGAGAACAGCCGCCCGTTCAACAGATTCGACAACAACATTCTGACCGTCGGAACGCATCGACACAGCTTGATCAGCATCGGTTTTCTCCGGCTTCTGGTCATCGGCTCGAGACTTCAGATTCGGGATTGTATGGAGCAGGTGACATCTCGGATCCAAAGCCGATTTCGCCGACGTCTGGCCGTCCTTTGCCTGCTCAGCGAATTTTTGACCTGGGGGCTTCTGACGGTGGTGAGGACAGAGGTACTTATGGGTCAGATTTGTTGGCTTCTTGTTTGCGACCTGTTGAGACTTTGGTCTATGATCAGGTTTTGGTGGAGAATGCGACTGAGGAAGACTCGGATGGGGCGGACAGCTTGGCTGATGAGGATTGTGGTCGCGAATCTCAGGATCAGACTTTGCAACCTTTTGAAGATGTTACTTTGGAAAATGCTCAGAAAGCTCAGTGTTTGGAGCAGATTTCGGCGATTTTTATGCCGGCTCATGTTCCCACTGTCAAACGTGGTCGGGGACGTCCGTCTAAGCTGGAACAGGCGTCTAGGGCAGCTGAGAAGATTGCCAAAAATGATGGGGATAGCATCAAAAATAGGCTAAGAAAACCGGGGGACTTGGGAGCAAAGTCGAGGGAGATTGTCACGACTAGTTATCCTACGGAATTCCTTGAACGGGTCAACGAGGCTCAAGCCAGAGGGGTTACTCTTCAAAATTTTGTGGTCTCCAGCTCTTCTTCGAAGGCTTCTCAAATCATGTCTGGAGTTTCTAATAAAAAATGGGGTGACATGGTTGATGAGGATATCCTTCCCGGGAGGAAGGAACACTCAAACATTTCTCAATGAATGTTATGACTTGGCATATTAGTGGTAGTTGCTGGCTTGTTGTGCGGTTGCTGGGTTGGCTTCTTGTTGGCGTTGTTCTTTGGTCGGCCTTTTCTTTTCTAGGCGGGGTTTGTCTATTTTGCAGTTGTTTTCTTGTTACTGGTTTGTGTGGGCCGGGCCTCCTAGGGGCAATGGTTCGGCTGGAGCTTTTGAGGAGGCTCCCCCCGCTCACCGCCAGTTTTTTGTTTCTTCTTAGACGGGCACTCTTTTTCCGCGTTAAGGGATCCCCCTGGGGTTTACCTTAATGAGGTTTTTATGAGGCCCGACCCTCAGATGAGTTTGTGCTCTCTTGGGTGTAGGTTCTTTTTTCTTTCGTTTTAATAAAATTTCTATTTCAGCAGTCAAGAAGGAAATACAACTCTTTTGTTGAAAAGCTATGAGAGCATGAACCATTCCGCGAGATGAAATCAACCTTCAAGTGGTGGAGACTTGCACAATAAAGACCACAAATCCACGAACTCAACAAATTCTGTAGAGTTAAAAGCTCTATTCTAGACAAAAGTTCTGGACCCATTCTCTCTCTAAAGACACCCATATCCTCGACCTTAAAACTTTTATGTGAAGATAAACCATAAAGATTCCTAAATTTAACTTTGAAACACGGCCACCCCGTACCAAGGATCATCCCAAAACAAGATTAGACAGCCCATTTCCAAGAGTAACTGAAATATTATCACAAGTTTTTTTTACCCTAAACCCGATTAGATGACTTTTCAAATCCCTCCACCAGAAAGAATCCAAAATGACATAAATTGACTCCTTATTACTGACATTAAAAGCCCCATACATCGACCTAAGGACCCTCGCCCAATGATCATTTTGATTCTTAGCAAATCTTCG
Organism: Salvia miltiorrhiza; assembly: GCF_028751815.1. Taxonomy (NCBI): domain Eukaryota; kingdom Viridiplantae; phylum Streptophyta; class Magnoliopsida; order Lamiales; family Lamiaceae; genus Salvia; species Salvia miltiorrhiza. The sequence continues at coordinate 22,109,950 of NC_080393.1, read as the reverse complement.
AAGCCATTTACAAAGAAGAGCCAAATTAAAAATCTTAAGTCCTTAACTTCCAAGCCACCCTCAGATTTGATGCTACACACGCTATCCCAACTATCCCAAGGAATTTTAATACTATTTTCCTTTCTCCCCATAAAAATTCATGTTACATTTTGATCAAGGTTTTGATAACGCTCACCAGATCTTTGAAGAAAGAATAGTAGTAAAGTGGTAAAGCTAACAAGACCGAGTTCAAGAGAATAATTCCTCCTCATAAAGATAGAATTCTTTTTTCTCACCTTGATAACCTCTTGCAAATCTTCTCAATCACAACATTCCAAGTTTCTATATTCCTATGATTTGTATGAATTGGAAAGCAAGGAAGGTTTCCAATGTTATCAGCAAGGGAGGTAAGATTTTGATTATCCACATGAATGCTGTAGAGAGACCTTTTTGTAAAGTTAACTCGGAGTCTGGATGAGATTTCAAACAGTCTGAGAATACATTTGATTACCATAGCATTATTGGGTGAGGCTTTACCAATGAGCACAATATCGTCCGCAAATTGTTGATGACTTACCACCACATTATCTTGATCACGACTCAAGGGCCTTTTAATCGGCTCCCTTGATGGCGTTGAGCGTTGCCTTGGGCCACAGCGTGCAAATGACCTCGGTCTCCGTGGGAGTGTAGCCGCCATGTTGCTTGATCGTCTTCGGAAGGATAGGAATCTCGGCCACTTCATCATCTTGAACAAATTGAGTTTTGTTCAAATTGATAGCCTCAAGACTCGTCGGAGTGAAGGTTTTGGATTCTTGTGAAAATGGCAAAATGTCACTGGGAGAAGTATTTGTGATCCCCGACGATAAGGCTTAATTTGGTTGGTTGCTCCACTATTTTTTCCATTCACGATCCATTTTTTTGAGATGAAAAAGAGATGAAAAATGGTATAAAAATATGAAGAGTGAAATAATAGAATTGTAGTGTAAAATGAATGAGGATGGATGAAGTATTTATAGGAGAAAATTGAAAATAAAGATTTTTTTTAAGAATAGCCGTTGAACGAGCCAACGACTCTTTTAATAAAAAAATGAAAAAGGTATGAAATAGTTGTTATTCAGATTTTTTTTAATTGGACCGTGCAACGCATGCACCCGTTTAAAAAAAATTATCACGCGATTCTTGCCATCAAGTAATAATGGAAAGTCTAATGATGTATGGCAATTTGACATGTATTTCTCATTAAATTAAAATAAATTGGTTGTAATTTTCTTTTAAAATTTCCATTCAATACATTATTGTTGGAAATGTCTCATTTCTTTTGGGCACAGAGATTAAAAAATGTGTATAAAGTAGATAAAGTGAGTTGGTGGAAATTGTTTAAATATTAAGGGGGGTGTATTCGTTGTGGATTTCCACAGACTTTAAAAAGTCCATGGAATTTAAATTCCATGGAATTCACATAGATTCCAGACGACTTTCAAAGAATTCGTGGTTGGATTTCACCCCGACTTTCACTGATTTTCGAAGACTTTACGGGATAATTTTGGAATTGAATTCCATGAAACCAGCGCCCGCGGAGAACCAGCGCCCGCTAGAAGAGACCCAGCGCCCGCGGAGTCCCAGCACCCGCTGACTTTACATTGGAAACTCAATCTCCAATCAGAATTCAGAAGAGATGGACCTCACAATTCTTCATTCGATCTGAATAGTAGAATTAACTCTTGTTCTTCTATATTACATTACATACAAATATATGTATCATAATCGTATCTCAATGGTGATTGCTCTTTTGTTGGTTGCTGAGCGAGAAAAGCTTCTTAATCACCTTCACCAGCGATTCCATCTTCTTCGGCTTTGCACGGATCAGTTTTAACTGGCGCACTGTTAGCGCACTCTTCTAGATCTTCAAATTCATCACAATGATGTTGACTAGTTTCTTCACTGAATTCGGAACCGGAAGAATCGGCGGAACTCTGTAATTCCTCATTGAAATCCTCCCACAGTAGGTCCATCTCCTCCTGCGATTCCGCTTCTGCCGCTGCCTGGGCCCAGCGACCGCGGCAACCCAACGGCCGCTGAGAACCCAGCGCCCGCTCACACCCAGCGCTCGCTGGCTTCTTGGCCGCGGGCGCTGGAACTCAGCACTCGCTTAAAACTTCATGGATTTCAATTCTCGTGGTTCTTGGCCGGATTTCGTCGTGTGTATTTTTTGGATGAAATCCATGAAAGTCATTCCAGATGTTAAGTCAATGGAATAACGAATACACCTAGATTTGTATGGATTTTAAAAAGTCTTGAACGAATACACCCAGATTTATATAGACTTTTAAAAGTCTTGAACGAATACACCCAGACTTTTAAAATCCATAGAAATCCATCAAATTCCACAACGAATACACCCCCCCTGAGTATAAAGAAAGAGTGTATTGCCAAAAAAAAAATGAGACATTTGGAGAGGGACAATCCAAAATAGAAAATGAGACATTTGGAGTGGGACGGAGGGAGTAATATTCAACTTTTTTTATTGCAATACTAAACTTTTTTGCTTGCGTGATTTCATTTAATTTTCGGATATTCTAATGAAAAATAAAATTCTACCATTATTCACATGCATGTACTAAAAGAACTAATTAGCTAGATCTGATATATTATTATTGGCAAGTCATTAGTCATTCCTTTTGCACCCCTCGCTACACCTAAGAAGTAACAAACTAGTGTGTATTTGTTGGCAAAGCGGTAAGAGATTAATGCTTAAGGTTAAAGGTCTTGAGTTCGAGTTTCCTATGACGCGATCTTTAAATATATTCTTTTATTTAATATTGTTAATTTATATAAAAAAAAACAAGTAACAAACTATATAGTCAAAATTAGTCATTCCTTAATACTTGAGATCATAGGTTTTAAGAATTTACAAACTACAAGGCCATTTAATCGTATTAATAAGTTATTGTGTTTTACTTGTACGAACTCAAAATAGTATTCCCTTGTTAAAGTCGTCGAAAAATCAATGTAACTAATTTAAACGATATTCGAACTTAACAGGTACAAATAGATGTAAAGTAATTTTCTTAAAATCTTTTTCAATTTAGAAAATGCTCAGCGCTATGTATGCCTAGTTTGTCAACAAACACTATAATAATACACTAATTTTTTGAGAATTTATAATTGAGGTTGAGACAAACTTTGGATTAATTAGTTGTTTTGAAAAAAAAAAACAGATGGAATAATAAATTCAAACTAATTAAACATCCCTTTGAAAAAAAATAATGGTGTGTATGAGGAAGATACCACAAGTTGAATTGCGGTCTTTAATTATCACTTAAAAATTAGGTCCACAAATTAAGTTAAACATTAGTATTTGAGGATAAGATTCCGATTCTTCTACTGCTCGAATACAAATAAGCAGATTAAATTCGTGTACAGAAGATTTTTTAGGATCGGGGCGACGGCGGAAGCAGTTGCAATGATAAAAAAAATCAGTGAAATCGATAAAATCTAGGGTTGATGGAACTTAGAATTCATAAAATGTGGATCAATTTTGAGTTACGTACATGTTTGATTTTTTTGTTTTTGTTTTTTATACTACCTCCGTCCACGATTTAATGCCCCACTTTGGTGTGGGCACGGAGTAAAATGATAGTAAATATAAGAAAAGAAGAAGAGTAAAATGGTACAAAAAGAAAAATAGAGCATTAAATTGTGGACAGATTTTTAAAGGCAAGTAGGGCATTAAATCATGGACGGAGGGAGTAATATAAGTTGATCATGAGAGCTGTATTTAACCTACAATATTGGGTAGTACAACAGAAACACGAGTTTACCCCTCACAATCACATCAAGTCATATTGGATGAAATATGCCTCTGTTTCAATATTTGTACATCCATCTCCTCTTCTGAGGAATCTGAATTTGCTCTCCATCATTGTTTTCCCTGAATTTCAATATTTTCCAATTCTAAAAATATATATAAATACTAAGAATTTGTCAAATACAAGTATACAACACATCATAAACCATTGCTTATAATAAAGAACTCAACATCCCGATTTATGATTGAGCTCAATTTGTCTAAAGTTGACCTAATTTATGTATTAAATCTACTTGATTAATATTATTTAAGCTGGAATGTTAGATTAACTTCACTAATCTCAACCTAAATTAGGTAGAGCAAAAAGGTGAGGTGACAAATCAATGCAGATTAATTGTAAAAAAGCACTATTTGTATTAGGTAATGACAGTGATTAGGTAATAATTTGGAGGTTATGAGGTTTTTATGTGGATGATTGGTCTATAAGCACAAGGCAAGTGATATAGTATAAGTTTGTGTAGTATGCATGGATGCCTGCGACCTAGGCTTCTTAAATATACTTAAAGAACCGTTGCTTCATTTCATAATTTAGTATTAATATCATCCAATATTAATATTAACACGCTTTCTTTAAGTAGGGAGTCATTTTAATATTAAGATGTTGTTTTAGATGTCTATATAGGAGACATTTATTTTGAAGGATTAGTTTTCATAGATAAAATAGTAAGACTAATCTCTTATTTATTTTGATAGATTGAAACTTTGGAATATCCGAAGGCTATTGATTATTTTTATCATTTAAACTAGTTTTGCGTGATTTTTATTCCATTAAAATGGTGGAATTGGAGAAATCCTAATTTAGAGGATAAAAATACTCAATCATGCATCTTATAAACCGGGCAAAATAAACGTCCTCATAGTGTGATATTGGAGCTAATTGTTAAAGCAGGACCGTAACTTTCAATATTTTCAAAAAGAGGACTATATATTGCGGAATTTGAAAATGAGAATTATATATAGCTTCCATTTTTTACATTTACACTCATATTTAACACATCAAAATGAGAATTATATCTTCCATCACGGCTCGAAATGGGGGTGTAAATGTAAAAAATAGAAGCTATAATTTTCATTTTCAAATTCTGTAATATATAGTCTTTATTTTCAAATTCCATAATATAGTCTTTTTTTAAAAAAACACTTAAAGTTACGATTCTATTTTAACAATTACATGTAATATTGTAATACTGATAATGCGTATTCGATCATTTTCTGTGGGTTTGGTTATAACTTTTATTTTCAAATATCAAGGTTTGTAAGTAGGAACGTATCACTTAACGTCTAATATATCACATTTGGTATCCGACTTTTAATTTCATTTATTTATATCAATCTTTCCTATAAACCAATGTTATCTTTTGTTCTATATTTGATGCGAAATTTCCCCAACTGATTTTTTTAGCCATTTCCGTAAGCAAATTATATATATTTATAAATTATTTTTTGGTTATATAATAAATAATCATGTTGTAGGGGACCAAATTAAAATTATTGCTTTTACCTGGACCATGATATTATTTAATTAAGAATCACCATGGACAAAGAAAATATAATTTAGGTGGAGATGAGTCAATGTCAAAGATAGAAAATTACAAGAAAGTTAATAGGCTCATCGTGTTCATTATGCATTTTGAAAGATTATTTTTAAAAAAAAAAATAGTTGAGCTAAACTTCAAAGAGATTTACTAATTAATTAATGTCAAATAAATCTAACGAACCAACTGCATGCATTATTAGTTGTTTCTTTCAGGCCTTTTTTTTTTTTGATCGGAAGTTTCTTTCAGGCCTTAGTAGTGTCTTATCATATATTTTTTCAATTCATTATGTGAAACTTTGTCGAATAGCCTAAGACACTCATGATTAATGGCACAACAAGTTCTACTACATACTGAGGAAAATATTTTGTCGATTTTATATTTTACGTTCATTCGTGCAGTGAATGGCAACTAATAATAGATGTATATGATATATATTGATAATCAATTTATTATTGATATTTGTCAAGAAACAAATGAAATTGTGCAATAAAAAAAGATGCAATTAATGAAAGGATGTTTAGGAGAATGTTAGATTTTGTATCAAGTGTTGTTTTTCGTAAGTCCCTCCCACAAATAAAAATAAATAATAAAGTCCCCTGTCACAATAATAATTTACTCTAATTATAGTAAAAATCGTTGAACAAACCAAATATGAAATAATTAATATTCCCCTACATTGTGTGGTAAAGTTAGACACTTTTCGAACATAGCAATTACCACATCGATGTTAATGTGTTTGACTAAACCTTGGGAAACTTTAACAAATTGTAATTATGCATAGTGTGTGTGAATACAAGTGCATGGTTGTGATTGAAGGTATATAAATGAGAAACGATATAATGGGTGACAACTCCATTTTATTAACTGTCTCAACTTAAAGTCCAAGCTATGCAAATCGCAGTGTCTATATTTTTTAAGTGTCTTGTTCTTTGTTTTATTCGATTCGATCATATATTCGAAATGGCACATATACATATATAAATGTAGAATCTCAGTAAATTCACTTGATAAAAAAGATTTGAGTCTCTCAACATATAAATTAATGTAAACCAAAACACCGTAGAAATTATTAATTTGATTCATACACACATAATGAATTATGAGAGCATCCACATCGATTAACTCGATGGACTAACTTGAATTAGCCGATGGAAGAAGTCGACCAATGCGTGAATTACATGCGCCCATCAAGAGAAAAATTAGAATTATAATTTAAAGTTTGCGATGGTTGGAAACGTCTATTTGGTCAAATTTTATTATTTTTTTTTCTTTTATTTAAACCTCACATTTTCTACATAATTTCTTCACACTTTCTTCACCAATTCTTCTTCATTTCTCTTCTATTCTTCATCAATTTCCCTTCCATCTTTCAAAATGGCTTCATGGTTCACTGATTCTTTATCATCTTTGTCCGATGAGGAGACGCAAAAAATAGCAGAAATGGTTGTGAAGGCGCAACAAATGGTCGGAGAATTTTTCAAAAACCAAACACCCCGAAGAGTTATCTCCAATAGAGGCTTCGTCTATCGTGATCGTGAGGCCGCCCATTTATGGATTCTTCAAGATTATTTCAGCGACGACCCGGTGTACGACCCAATATTTTTCAAATGCCGTTTTCCGATGCAGAATGAGTTGTTTTTGCGCATTGTTGATGTTGTACAATAGGTAAATGTTTACTTCTTCATGGGGCGAGATGCTACGGGCCGGGACTGCTCACGCCGTTGTAGAAATGCACGATGGTTATACGACAATTAGCCACCGGTGTTTCTGCGGATACTTTTGATGAGTATCTCATGATTGCGGACACTAGAGGGCGGGTATGCCTCAAGGAGTTTTGCAAAGCTATCATAAGAGCATACAATGTCGAGTATCTTTAGTGCCCTACACCGGCGCACGCCACATAATTTGCTTCAAATGCACGAGCAGCTGCACGATTTTCTCGCGATGCTCGGGAGCCTAGATTGCATGCATTAGGCTTGGAAGAATAGCCCAAAGGTATGACATGGTGCATTTACACGAGGTGATCAAGGAGAGCCCACCTTGATTTTGGAGGTTGTTGCATCGCAGGATTTGTAGATTTGGCATGCCTTCTTTGGTGTTTGCCGAATCGAACAACGACATAAATATTTTCAATCAGTCGCCTCTGTTCGCTGACATATTGAAAGAAACAACATCACAAGTGTTATTTGAAGTGAACCAACGCTATTATCAGATGAGCTACTACTTGTGTGATGACATTTACCATGAGTGGCCAGTGTTTGTCAAGAGCCCAACGATGGCAAGCAATGCGAAAAAGGCGAGGTTCAAGAAGGTGCAAGAGGCGGCGTGAGAGGATGTCGAACGAGTCTTTGAAGTGCTTCAAGCTCGATGGGGAATCATTAGAGGTCCAGCCCGATCTCTGTATATTGAGCATCTCAAAGAGATCATGATAGCATTGACATGTATCATTTTCCACAACATGATTGAGGAGAATGAAGCGGAAGGTGCTATAAATTGGAGAGATGACGACGATCAGGGGACGATGCTTCTAGTAGTGGCTTGATCGAGCACGTTTGGGCACGTTTCGTATCTCTAGGGCCAAAATAGTTATTTATATGTTTATTTTAATTTTTGTTTAATTTTATGTAATTTGAATTTTAGTAATTTAAATTAATGCAATTTTAATTCAAGTAATTGTGTTATTTAAATTTGTGTCACTTAAATTAAATGAAAAAGTAAAAAATTAAAACTAATTCTATAGAGTCAGCATAGATGAGTCAATGCTTGACTCAACCAATGTGGATGCTCTGAGAGTGATATTGATTATTTGATTTGAGTTTTCAGAAATATATATTACTAGATCTACTCTCTGTGTGCACTAGTCACCGCAGACTGTATATTATAATCTCTTATTTTTATTTTTCATTTTTGATAAATTACATAAGTAAATACATAAATTTTAAAAATCGCATCACGGTGGACTCCAACCCAAGACCTCAAACCTTGAGCATTAACCACCTACCACTAGACCAACTCACGCCTATATATATAAACATCAAGATTCCATAATTGTGGTGGGGTTATTATAATCTCTCAGGACTTATAATCTCTCATAAGTCATAAAGAGGAATAAACATCAAAATTCGATAAAAAAAAGAGAAAAAGAAATGCCTATTGAAAACGAGCAATTATACATTACTCTACAAACCTTATTCCAAAATCGATCAGTCATTTTGCTCATAAAAAGGCCATTGAGTGATTACTGTAAATTGAATTATAATTTTACAAAACTGCTGATGTGATTAGATAGAAAGTCCAAGATTGGAATGAAAAGTATAATTAGTTATTTAGGTAAGGTAAATGCTTACTTTCTCTCAATCAGTTTTCAAGATGAACTTCCGCCTTCCCAAATCTTGGCACAACGAGTCGAGTCCCCAAACTCGGTAAACTTGTAACACCAACCTACCACAATATCATGCTCCTCAATAACAACAACCGCCACTCTTGTGCCCATCCCAACCATTTATTTTCGGAGTAAACCAGTGGTGGGGCTATTGTCCACCTTAATTTCTTTGAGTTATTCCTAAATATATTATACTAGAGTGTAACCCGTTGAAATTCAACGAGCATCACTTTACGTCATGATTTATAATCGTCTTATATTATTTTTGTGATCATAGTATATGAAATAGTTAATATATAAATTATTTCTTAGATAATTTAATTTAATCAATTTAAATTACTAGTGTATTTCAAATTATATTAATCTCAGCTACTTTTATTAATTAAATATTAATTTTTGGTTAGGATATAAAAATACCTTATTATATCAGTTTTCAGTTGATGAAATTTTATAAAAAGTCAATATGGAATTGTAGATGTTTAAGAAATAAGAACATAATGTGTAAATTTGACATAAGATATGATCAATGATTGATGTGCCACATTTGCTATTTCATCATGTTATGGAGTCTGTGAGATTAAAATTGACCATTGAGCATAATCTCGTCTGAAGCTTGAATGTTCGTAATTGACTTCTGGGCATCATCTTATTAGGAGCTTGAAAGGTTAGAATTCAATTGTTGGGTATCTTCGCCAAGCCGGAGGTTCACCTCTTGCTTCCCGACCGTCCTGCCTACTTCAAAGGTGCTCAAGCACCACTGATTCCTCGAGCTAAGCTCCACTTCGTCCTCCTTCTTCTCCTCCTACAGTCACCTGCAAAGCCAAAGAAGAAAAGCAAGTAAACGAGAAACAGAGAGAGAAAAACAAAAGGAAGAAAAGTAAGGATAAGAAGGAGTGGGAAAAAGAGTCCGCGGGACACTGGTGGCTCAGATTTTTCCACGGCGGCGCATCACTTCCGGTAGCTACAAAGACCAAGGTTTGGAGGTGGACAGTGTAGATCGACACTCAAATCTCACATGCACAACCACCAAAGTCAGGAATTCGATGGTCAGAATTCCGGCGGCTCAAAACTCTCACACTTAATCACCAACAGGAAACCTGAGGTCAGGAATTCGGTGATAAGGCTTTACGACTGAGGGAAGCTGTGGGATTAGGGTTTGACCGATGCGGCGGGGTATATGAGGGATGGGAGATAGTGGGATTTAGGGTATAGTGGTCTGGGCCCAAGACTTGGGCCAGACAAATAATAAAGAGCATTGGGCCAACACTTTACATCAATTCTAAACATCATATGGAGATTGAAAGACCATAATTGATTTGTGAGCATGCATCATCTTGTCTGTAGTTTAAAAGACCATAACTGAGTTTTGAGCGTCATCTCATTTGGAGTTTGATAGATCATCTATGTCTTATGAGCATTACCTCGTTTGGAACTTGAAAGACTATAATTGAGTTATGAATATCATCATTTCTGGAGCTTGAGATAACGTCATCAATTGTACAAATATCATAAATTATATTATCATATCAATGTATATATAAATGTTTAGACAAAGTTTTTAATGGGTGGAGTTTGAGTAGATGTCGAGACTTATTAATGATTTTTTTATTTTTTTTATTTTTAGGAATGAATGAGAATTGAGAAAAATTAGAATGAAATGATTATACGACGCCACGTAGGATATAATACATTTTCATATTTTATAACAATTGAAAAACTTAATTACAAAATGTTAATTGTTATTAATTGTGATAATAATCATAACTTATAGTATTTTTCATATCAATGCATATATAAATGTTTATATAGATTTTTTAATGGGTGGAGTTTAATTAGTGGTGAAGATTGATTAGAGATTTGAAAAAGAAGAAGAACAACAAATTAAAATTTGGAAAAATTAAATAAATTGATTATACAATTCCACCTAAAATAAAATATATTTTCATATTATATGTATATATATAATTATACACTTTTATTTTCATCTAAAATTCGTACAATATAAGAGCATCCATATTGGTTGAGTTAGTTGTTGGCTTATCCATGCTCCGACCGGGACCACTTATGAGCCAAGACCTGCATTGATCTGACTCATCCTGATGGCTAATATCCATTAGTTTGATTTTTGCTCTTCTCATTTAATTTAAATGATACAGATACAATTACTTGAATTTAAATTACATTAATTTAATTTAATTTAAATAACACCAGTTTAAATAATACATTTCTTTAAATTAAAATTACATTAAATTAAATTTTTAAAATTAAATTAATAAAAAAACTAAAAAATAAAATAATAAAAAATTAAATAGATCATTTTTAAAATTTAGCAAAAGCCCAAATTAATTTTTAAAAACCAACCTAATTTTTAAAAGCAAAAGCACATTGTTTCTCTCTCTTTAAAACCCTAAAAGCATCATCTTCTCCATCTTCTCTATGGCTCCACCATTTTCTCCATTTTCCTTGCGGCTGCTTTAGGTAGCTAGATGAGCCTCAGCTTGAGTCCCTCCTAGGCTCCTAACTGCATCGGGTGACTCATCGTTCGAATCGCCTCAAGTTGGCGATGAGCCACCACCGATGTAGATGTTCTAAATGCTTTATTATTTTAGCGCCTAAGTCTATGTAGATGCTCTAAATGCTTGAATCCAATCATATTTCAAATGCCATATTTTGGTCGAATAATAAATTTATTGAAAAAGTAACGTTAGAATATTAATTAGCAATAACTTAGGTTAATTATAAAAGAACACGGTCAAATGATGGTAAATAAATAGGTACTTTTCCATCAATAAGAAAAAGAAAAAAAATAAATCGAACTGTTTCCAGCTCAAAGAAAAATAGTTTACCACACCATGACAGACCATTAATGTTAAATTGGTTACAAAATAAATAGGTTCTTAAAAGCGATTACTTTGTAATTTTATCTTTAACAATATAATTTTTTTAATTTTATCTTTTCAATGTGATATCAACTAAATAAAATTATTTTAAATAATAAAAAAACCTTGAAATATTTTAAACTTTCAATTCAATTTGTCAAAATCAACAAATACTTAATTTTATTATTTTTATCTATAAAAATTAATTCTCAAAAGTAAATGCACCTTGTTAAACAAAAATGTTTGAAATAAAAACGAAATCATAGGAAGAATTCAATAGTTAGGGATAGGGATGGCAACGGGCCGGATCTGGATCGGGTCTGGCCAATACCAAATTCAGATCCGTTTTCATATACCAGATCCAGATCCGCGGATCTGAAAATTTTGGATCCAGATCCAGATCCGTCAGATCCGCGGGTCCAGATCCATGGATCTACTATTTTTAAATTAAATTAAAAAAAATTCACAAAATCAACATCTAATTTCCATCATGAAAAATATAACACAAAATACTTTTATCTAATTACTTTTAGTTTTTATTCTTTTGAATATAATTTATTTATTATTTTTAATTTAGTTAATATTATTAGTAAACTAAATATAAAATATAAAAAATATATATAAAATAAATCGGATCCACGGGTCGGATCTGGGCCGGATCTGGATCTAAAATTTCAAGATCCAGATCCAGATCCATTTTTAAAATTGAGATCCAGATCCAGATCCAGATCCAGATCCGTCGGTCCAAAAAATTGAGATCCAGATCCGTAAAAACGGATCTGACGGATCTGGATCCACGGATCTGAACCGGGTCCAAGATCCACTGCCATCCCTAGTTAGGGAATTCAATTTGAACCCGCCACCGCGTGTACATTCACGTGATGAAAGCGCGCGCGTGAATTGTGTGTGGCCTCTCATCCGAGGAATCCGACCGTCGATTCATCCTCAAAAGAACAAATGAGTCTCCTAATTGGACGGCTTAGATGAGAGACACGTAAAACTCTGTCGTAAAAGCAACAATTTTCAAACTTAGAAATAAACGAAACTCACAACATAGATCACTCACATCCAGTTGGAAACCCCATATTTTTCCCCCATTCTCTCTCCAAAGAATTCACATTCCTCTCTTTCTCTCTCTCTAAATTTCTGCAACCACTCTCTCTTGTAATGACAACAGCAACAAAAAACCTCCTTGCTTGAGCATACCAGAAATCCAAGCGGCGAGAAGAATGTCCTCCGGATTTCCCGGCGGCGGGCGGGACTTCTTCACCGGCGGCGGGGGCAGTTACAGCACCAATCAACAGCAGCAATTTCCGTTCCGATCGCCGCTATCCAGAATTCTTCCGGACCCTGCTTCCCAGATCCGGCGGCCGGATTTGATCAGGAAGAGATCACTAGCAGAATTTCAGCAACAGAACCAGCAAGGTTTGGAGTTGTATCTACGGAACGTGAAGATGAGGCATGTATCCCCCATCTCTCCGGTAGATTTCCCTACCATTTTGCCTGATGTTTCAAATTCGCGATACGCCCAGCACCGGCTGCAGCCCTTGAGTATTTCAAACAGAAATACTATTTTCTCGGGTGTGAATCTCCCTGGTCAAGATACTCAGACGAAGATGATGAATTACCGGCTGCAGGAGCTGGAGAAGGAACTTCTCGGAGACGAAGACGACGGAGAGGAGGTCTCCGTCGTCACCCACAGCGAGTGGTCCGAGACCATCCAGAACCTAATCGCCCCTACCATTTCTCCCTCTCCGACTTCTTCTTCCTCGTCCTGTTCCTCCACGTCAGCATCTCCTCCGATTCCGAGCACCAAACAATCTTTGATGGACGCCGCCGCAGCTATCTCGGAAGGAAATTTGCCCACCGCAACCGACATCATCACGCGCCTCCAGCAGGTCGCCAGCCCCAGGGGCAGCTCGGAACAGCGCCTCACAGCTTTCATGGTTTCGGCTCTCAAATCGCGCGTGAACCCCACCGAGCGTCCTCACTCGACGTCGGAGCTCTACGCCAAGGACCACAAGCTATCAACGCAAATGCTGTACGAGGTGTCGCCGTGTTTCAAGCTCTGTTTCATGGCCGCCAATCTCGCCATCCTCGACGCTACCTCGGAGCAGGGCTTTCAGAGGATTCACGTCGTGGATTTCGAGATCGGCGAGGGCGGACAGTACATGCATTTCCTCCACGCGCTGGCGGCGACACAGTCAGGCGCAAAACGCGCCGCCGCGTTGAAAATAACCGCCTTCGCGGATGGCGGCGACGAGAAGCTCAAAATCGTGGGCGAGAGACTCAACACATTGGCCGACAAAATCGGCGTCCGCTTCGATTTTTCAGTGAAGAAATTAATGGTGGGCGATTTGAGCCGCGATAAATTGGGAGTGGAGGAGGACGAAGCCCTAGCCGTGAACTTGGCGTTCAAGCTGCAGAATTTACCCGACGAGAGCGTGACGACGCAGAATATGAGAGACGAGCTGCTCCGCGTGGTGAAGGCCATGTCTCCGAAGGTGATGACGGTGGTGGAGCAGGAGATGAACGGCAACACGGCGCCGCTAACGGTGCGCGTGAGAGAAGCCTGCGAGCACTACGGGGCGCTGCTGGACTCGCTGGAGGCGACCGTGTCGCGGAGCAACCCGGACCGAGTGAGAATCGAGGAGGCGGTGGGTCGGAAAATCGGCAACTCGGTGGCGTGCGAGGGGAGGGAGCGGGTGGAGAGGTGCGAGGTGTTCGGGAAGTGGCGGGCCAGGATGAGCATGGCCGGCTTTCAGGCCGAGCCCATGAGTCAACACGTGCTCGACTCGCTCCGAGCCAAGCTCAACTCGGGGACACGTGGCAACCCCGGATTCACCGTCACCGAGCAATCCGGCGGCATCTGCTTTGGCTGGATGGGACGGACCCTCACCGTCGCATCTGCTTGGCGTTGATTTTATTTTCTCTCCGCTTTTGGGCTAAAACCTTTTTTCTGTTTACGTAATTCTTGTATTAGTGTTTCTGTTAGTATTAACTTTTTCGAAAATGAATGCCCACCCTCCAAACAATACCAAATTAATAAACGCCTTCATTCACACTATTAATTTTACTAACACAATGCTTTTTCTTTAATTCCTTTACACGCTAATTGCAATATTTATACAAAAATACTCGGAATTGAATTTTTGATGGTGACGAAAAGTCTCATCTACTCAAATAAAATTTGAGGATAGATTTGTATAAGTTTTTCATAGTCGTTTTAATGGTTCAAATTCAATCAAGCGGATAGATTTAAAAAGATATTGATAATCTAAAATATCATTATTATAGAATAATGATTATAGATTAAAGATTCCAGTTATTACTATATACTATGATTATTATAAAATAATCAAGCGGAGTATATGATTATAGACTCAAGTTATTACTATATACTATGATTAAAGATTTAAACTCCACGACAATTCCATCTTCTATATACTAGAATATTTCGACGTGACATATTTTGGTATTTTATTTCTTATTTTTTTTATAAAAAAAATTCTTCTCTAAGACTATCCCCATCAGTGACTTTCCCTCAACCCAACCTTCAATTAAAATATTCATTTCTCTCTCTTCCACATACACAACTCAACCTTTATCTTAAATCTACTCCCATTAGTGACACTCACATGACCTTTATCTTTTTTATTTTGTTTTATTTTTATTCTTATATTAGTCACAATAATTTTTAAATATATTTTAAAAATTAAAATAATAGAGAAAAAAATACAAAAAAATAAAAATAAAATTTACTTGATCATACAACAAAAATTACACGAGTAAAACAAAATTAAAAATACATAAAATAAATTACAAATACATATAGGAAATTAAAATTACAAGTACAATAAATGCAAACTACATATTCAATTAGTCGTGCCGAATTTTGCCCATATATGCTCAATTAAGTCCTTCTGAAGAGCTTTGTGAGCTTCGCGATTGCGAAGTCGATCCCTGTTGATCATGTAATTAGACAAACTTGCAATTCTGTCAGTTGAGTAGTGAATAGATACATCTTCATCTGCAGGTAAATCCATCAAAAATTCCGTGGGATCATAATAGTTTTGGTATGTGTCTCGTTCATCTTCCACTATCATATTGTGCATGATGATACAAGCCATCATATTCTGCACACGTTCCCACATCGTCGCCCCTCTTTGATTTTTTCCTTTTTGCTTATCTTCGCTAATGCAGATCCAAGAAGACATAAGCGCTACATCTTCTTTCACGCACCAAGCTACATTTTTTGCAGCTTTCTGATTTTTCTTTGGGTGTTCGACATCTTGAAATAAATTCCGAGAGATATTTTGTGAAATGAGATGTTCGTGAGGGGTAGAAATTTGGTTGAGGTGTGGAGAAAATTGAGAATTCTCGTAGTACTGAGAATTTTGAACATCTTCTGGATTTGAAAAATTTTGAGGGTGAAAAAAAGATCCAAAATTTGAATAATAATTGGGGTCATTTGGATCCATGGCTTCAAAATGAAGAAAAAATGAAGATAGAAAATAAGGCTATTGAAAGATTGATGAGAAAATAAGGATATTGAAGTGGTCTTGATGAAAAAAATATTAGGTCTATATATAGAATTTTTTTCCTAATTTTTAATTTTTTTATATTACAATAAACTATTAAAAAATAGTATTTAAAATTATATATTTAATAAAGTGGCACCCAATGAAAGGGTGCCACATAAGCTTGACATTCTCACGCCTCAAGGGCGGTGAACCGCCCAAAGTCACAAGAATTGGTCCAATTTCCATTTAAATTTATAAATACATTTGTTTGTCTTTTGCGGTGACACTCACATGAGTGTCACCGATGTGAGTAGTCTAACAAATGGGATGTTAATTAAGCCAATTCACTGAATTTCAGACAACACTATTGAGTTATTAGGGTGCAGGCTAAATGGGTTGAAAACATTTTGAAATAAGAAATTTTCAATTCTAACCTAATCGTTCGGTTTTCGGGCTAGTCGGGCTAGAAAATTTAATTTTTAAAAAATAACAAATATGGAGTATATTTTTTTTGCTAATATTATATCTGTAATAAACAAATGCATGCATAATTTAGTGACACTGGACTTACATAACAATTAATATGCAACTCTTTAAGATATAAAGATGCACACATTTTGTTAAATGATTGTCATTTTTAAATTTTTATATTTAAACGTTTTATGTTAAGTATTAGATTAAAAATACAGAGAAGTGGAATGATTAGTATAACTTTTTTATATTGAATCAAACTATATTTCACAAAAATTTGAAAAACAAATCTTATTATTTGAATTTCAGAAGCAAAGTAATGAAATTAAAAATCAAATAACAAGAAAATTTCATATAATCAGCCGAACACATTGTTTTCGGATCAATCGGGATATTTTCGGGCCAACCCTATTGAGTGTCAGACTATTCGATTACAAGCAATTCAGGCTGTAATTTTATCGGGTTGAAAATTTGCAGCCCTAACCCTCTCGAATTGTCGATTAAAACAGATCAGCTCACGAATTTCAGATTGGATTGACATCCCTACTAATAAGCATCTAATCATTTTTTATTTATTTTTATAGTTACAATAATATTGCTCTCTCAAAATATGAATATCTTGAACCCAAATATAGAAGTTACCGTGAATGATGAATTCTAGTAGTCTTTCCGTCCCAATAAAGACAAGTCGCACTGTTTTTCGAGTTGTTCCCAACAAAAATGAATCGTCTCTTTTTTTAGCAAAAATTATGCAATTTAAAGCCTTGATTAAGAAAACTAAGTGCACCCCTTTGTTTTTTTTTCTTAATTACCCCAATTAAAAAAGTGAGATGCGTCCAATATCTCTCTCTCTCTCTCAGGGCGGCAGAGTTGTCGAAAAATGGAAGAGAAGGCCTGCAATTCTCCACACTCCAGAACACCACTCCTTCTCGTCATCTTCACAGTAATCGCTCTCTCAACCTCATCGAAAATCATTATTTTTCCTTCTCTCCTTCCACTTCCAAAACTCACAACCTCTCATCGGGCGACGACGCGCGAGCTCCGAAGGGAAGAAGTTCCTCTGGTATCAGTGGCGGAGCCAGGATTTTTTTGGGGGGGAGGGGGGGCTGAACTGTTATGGGGGTTCGGGGGCGGTAGTCCCCGATTTTTTTTTTTGGTCATTCAATACATTTTAGACATTTTTTACTAAAATACAAATATAATAATAATAATAATAACAATATTTTCATAGATAATATAGTTCAAAACATTTACTAAATTTTTTTTGGGGGCATTCAATACATGTTAGACATTTTTTACTAAAATACAAATATAATAATAATAATAATAACATTTTCATAGATAATATAGTTCAAAACATTTACTAAAATTTTTTTTGGGGGCATTCAATACATTTTAGACATTTTTTACTAAAATACAAATATAATAATAATAATAATAATAATAATAATAATAATAATAATAATAATAATAATAATAACAACATTTTCATAGATAATATAGTTCAACATTTACTAAAAAAAATTTTGGGGGCATTCAATACATTTTAGACATTTTTTACTAAAATACAAATATAATAATAATAATAACAACATTTTTAGACATATTAAAAAAAAAAAAAATCAAAATTTGCCCCCCCGGCTACGCCCCTGTCTGGTATGCACCCCATAGCGGGTTTAGCAACTAGCTCTGAAAGTCATATTCTTGATGAATCTCACCCCGTTTTCACATATCTAGGGCTTTGTGTTAGATAAAGCTAGTGACGCGATTGGAGGCGGCGATGGCAGCTCTACTCACGATTGTTATTGTTCAGTCAGAAATCGAGGGAGACGACGTCAGATTTGGAGATCTAAGGCTTTCATGCGAGAGAGAGAGAGAAGAGGGTATGAGAGGCGAGGAAAGTCGAGGTGACGATGTTGATTTTTTCATGGGAGAAGGCAACAGTCTAAGATCGGTGAGAAAAGATAGAGAGACGGTAGAAGAAAGAGATATGTGAGGAGAAAGAGAAAAAAAAATTAATTATAAATTATTAATTATACATATAATCACTATTGATTAAATTAAAAATATTCTTAAAATTCTAAACACCAAATCCTTAAATCTCATGCCTTAAAGAAACGCTTCAGAAGGTAGTATTTGTTTATTTTTTTTTCTTTTTTTTTTGTTCTTATTTTCCCTTTCGCTTTTCTTAAAAATCGTGCACTTTGATTAATAATAAAGTATTCAATATGCACAACAAATTAAAGATCGTGACAAAGACTTTGAATTAATATATAATTTGAATTTTCAATTCTTATTTATTTGAAATTTAAATCTCACATCAAACTTTTAATAGACTTTACCAATTAGATAACCTATATAAAAATATACTTAAATTAAATTTAAATTTTTTACGTAAGAATATATTTGTTCAAGATACTTTGTTATCAGAAATTGTAAAATTTTTATAAAATCAAGATTAAAAATTAGATAATGAAAAAAAAAATAACGAACAATAATATATTTTCTATTTAAAGTATTTACTAATGGTCAGAGTATTTTACAAAAAGAATATGCTAAATTTATAGGAAGTGTTATATATCTAATGAACTATACTCGACCCGATATTGCTTATGCCGTAAGCCGCCTAAGCTATTATGCACACAGTCCTAGTAATGATCATTGGACTACACTTTATTGCTTAATGGGATATTTAAAAGTCTTTATTGACTGGAGTTTGCATTTTAACAAATATTTTGTTGTGTTAAAAGGTTTTTGTGATGCAAATTGGGTGTCTGAAAATGATAAAGTGAGTTCTGCCAGTGAATTTGTGTTTACTTTAGGTGGTAGAGCAATTTCTTGAAAATCTTCTAAACAAACATGCATAGCTAACTCCACTATGGAATCAGAATTTATTGCTCTTGAGTTGGCAAGCAGAGAAGTAGAATGGTTGACGAATCTCTTAGCAGAGCTTCCAATGTGGGGGAAGTCTTCAGCTCCTATATCACTTAATTGTGATTCACATGCAGTCTGTAAGTAACAGGACTCGCTGGACTCACAGCTTTGGCACTGTCGTTTGGTCTGCTCTGGATATATTGGTCAGCTCTGGCTCTGCTGGTCAACTCTGGCTCTGGAACAGCTCTGGCTCTGGAGTCAGTTCTGGCTCTGGAAGTCAGCTCTGGCTTTGGAGGTCAGCTCTGCTCTAGAGGTCAGCTCTGCTCTGGATGTCAGCTCTGGACTCGGCAGCTCTGGACCTGGCAACTGGACTCGGCAGCTCTGGACTCGGCAGCTCTGGACTCGGCAGCTCTGGACCGGCAGCTCTGGACTCGACAGCTCTGGACCCGGCAGCTCTGGACTCGGCAGCTCTGGACGGAAATAAACAGACAGGAAAAGGAGAACACCGAGTCGAGATGAATCTCTTCCCGCAAGAAGATTATCGTCCCGGTAGTGCTCACGGTGTTGGCTAATCTTCCCCAAAGGTAAAACGGCGACGTCTCGTTGGATGTAGCACCACAATCCGACGAGCTCCAGCGAACGGAATAGGATCAAGCACTGAGCGTTTTATGCAACGAATGAGAGTAAAATTGCAGAGTTTTTCTCGTCTGGAATGCTATGCTCTAGACGCCTATTTATAGGCAACTCTCATACATGTGGAGGATTAAAGTACATTAAACAGCAATGAGCTGTTATGGATGTTACACCAATTCAAAACCATTTGAATTGTAGGTTACAAATTGAAGCTACATCAATTGCAGATTCAAAAGCTGTGCAGTTACGAAACTGCTACAGCCTGGACGAGAAGCTCTGCCGCTCAGCTCTGCCACTTTGCAGTCTTGGGTTGACCTAAAGGGCTTCAGTGTTTGGGCTGGCAACAAGCTCAGTTGGGCCAACCAAGAAGAGAAGAAAAGCCCAAGTCATAAGGCCTAAGTCGTCCAAAGTGGGATAACACTTCCAAGTGTTATTCCCCTACTCAACATCCAAACTTCGACATACAATATCTCACTCACCGAAAATTGGTTTTGAGACTTCAAGTATATCACGTTCATCTACTCGAGACGTAGATTAACATCCAATAATTATTTCAATTAAATAATAAATATTTAATTAAATAATTAATTTCAGTTATGGTTAAAACCATATTTCCAACACAGTCATCGTTGTTGCAAAGAACAATGAGTTTGTGTTAGGCACGAGATTGTAATGCAAATGTTGAAGAATGGTGTAATATTGTTGGATTTTGTGAGATCTGAAAGAAACATGGTTGATCTGTTGACGAAATGACTAACACGGGAATTGGTGTTGGAAACATCCAAGGAGATGGGATTGGAACCTTCAACGTGAAAAATTTGCAGTGGACACCTAACTAGTCAAACTAAACAGTTATATCTCATGTTTGGTTGTTGCATTTCTATTTTCCTATAATTGTTATTTAAACCATAACCCTAGTTTAGATGGTTCATTTTGGACGAATTTGATGATTTTCATTTGTTAAATTGAAAATAATCCATAGTCTTATTGGGTGGTCCTATAAGAGAAGGACTTGGTGGAAAACTTGTCATTAATTGAGCTTGAGCATATTTTGCTATTGAGAAGCACTTGTGATGAATCACTTAAATGAGTGTGAAGAATTGACCATTCCCTATGAAATTGGATGTTATTTCTAGATCACTCATGAGATCCCAAGATGTTTTCAACGACCATGTTTGTTGTATGTATCGAGGAGACATTTGAAATTTTAGAGAAATCATGTATTGTGTGATCTTCTCTCTAAAATTCACGTAGTTCAAGATTTGAATTCAATTTGTGAAATCTTATGTCAACTCACATGTCACGTCAATATCTATCAATTTAAAATCAAATGATTATTGATATTTAAGTGATAAACCTTCTAGTGATCAATACCTTCCTAGTTTAGCCATTTGTGGGGGATTGTTGGAAATTGTCACTTTTAGCCTTATTTCTTCCACCCCATATTAGTTTTCAACTTACGCTTGTGGGGGATTGTTGGAAATTAATCATGGGTTATTTTATTTGGGTAGAGGTGGACTACTATTAAATCTCTAAGTGTTTTTATGTCTTAACAACCAACACCATAAGGTTGAATAGGTCGTAGCTCTTAAAAGGCAACGTCTTTTTTTCTATTTTTTGTTTTTGATTTCTCTGGGATGGATAAACGTGTCATAGTGTGATTATATATCTCCTCGTTCCTTACGTTTATGGGGTGTAGAACACATACCATTGTTCTTATTTATCTTCTTCTTCTTCTTATACTGAGCACTAGTTTCTTTTGTCACTAAATTGAGTGAAGTAGGGTGTACATATGTTGGGAACTTGATGAAATATCATATCCCCGGTTTTGATGATACCAAAACTATCTTGTCCTCTTCTGTTCAAGTCAAGATTTCTTTTAGAACTCAAATGCTAGAGTTTAATTTTCTTTGTTGTCGAAAAACTGAAGACTGAAGACCATGACTGAAGAAAGCTGGAAAGACAAGTCAAGAATGCAACAATCTTGGACTTAATGGGAGCGTCACTGAATCGCCATTGAAAAGAGACGCCTTAATGTGGAACTACGGAATCAGCGGACTAATATTCTTGACACATATCAGTTAACATTCTTCATCGGACTGATTCCCCAAAGGTAGCATTAAATGCTTCTGCAGCCACATTAAATGCAGAGATTTTGGAGATCGTTCTTTCTCTGCAAAGAGTTCCTATTTGATGCAACTTATCTCAGAGGCACCCTAACGGATGTATAATGAGACACAGTTCTTCAGCAACAACAGGATCCTCGAAGATTGCGGACTCAGCAAGATTCAAATATACTCTCACAACGACAGAAAACTAGAAGAACATCTCTCCAACGGATCTATTCAAGACTTTTCCTATAAATAGACCTCGAGGAACACCTGCAATCTTTGCCGATTGAAACACATAAGCTGAAACTCTGCCAAAATTGCAGCTCAGCCCTCATCCTCAATCATAAGTTTGAATCGAAGAAGAGAATCATCAACGTACAAATCAGTTCACTGATAACACATATTCTCTTAGTACTTAGGCAAACCATTGTTTATCCAAAAGCCTAAGTTTCCGATTGCTTGAGACTCAAATCTCAGTAATCCTAGTTGGAAGAATCCATATCCCTTTTCAACCGCATCGAAAAGAGAGTTGGAGTGGTCATTGTTTAGTGCTGGTCTAAAGACAAACAGATTCGGTTTCCTTGGCACCCAGAAAGCCAAGAGGGAGTCCAGCTTAAAGGTTTTGGCTCCAAAACCTTAGTGTTACTGTTGTGTGGACACGAAAGTGTTAGGGAATGCTAAGTGTAAAATCCAACCAAGAGTGGTGTTGGTAGGTACGCTGTGCACCTCAAGCATTGTCCAGAGTGATTGTCAGATTGATCATCTGACCGTGGAGTAGGAACTTTATTTCCGAACCACGTAAAATTCCTTGTGTCGTTTACTGCTTTCAGTTACTACTTCTGTCTGTGCTTACTGCTTATTCTAATTGAAAATGACTAACTGAAAAGTGCAACCAAGAAATTTTATATGTATCACTGTTTCTAAGGGCTTACTGAACCAATCTTATATTCCGCTGTTTGTGTAATCCTTCTAACTGATCTATCTTCAGAAAATTTGTAAGGTTCATAACATTGCTCTGTTTTCGTTCAAAGCCTTTACGGAAATCTTTCTTTCTAAAACTGATAACTCTTTCTCACGAAAAAATCAGTTTTTTCAAAAAGATCCCATCAGGTGTATTCCCCTCCCCCCATATACCTGTGTAAAGACCCTCCGGGACCCAACAACATACTTAACTCGATTGTTGTGTTAACCTTGGGGACGATCGGCGTGTAGGACTAGCATATTTCAATCGGCCTAAATCGTTTTCATGGAAATGGATCCTCCACGATGCAACCTTTCTTCTTTGCCTTTGTTGTGTTTTCGTTCTTATATTTTCTCGAGCACTTTGTGTGCGTGAATCTGCTTCTTTGCTTCTTTTGGATTTTTGTGATTCCAAACAGTTGTTGAGATGGATAACCAATTAAGAAAACAAATTATGTCTATTTTTTTCTATATATTTAAAAAAAATTGAGTAATTGGCATATATTACTATTTACGGATTTGAGACATGAAAATATGTTGAAGTTAATTTCTGTTTGAATGATATTGTGCTCTCCCTGTTGGATTGGAGCCAAAAGCCAAGGTTCAAAATGAAAGGCTAAAGGCCCAAAAGCCTAAGGTCCTAGAGATTTTGTTGAACTTTTTGTATGCAGAAGTACGTTGTGCGGCAGGAATGATACACGATGACAACACTGGTCAAATAAGAATGAAAAGCATAAGTAAAGCAAGTGTTGATAGTAATGGAGAAGATGTGCGTTCAACCCTGATTAGGAGATAACCAATCTTAGAGATTTTGGTCAGCCTTGAAGATTTATTTCAATTATGAAGATCCTCAGTACGGATACAAAAGTCGAAGTAATCCATTAGTCGGAGAGATATGAGAGATACAAACTTAGTTGACTCAGCTATCAGGTGTAATGCACATGAATCCTAGAAAAAAAATAGATTTTCACCTGGGGGTTAGCACACAAGGAAACTAAAAGGATGAAATTTCCTCTATGCATCCGCACCTGCAAATATGATGATCCCCTTAGCCTAGAATGCCACGTAAATATATTGTATTCTCATTGTTCATGTACGCATTATTATCACTCTTGTAAACACATTATTCTGCAGTATAATTCTCTTGCCGCTATCGTTTCATTACTTTGTTCCCTTCGGCCCTCGTATTTTACCTTCGCACCTCGAGATTATTCATACTTGTCGTTGTTGTCGCCGTTTTCCAATGTGATCCTCATATTCGACCAAAGATTCAACATGAAAATTTACATGTCGAAAATTCTCCCTAAATTCTTGATAATCCTCCGTCAGATTCCCTTTTATATCAGGTTTTTATTAATCCTTGAATGATCTTCTATGATCACCAAATGCGTCAAAAAATAATTCATAGTGCTTGGTCGGTTTTCCGAATCGATTGATTTTGTCGGGTCGGTTTAAGGTCGATTTTCCAATATTTTTTGGTTGGTTCGGTTTCAATTCTCCTTTGTCGGTTTGATTCTCAATTTGCTAAAATATGGGTCGGACGATTCGATTAGAAACTTATGCACACCCCTATTATAATATGCAATTTCTAACATTATTTTAAGAGTTAATATATAAAACTATCCACTTTCATATTGTAAAGATAAAAATTGTCCACTAAGATAAAAATAATAAAAACTGTCCACTTTTTGATTGAAAAGACAAAAATACCCTCCTTTAAATATATGTACCCTCTCTCTCTCCACTCTCTCTCTCTTCTCCCTCACGGTACACTCCCTTCCTCCTTCTCTCTCTCCCTCCCTCCCTCCCTCCCTTCGAGCTCAGATCGTCGGCGAAGCGCCGCCGCCTCGGCCTCGTCGCCTCCGCCATCTACTGGTTCGCCCCCCCGCCGCGAAGCGCCGCCGCCCCTGGCCTCGTCGTCTCCGCCCATAGCAGCGCCGAAAACGACGCCGCTCATGCAGATTCTGGCGGCTCATCTAATCCCGACGGTGGTGGCTTGTGGTCGTGGCACCGCCGGGGTTCCAGGTCTCTCTCTCTCTTTAAATCGTCCGCCGTCGTGCCGCCTCCAACGCCGTGTCGCCGATCCCCTCGCTGCTGCTGCCGTCGGCTTTCTCTCTTGTTGCGGAAATCCGACGACTAAGAGCGACCGTTGGAGTTCCAGACCTCCAATTTGGGTGAAATAGAAGTTGATCTGCTGAGATTTGGGCGAATTGGGCGAATTGTTGATTTTGCTGGTTATGGCGGATAACTGCAGGTCGGCAGCCATTGAAGCATGTGTTGTCTGTGCTTCTGAACTTGATGTCAATGGCGATCTGATTGAAGACGACGATTCTGATGCTAAAAGCGTGCAGCTTAATCCTTAGGTCGCTGGTTGTCTGTGTACTGTGTTGTAGATCTATTATCTCTTTCCTTATCTCGCTCTCTCTGTCTCTCTCCTTGTAAAAGCAGATCTGGAATTTGGTTTGTGAATATTGCAAATCTTCTTGTAAAAGCAGATCTGGAATGTTGGGGATGAAGAGAATGGAGGCGGGTTTGGGAGAGGTAGAGAAGAGGGCGAGGAGAGAGAAGGCAGTGAAGATGACGTCAGGGAGTGACGTGGGCTTCTTCAGGAGGTGGGGCGGCGGCGGGATCGATGGTTGGGGCGGCGGTGACGGTGGCATGTCAGCTGGTGGTTGGTGATGCTAATTTGGGATTCATTAATCTTTTTTTGCTTCTCCTAATTTTTGTCGGAGTACAATGTACATACATTTTGGAATCTCTGATTTGCAATTATTCCATTTTTGAGCAACTTGTATTAAGTTCATGAACAGTTTATCTCTCAGGTAACATTGCATGAACTGAAATCTGGTGAATTTGTTGAGTGAATAACATTTGAGGAGATGTGATGGGAATCTCGTTTTTGTATTGAAAATGATCATCTTTTGGGTTAAATTGGGAATAAGAGGTGGGGATTTGAGGTTTATCAATGATCATATATTTCAAGATTTCTTGAATTCACGACCACATCTATGAATTCACAACTTAATATTATTGAATTCACAATTTTATATTTTTAAATTAAGAACTAGATCTATGAATTCACAACCAGCTCGATAAATTCACAACTTAATGTTCTTCGTAACAATTCACAACTAGGGTTTAGGTTTAGGGTTTAGATTGGGTTTATGGTTTAGGGTTTAGGTTTTAGAGTTTAGGGTTTAGTTTTTAGGGTTTAGGGTTCAGTTTCAGTTTCAGTTCAGTTGTGAATTCACAACTAGGGTTTAGGTTTAGGGTTTAGTGTTTCAGTTCAGTTCAGTTGTGAATTCACAATCGTAACAATTCACAACTAGGGTTTAGGTTTAGGGTTTAGGGTTTAGGTTTTAGAGTTTAGGGTTTAGTTTTTAGGGTTCAGGGTTCAGTTTCAGTTCAGTTGTGAATTTAGTGTTTCAGTTCAGTTGTGAATTCACAATTGTAATAATTCACAACTAGATTTAAGAATTCATAACCAGGTCGATGAATTCACAACTTAATTTTCTTGAATTCACAACTAGCTCGATGAATTCACAACTTAATATTCTTGAATTTACAACCAAATCTATAAATTCACAATCAAAATAAATTACAGTTTTAATTGTGAATTCAAACTTTAAAAACTCAAATTCTCAACCAAAATAAATTCTAGTAGTGAATTAAATTCAAGTTGTGAATTCGACTGATTGTGAATTCACAACCAACATAAATCTGGTTGTGAATTCGTTTGTTGTGAATTCACAACAAAAAATTCTAGTTGTGAATTAAATTTTGGTTGTGAATTCGACTGGTTGTGAATTAAATTTTGGCTGTGAATTCGACTAGTTGTGAATTCACAAACAAAAAATTATGGTTGTGAATTCGACTGGTTGTGAATTGAGAATTCACAACCAGTGTGAATTCACAACCAAAAATTTTTGGTTGTGAATTGCGGGATTTTTTAAAGGGGTGATGTAAAGTGGACATTTTTTTAATTTTTAATGTGAAGGGTATTTTGGTAACAGTGGACATTTTTTATGTTTTTTATTTTAGTGGACATTTTTTATCTTTACAATATGAAAGTGGTCATTTTAAAAATCCACTCTTATTTTAATTTCAATATCTTTTTTTTTCTTTCTTTTTTTAGTAACAGAAGAACTATTATAAAAAAGTTAGATGGTTCCAAGCTAATTTTCGATGGATTGCACACTAGTGTTTATCTATTTAGCATAAGGAAGTTTTATAAGATATTCTAAAGAAACGCGAATCACGTATATATTCTAATAAGATATTTATGGAAAAATTTGCATTAGCCTATTTCTTAGACCAAAATCCTTTCCCATTCTCCTTTGTTTAGCTCTGACCTGCTGATTTAGTTAGTTGAATCTTAGTGCATGTGACTACAGAAACGTGTTTCAAATGAGTATTTCCATAAACATTCTAATCTTTTAAGTTTGGTATTTTTATATACAAAACTAAAATACCCAAAAGATTAGAATGTGGGAATATTCTAATGACATGCAAGTTATAGAAGTAGTATTTTAAATTCTCATCCATATATTTCATCGATAACGGAGAGTTTTTGCTTCATGTTGGTTGAGATCTCGATCGATCATAACGTGTGATGTGTATCGACTCCATCAAATAAAGTTTATGCTGAAGAAATATATAAATTTATACAACTAAGAACATTACAAACTGCGACATGGTATCAGGTTAATCATGCATTTCAACAAATGGTCCCGTTTTCTGGCTTATATGCTGATCTCACTGTTACATATAATTGACCCATGATTATGGCAGCGTCAATATATTGATCATTTTCTTTTAGGGGATCACAATTTTATAATGTTTAGATTTTACATTTGCACTTGTCGAATTCGATTCTAGATACAAATTTATTGTGTAAAATATGAATACCCGTACTTTCATTTATAATTTTTTCTTAATATATAAGAAGTCTCTATTATACCAAAAGTAAGAGCTCAAGGGAGTGGGTCTCTATAACAAAAATTGGGATCTTGTTCGATAGTTAATGACTTTGGTTGCAAAAGTTCTATAACATTACTATTTACTTTTCGAGCCAAAATTTTAAAACATAATATTCTTTCTGTGCACAAAAAAAATAATTATTTTTTTTCTAAACATCCACAAAAATTAGTTCATTTTATTTTTGAAAATTTTATATCAAATGATGGGTCCCTCCTTCACTCACAATACAAGTAATTATCATTATTAACACTACTTTTACGTGTGGTTCCTTCTCCACTCTCAATGCACTCAACTATTTTTATTAAAACTTGTGTCGTCCCCTTCTAGAACTAATTTTTATGGACGGATGAAGTATTAGAAAAAACATATTCAAACAAAAATTATGGCATTTTTGTAATATCAATAAAAATAAAATTGTGTTTTGTCCAGATTCCCCTTTTGTTTGAAGGACAATTTTGTTTAAATTATCCTTATTCAAACATTTAAGAATTGACAGCAACTATTACATAAAAAATGGCTCCGCGAACAGACAAAAATTAATTATCATTATTTCATAAACATAAATATTTATAATATAATTAATCATTCAAGTTAACATAGAAGGATATATAGCATATAAAATAATTAATTTAAATATGTTCAAAAGTTGAGTACGGTAACTTGCTACGGGCGAAATACACCTTGAAACAAGAACATGAGAAATTAGAATTAGTTAAAATTACAATAAAAATTCCCCTCCTCAAAAAAAGAGGTTGAAATTACAACAAAATTAGAGAAAACTATATACTCCCTCTGTCCCACCATTTTAGTCCTTTATTTCATTTTGAGATGTCCCAAAAAGATAGTCCACTTTTTTAATTAATACTATATAAAAATATTGTTTTTACTAAATTAACCTTATTTAATGCTTCACTTAAATGTGAAACGGATGTGTGAAAATAATAAATAAGGGTATAAAAGATAAAAATATAAAAATTAAATGCATTTTCTTAATATGTGTGAAAAGTGGGAGAGGACTAAAATGGTGGGACTGAAGGAGTATAAAATTAAGTCGATGAATCCTCTTTTACGTAAGACGAGAAAAATGTTTCGACAGCGCTCTAAATTTGATGTATTGTGTCCAAATATGAAACGGCGGAAATCAACAGCTAAAAACTGCCCGCATTTCTTGCAAGCTTTCAACTACAACCCTTGCGCAAATGCTACAAATTTGAAAAGAAACAAAAGCTTATGTCACTTCAATATATTATAAGTAAGTTTGCTCGTGCGATGCACGACGAGGATTGAAATTAAACAATATATTTAATAAACATAATTATAATATAAGTAAGTGCAATTTTTTAAAATAAAATAATCTACATCAATCACTTGATAAATAACTCAAATCTAAAACCACATCAATTTTTAATTTTATATAAAGTTTAATGACAATTATAATTATTAAATAATTTAAATTATTTGACAATAAAAATTAACATCGGACATAGTATTATTATTATTATTATTACTTCCTAATGATTTATTCGTTCTAACTTATGTTTTGATTATTTCTGCACCAAATTAATGATCATGTCATAATCTTTAATTTAAGATATATCCTGAATATTTTTTTCATAAACTAAATTTGACGATTTTTAAATAAATAAATGGTACAACAACATATTTTGGGAGATGGTCTAACTATACATAAGATATTTATATCGCATATATTTTTTATTTATAGAAAAAATATTCAGTATAAGTTGAAATATATATATATAGATTGGGTATTACTATCGAGATAGAAATATAGATATAAAATTTTACTTAATTATATGGTATTAATGCATGTTATATGTGATAGTGTATTAAAATATAATAATATTGTTCAATTGATATTGTCTTTTTTTTTTGAAGCAATTCAATTGGTATTGTCTTTTTTTTTTTGAAGCAATTCCATTGGTATTGTCTTAATATAATATTGTAGTACATTTTCAATATTGTAGTAAATGTTGAGATCATTAAGATATTATTTAAATTGCAGATATTACTATAAGATATTGAAACACGCGTAGATATAAAATCCTTTTTAAATTGAATTTGAGATGAATACGAGTGTATTAATTATAAACGGGTACAAATATATAAAATTTGTAACAACTTATAATTGATCTAATTTGGGACATGTACGGGTGTATACATTTTAGACGTATACAAACATTTATCGACATGTCTTCATGGAACTCTCTCTCATTTTAAGTATTTTTTTTATTTGAATTATTTGTGTATGAGTAACATACATTATTGACAGGTACAAACATTTATCAATATGGCTACTTGAATTTTTTTTCTAATTTTTTAATCTCTTATTTTTGTATATTAATATATATTCTCGAATATTGGAGTCTCTATTGAGACGGATAACCAATTACTCTAACAAATTATATTTATAAATTTAAATATGTGTGGATAGTTAGCACATACTATTATATATTTTAGTAATGAGAACGGATAATAAAATTATTAAATATAATTAAAGTAATTATCCATCGAATTTTGATGGGTTACACTTTAATAAATTATAATTCAAACAATCATATAAACATAAATTAAATATGCCATAGATAAAAAAAAAAATCCTCGATTTTTTTTATTAAATCATAATACAAACAATTTTACTGTGTAATGTATTAGTTAGAACTTAGAGGCATGGCGAGTAGGGATGTCAATCGGGCCAGCCCACTCGGTTTCGGGCCAGCCCATTCTGTTTCGGGTTATTTTCGGTTCGGGCTAGTCAGTTTTTTTATGTTTCGGGCTAAAAATTTTCGACCCTAACCCTATCCCACTCGGTTTTGGGCTAGCCCATTCGAGCCCGCAAGTTTACAATTTTTTTATATGTTTAATTTTTTTTATAAATAATTATACTCTTGTAATAAAAATATGTCATGTTTTTCAAATCAAGATATTTAGCCTTATTTTAAATACAAAAATTAGTGGGGTTAATTACGCCAAAACTCATGAACTATACCCCGATTTCCAAATTTACCATGAACTTTCTTTTTTATCAGCAATTCCCTGAATTTAAGAGGTTGACCAATTTTTCCATGCTTTCTAAAAATCCCCAAATTCATAGCTGACATGGCATTTTTAAGTGACCTGAGATATGACATGGCATTGTCGGACGGGAACCAAAATGACGTCGTTTAGTTGGAGGGTAAAACGACGTCGTTTTACCCCAAAGCCCTCTCTCTCTCTCTCTCTCTCTCTCTCTCTCTCTCTTAGATGGGGGTTGAGCTCGCCGGAAATCGAGGTTGCTGGAAATCGAGCAGCAGCAGTCGAGCCCAACCATGCCTCCCAGATTCACAGCCTCCAAGACATCAAGATGGTGGAGCTATTCCTTGGCGAAGGGCTCAAGGATTTGGGAGAGAACCCTAATTGCTCGATCTTGGAAAAACCCCTTTTGCTCGATTTGGGAGGCGGCAGATCTGCGGAGGTGGTTGGGGAGAGGAAGGCGGCGGATCTGATGACGGTGGGAGGTAAAATGACGACGGCGAAGCTCTTGGAGGCGGCGACTAATGGAGGGTCTGCGGGGGTGGCTGGGGAGAGGAAGGCGGCGGATCTGGTGACGGTGGGAGGTAAAACGACGACGAAAAAGCTCTTCAGAGGCGGTGGAGAGAGAGGTGTGGTGGCGGGGGAGCGAGGCGGGTGGACGATGTAGCGGAGGTTTGGAACGGTGATGCCGAGGGAGAAGAGAAAATTGATGTCTGGAATATTGGTAGCGGCGGCGATGACGGATGAATGGAAGTTGAGGCAGTGGAGAAGATATCCTCCTCCGATAACGGCGGCGGTGGAGGAGCAGCCACCTGTGGTGGCGGCTATAATGGCTGGATGGAGCCATGGCTGCCGGCGATCCTCCGGTGGACTTCCACGGACATAGAAGAGATGAGGAAGTCAAAGAAAATGAGTTTTTGTTTTTTCTTTGTTTTTTTTTGTTTTTTTTTTTTCATGTGTCAATCTTTCAGTCCAGTAGGCGCCATATCAGCTCAGTAATACCACGTATGCGACAGGTCAGCTCGGAGCTTCACCGGAGCAAAAAAGCATGAAAAAATTGGTCAACCTCTTAAATTCAGGGAATTGCTGATAAAAAAAAAGTTCATGGTAAATTTGGAAATTGGGGTATAGTTCATGGGTTTTGGCGTAATTAACCCAAATTAGTGCTATTTTAACGCAAGTTTACATAATATCTAACTTTAACTTTGTTTTCGATAAAAATTGTACATAGATTTAACATAAATTATTATCTTTCTTTGACTTTTATATCATAGATGTTTGTTATTATCCATTGGAAAAATCAAAATATATTCTACAACCATCAAAATGTTATTATCGAATTAAAAATTAAATTATTAAAGTTTGAAAAATTAATTATTAAGAAAGTGTTCGATTAATCGGGTCAACCCACTCGATTTTCGGATCAACCCTATCGGGCTCGGGCTATTTTCGGTTTGGACCATTCGGACTAAATCTTTTTAGCCATAATGCTCTTTTTTTATTGGTCTATTCGGCTTGACTCGTCGGTTTCGGACTTTTTTGATATCCCTAATCTGGCTAATAGCGTGATAGCTTGATAAGGAAATATTATAGCTACCGAGCTATATAATTTTGCAAAAAAAGGCTTTAAATAAGTGTGTAGAATTAGGCAACGTTAAATTAAAGAATAGTATCATACTCTTTTTGAGTTCACGTATTGTTCGGAAGTAGTGTGTATCAAATTTTGAAGCCAACATATGCAAAAAGGTTAAAACCGTCTATTTAAATTGATTTGATGAGAATAAATGATTGTGATCTTGATCAAATTGATCCTCTGCAGTATTGTTTTAAAAAACAAAAAGTAGAGATGATCTAATTCGGCACATTAAATAGGATTGAATGGTCGTGAAATTTCACATAAATATAAATATATACGCACACTGCACACAGTGAGTTGTGTTTGTGTATATGAATATGAATTCATGGGGTTGATTTGCTTTAAACAGCGTGCGTTGGGGTGTGTGGGCTCCACACTCTTGGATTATTATGGTTGGGTCTGGTTTCAGGTAGTTCTAGTTGGTGGGACACGTGTTTTATTTTAATTGGTTTCCCGTGGACCATATTCCATAACTTACTTCTTCTGTGTTGTTAAATTTATTGAAGAGAGCTTTTCTTATTGTGAATGAATAAATGAGAGTGGCAATAGTTTCCGTTTCACGTGCGCGTGGGCAAAACATTTTTGTTGAGTTTCGGTTTTGACATTGCCACCAAACACAAAACTCCTTTGTTGAGTTTCCATATAAGACAATTTATATGGTGGTTGACTCACCTAATGCATATAAAACATAATAAAACCTAGAAGGACAATTCGTGCGCACCTCACATAAATGTCGTCCGAACACCCCTCGCCGCCGCCCTTCTGGATTCGTCGAACACCCCTCGCCGCTGCCCTTCTGGAATCACCGAACACCCCTTGCGACGACTACTGCCCTTCTGGAATCGCCAAACACCCCTCGCCGCCGCCCTTCTAGAATCGCCGAACACCCCTCGCCACGATCACCACCCTCTAGAATCGTAGCCACCGCCCTCCATCTGGAATCTCCAACCTAAATCTAACCATATTCTGGAAAACCCGTCCCTCATCTTCTCCCCCCTTTCGACACCATCTTTGGAACCCTCCGCCTTGGTTTCAGAATCCTCCATGGCCGCAGCCCATCTTCTCGCTCCAATTCTGCCACCGCCTCCCCTCCTCCGCCACCGTCCGTGGCCGGCGTCACCGTTATTACAACCACCATCACCTTCACCTCACTCGCTCTTTGTGCCCATGAGAATTGAAATCAAAATTCTTCTTCAGTAATGCCTTTTGGGTTTCAAATTTGCAGATTTATTTTTGTTTCATGCCTATGAAGACCTTGATTTTGGGGATTATTTCTGATTTGGGGTATGAATTGGAGGTTCCAAATTTGCAGACTTTTTCTGATTGGGGATCTCAGATCGGAGGAGCAGGGGCGAAGGGAAAGGGGTTGACGGGGACAGTGGCGATGGCTCGCCGGATCAAAGAGTGGTGGTCGGCGATGGTGGTGGTAGAAAATCTGAATTTTTAAAATTAAAAAATCAATATAATATGTAAAATAAAAGTAAATAAATTCAATAAACAAAAGTTAATCAACTACACTAATGATGTGGGCCACAATACTTTTTCACCTAAACTACATCTCCTTAATCTCCGTGCCCAAATGAAGTGTGTCTTCATTATTGGGACGGAGGGAGTATAAATTATGTCCACGTGTCCAACCTATTTCCTCATTTGAATTTGTATCTTTTCATCTCCAAATTAATTTATTTTTGTGAGTTCAATTAATTAACATACTTCCTCTTCAATTATTAAATTAACAATTCAAATAATTACGGAAAGAAAATAGGAACCATTATTAATTATTCTTTCAAAAGAAGAAGAAAACAAATTACAAGTTGTTTTCCAAATATACTTTTTGGATAATATTGGTATTGTACTCCCTCCGTTCACAAAAATTATGGGTGGAGTGGATGATATAAATTTTAATAAAATAATTATAAAATATTATTTAATATTGAAGGAGTCCCACAGAGGATAGTATTTAGGGGTTAACCCGTTGACCCTACCCAGATCCTGATTCAAACTCGTATCCTGACTCAAATCGTATAAATGACTACTATTCGATTATACAAATGACATTGTCTGTAATTGACATTATTCTGTTATACAAATGACACTGCATATAAATGACATTATAACATTGTAAATGTCACTGTGTATAATTGACACTATTTATAAATATAAATGACACTTCCTGTAATTGATACTATAAGATTGTAAATGACACTATAATATTTTAAATAACACTATAAGATTGAAAATGACAATATAACATTTTAAAATGTTACATTGTTATTTATGTAATTGAATAGTGTCAATTATAAGCAGTGTAATTTGTATAACTGAATAATGTCATTTACACGATTTAGATCAAGATGCGGGTTTGAATTAGCATTCAGGTCAGGATTTGGATACGGGTCAACCCGGGTGTACAGGAGATTTTGTGAATTGTAAAAGTAAGGGGTGAATATTTTATAAATATTGAGTGTGAACGGATGGAGTATTAAGTACTTCCTCTGTCTACAAAATAGAGTTCCGTTTGAGGATGCACATGAGTTTTAAAGGTGCAATTTGTAGAGGTGATGGTTTATAATACAAAAAAATGTATAAAAGTATAATTTATAATTAAATATAGGAGAAAATGTATGACGTGATGGTTTAAAAAGTTAAATGAGATTCTTTTTCGTGGACAAAAAAAATGAGATAAGTAAGACTCTTTTTCGTGGACGAATGGAGTAATTATTAACATTATACTCTCTCCATCCCACCTATCTTGAGATACTTTCTTTTTTGGGTGTCTCATCTCTCTTGAGAAATTTCTTTATTTGGCAATTTTTTTTTCTTTTATTCATATTTTCGCCTTTTCAAATGCACTCATATCCAAAGAAAAGGTCTCAAGATAATTGGAACGAAGTATTAAGTTATTGTGTTAATAATATTTTCTCCCCACACTTAGAATTTATACATTGATGATTATATTTCAACATTACATTCATACAATATTGGCCTTATATCAATAAAAATGAAGCTCAATTTTCTGCACTTTGGTGATCTTTCCGGCGGCACGACTAAGCCATTTAAAAATTAATGAAAATCAAATCTGAGACTAGCACGCAATCCTTGTTTTGTTTTCGATTCTTTTAGATCTCTTGTTGTATCGCTGCGGCAAAATTGCTCTTTTTAGTCTATGGTATTCTATTTACCTCATCTCATGTCCACGCTACCAATCAATTTTAATCGATTCAAATTAACAAATGTCAACATATTATTTTAATCGATTAAAATTAAAATAATTCAAATAAGCCCGAAAATTAAACTAGTGAGAGAGAAGGGAAGGAAACCATCTCCTGCGCGGCAGTATGTCAATATTGAGATTTTAGTGTACCATACTTCACGTTTCACTTTCAATTTATTTATTTTTGTATATATTTTTATTTTTAATTTCAATTTTGTATATTTTAATTTTATTTTGTGATTATTAACTAAGGTTTATTTAATTTAATTAGGATACAAAATTATTTTTTATTATATAATTTTACTTTTATTAGCTAATAATAAATTTATAAATTCAAAGTTTTTTTTTTTTTTGGACGAAAGAGAGAGATTTTATTAATCACACGAACATGGAATATGGAGATGACCCTCCACAAACGATGGGGGTTCATTCCAAACATGAAACGTAGAAATATCTCTCGCAGCTTTAGCTAAGCAGTGTGCTATAGCGTTTCTAGAACGACGAACATTGTAAACTTGGACACCCGGCATGGTCGAAAGCTCATGTCGACAGAAATCAGCAAGGACGCCTCTCTCGTTGATGAAGCCCACTCCCTTCACAACAGCATCACAAGCAATCTTGCTATCGCAATCAATCCAACCGTGCTCATACCCAAGGGTTTTAAGCCAAGACAACGCCTCCTTAATGCCCATAAGTTCACCTTCAGCGACGTCCCTGCTCCCCGGCACCTTCATCGACTTTCCTATCACAAACTCACCTGCATGGTCACGCACCACCATACCAATGCCCATAGAATTATCGTGCTAAAAAAAAGCTGCATCCACACCACATCTCACCCACCCCACCTGGATAGCATGCCAACCAACACACGAGTTGGTGCTCGGTGACGCCATAGCAGCTGACGGCGCCGAAGAGTGACAGCTCCGTGCCAAAATCCACTCTTCACGGCAGCTAAGGGCAAGAGCAGCGGTGCGGCTGGGAATCGGAATGATGTTCTCCCAAACAGCCTTATTTCTATCTTTCCAAATATGCCATAACATCATACACACTTTGGCTGCCAACACCCCATCTTCATTACTTACCAGAGCAAAGAGAGCATCTTTGAACTAGTCGAAATTCGCTCTCATGTGAAGTAGGAGCACCGAGAAACCCCCACACTGCCAACTCTCCTCCGCAAAAGGGCACGCAATAAAGATATGCCACAAATTCTCATACCCAACCTTACAAACACCACATTCTCCACCCACTTGAAGGCCTCGTGATAAGAGTTTTTCTTTGCAGGGAAGGTTGCTCTTTGCCGCTCTTCAGAGAAAGGACTTCACCTTCGGAGGGACGAACAACTTCCAGATATGGGACCAAGGACCCTCCTCTCTAAACTGAGCATCTATCGTGAGGGCGCTCGCAATCTTGTACGCAGACTTGACCGTATAAATTCCAGAAGAAGAATAATGCCAAATGGGCCTGTCAATACCCGCATTCGGGCACAGCGGGATACTCACAATAGCAGCTGCATCCTCAGGGAGAAACAAATGATCAATAATGCTCAAATTCCAGCCGCCAGTCTGCATATCCATGAGCTCAAAGGCTCTCAAATCGTCCAGCCCCGGAGGAGGAGCCGAAGAAACCCAGAATCTATCATCTCTGCGCAACCATGGATCCTTAAAGACTTTAATCTGTGAGCCATTCCCAATCCTCCAACGAATACCACGCTTCACCAGATCTTGAGCCGAATGGATGCTTCGCCAAGTAAAACTAGGATTAAACCCTAGTTTAGCAGTAAGATAATTACCATGAGGATAATACTTAGCTTTTAGCACCCTACTAACCAAAGCATCCGGATCATGCAACAAACGCCAACCAGTTTTCCCCAACATAGCTACATTGAAGAGTTGAAGACTCCTAAAACCCATACCACCACCGTTCTTATCGACACAAAGCTTTTGCCAACTCATCCAATTTATGCCTCTACCCTCACCAGCCTTATTACCCCACCAAAAACTGTTAAGAAGCTTCTCCATCTCATCCGTAAGACTCGTTGGAAGGGAGAAAATCGCCATACTAAACGAAGGAATAGCTTGAGCAACGCTCTTGATAAGCACTTCCTTTCCGGCCTTTGATAACTTCTTCCCATTCCAACCTTTAATTCTGCCCCACAATCTATCCCTCAAATATTGGAAAATCTCCTTCTTCTTTCGCCCAATAAGAGAAGACAGCCCGAGATAGCGGCCGGTATTAAGCGGAGACCAGACGCCCAACAAATTAGACAACAAATCACGATCTCCAGCAGCAACATTAGAGCTAAAGAGGATCCCCGATTTTTGGTAGTTGACACCTTGTCCCGACGCAGCCTCATAATCCTCAAGAACTCGCTTCAAATTAGTACACTCAGTTAAGGAGGCCCGACAAAAGAAAATACAATCATCGGCAAACATAAGGTGAGATATTGCCGGCCCCCCCGGCTAATCTGTATGCCATGCAAATTTCCTCGCGCCATCTCGTAGTTGATCATGGCCGAGAGACCCTCGGCACAAAGAATAAACAAATACGGAGAAAGTGGGTCGCCCTGCCTTAGACCACGACCGGGAATAATAGGACCAACCGTCACGCCATTGATCAAAACTTCATAAGAGACAGAGCGAATACACAGAGAAATCCAACTGCACCATTTACTGCAAAAGCCCAATCTCTCAAGAACAGCTTCAAGATAATCCCAGTTGACACGATCATACGCCTTGCTAATATCAATTTTGAGAGCCACGGTCCCAAACTTCCCACGCGTCTTCTTCTTCATAGAATGGATGGCTTCAAAAGCAATTAGAATATTATCATGGATGAGACGTCCTTCCACAAAGGCCGACTGCGCTCGGTCAATGAGGTGAGGCAAAGCACTCTTCAATCTATTACACAAAACTTTTGAAATAATTTTGTAGACCACGTTACACAAAGAAATCGGGCGAAGCTCTTTCATATTAGAGGGGTTAGCAACCTTCGGGATAAGGGAAATAATAGTACTGTTCAACTGAGGAGGAAAGGTAGCAGCATTGAGCCAATCACAGCAATTTTGAAAAATATCCTCGCCAAGCACTCCCCAAAATCTTTGGTAGAATTTTGGGTTAAAACCGTCGGGACCTGGAGATTTATCGGGGTGCATTTGCCCAAGAGCTTCAGAAAACTCTTTAATAGTGAAATCCTTGGTGAGTTCCATATTCATATCATTATCAATGCAAGGCTGGAGACGGCCTAACACGTGACTGAAGTCCCCCCCTCCTTGAGGGCTTTCAAATAAAATAGCAAAATACTCCTTCGCCGTGTTCCTTAGCTCTTCGGGGGTGGTAGCCCAACTACCGTCATCTCTCTGCAGACGGGCAATAGTATTAGCTTTTCGACGGGCCGACGCCATAGAGTGAAAGAATTTCGTATTTTGATCCCCATTTTTCAACCAAAATTGCTTCGCCCTTTGCTTCTAATGCATTTCCTCTCTAGCAAGAATATCGGCCAAAACCTTCTTCGCTTCCCTCATAGAATCAATAGCCAACAGATCATTCCTTCCTTGAAGTCTTTTTATCCGCTCTTCTAGTTGGCGCTTAAGGCGCCTTTCATGACTGTTTCTGCCGGCGGCCCAAATGGAGAGAGACTCAGAAACTGCTGACAAGCGGTCAATGATATTAATGCCACTGAGATTAGTCCAACAATCACGAATAACATTAGGCAAATCAGAATCCATGCACCATTTATTTTCAAAGCGAAAACGGTGCTTATGAGAAGAAGGTTCAGAGGCAATGCACTTGAGGAGTATAGGAACATGATCTGAGATAGTGGCAGTAACTGGACAAAGTAACGCACCCGGAAAACGAGTTTTCCAACTGTCGGACGCCATAGCACGATCAAGACGCTCTTCAACAAAATGCGAAGTACCAAGCCCACGCGACCAAGTAAAGGGATAGCCAACCAACGCAACATCTGAGAGACCACTATCCAAAGTCGCCGCTCGAAAGCCATTGAACAACCACGTGGGATGAGAAACATTACCACGTTTGTCACCAGGATCCAACAAGTCATTGAAGTCCCCCATAACAACCCACGGAAGACTATTGGCAGCAGCAAGACAACGGAGCAAACTCCAAGACTCACATCGTCTTCCACGATCGGGATAGCCATAAAAGGCAGTCAATCTCCAATCTCCATTAGGATCAAAAACATGAATATCAATATGATTAGAAGAATAACTAAGAAGCTTGCAAGAAGACGACAGCTTCCAAAACATACAAAGACCACCACTCCGGCTCACACAATCGACAACAAAGCAACCCTCAAAATTGAGGCGAGAACGAATCGTCTCAACACGATTCCGTTTCGCCAAAGTTTCACACAAGAACAAAAAGTTAGGCCTGTGAGCACGAACAAGCTCACTTAACGTAGGAATTGCAAGAGGATGGCCCAACCCCCTACAATTCCAGCTCAAGGAATTCATTGGGACCGGCGGGCCCCGAATTCGGAACCGGCCGATAAATGAGTAATAGCATCTGAACCATCCCCGGAAAAACCTGCGAGAAGAAGCTCAGATGGCGATGTGGTTTCAAAATTCTCCAATTCACTACCGCGACGTCGTTTCCTTTCTTCCTGATTTACCGCGCTAGTATTCCCAATCTGCATGAAATCCGGATGATTACCTTTATAGCTAATATCTTTTAGAATCTGACGTGGCACAATTTGCGGGATTGCTTCCCTAGACTCTTGGGGGGTAATAACCGCTAAAGATTTGTTCCGCACTTCCTGCTCATTCCTTTTTGGATCAGGATGCAACGGCTGCTCTGAAACCCTAGTAAGCGCCGCCCCTCCACTAGGGTTTCCTGTTGCTCCATCCGTTCTTATCCATTTATCGCCGGCCAGAGTCTGCCCTCTCCGATCAGCCGGCTTAAGCCATACTCCCCACTGCCGCTCCTTATCCTTCACCTCAGAGTTAAACAACAACTCACAGAAACTCTCTGAATGACCGAGACGACCACATAGAAAACAGAAAATATTAAGCCGCTCGTATTTAAAATTAACCACGAACGTAGATCCATCCTTATTCTTAATCTTCTTGAACCTTTTGAGAGGTTCATCAACTCGAACTCCCACTCTGACCCTCATATATTGTCTCCAGACGCCAGTTGAGTTCGTATTATCATATTCCATAAAGTTGCCAATGAATTTACCAAGAATCTTTCCAATCCCCTCCGTTAGATAGCCAGCCGGGAGGTCATGAATCTGCACCCAAAAAGGCAAAGTTTCGAGTGGAACTTTCAGTGGGAATCCACCCCGCTTCAACCGATGGAGAATAAGTGGAAAGTTTCCAAACGACCAAGGGCCTCCCTCGAAAACACGCAGGAGATCTACTTCATGAAAGAACTGAAAAATGAAGCGACCCTCTCCAATATCTTTCATGAACACACCTTTTCCCGGACGCCATATGCTAGCAAGACGACTTCTCATTAAGTTGAAATTCACCGGTTGATCAGTAAGGAATCGCCCAACCAAACATAGATCCGCGGCCACCGATGAATCTCCAGTAGCTTCATCATCGAGAAGAATTTCATCGTCCTCATCTTGGAGGTTAAGATTCGCCATATGAGTTTCCATGCACACCACGAACGAATCAAAGGAAAGGAAGCACAAAGAAAGAAAAACTCTCATCGCTCAATGAAGGAAAAGGCTCTCAACAAAGGAGAGAAAAACGAGAGCTCTCAACAAGGGAGAGGTTTTATAAATTCAAAGTTATGATATGTATAATTTTTGAATTTTTTTTATAAAAATATTATTAAAACAAAAAATATAATTATAAAATATAATGATACACACAATTATAGGACATCAGATCTCATCCTCAACCGGTCAAAAGGGGGGAGGGGTGGAGGTGGAACAAGTTAAACTAATGACATTTTCCCCCATTGACCCTAATAATAGTTCCAAAAATTATCTACTAATCAACTTTGTGGTTGAATTAAAAAAAATCTTTTTGGTTGAATATAATTTAGTGGTATAATAATAAATTTATTTCAACCTTTATCCATTTAATCTACTCTAAAATTTATCACATATATTCAATATTTTTAAAGTTTAATCAATTTTATCACTAGAGCTAGTCTTCGATGGCTATACCATGATGCAATGTCTTTTTTAGTACATATTATTTTTTGACAAAATAACATGTCATCCTCCACTATCACATCAAAATTCGCCCGACGAAGATAAAGTCAAATGATAAAATATGAGTATATAACCTCAAAATAAGTTCTAAAAGTTTAGATAATAACCTCAACAACAAAAAAAGTTGGGATAATCGATATAATGGTAAAAAGGTGTTATAAATTTCATAATTAACATTTAACACTAATTTTAAACTCTCAAAATGGTTATTTTCTCACATATCATTAGACGTGAGAAGATTTTGTTTAAAGTTTTGTATCCGTAGAAACAGTATTCCACAATTGAGTTCCTTGCATATATGTTGCCCTTATATTGAGCCTTAAAAATAAAATGTATTTTACCTTAAATATATGTGATTAAATTATATAGTTATTTGGATTAATTGCCAACAAAAAATTAATCTTTCATTAAATTCTAATTTTACATACAAATTTTAAAAAATAATAATTATTGAACATTCATCAATTAAATTCTAATTTTGTATACAAACTTTAAAAGTTAGCCTGGTAATTACTAAACTTTCATCAAATTCTGATTTTTCATACAAACTTTAAAATGTAGCATGATAATTCTCGAACTATTAATTTAATATGATTTTGCTATCAATCAAGAAATTTTGATATGACTAACTGAATAATTAGCGTGACATAATCGGCAGAAGAATAATACAACGTGTGTACTTGCACATTATAAGCACTATTTGACATTATGCAAAATCAGATTATTCGACCAGCCATGTCAATAGTAAATTTGGTCAAAATCTCGATTGATAGCAAAATCAGATTAAATTAGTAGTTCGATAATTATTGAGCTACTTTTTAAATTTTGTATGCAAAATTAGAATTTGATGAAATTTCAATAATTTTTAAAGTTTGTGCGCTACCTTTTAAAGTTTTTATGCAAAATCAGAATTTGAAAGTTTAGTAATTATCACACTATCTTTCAATAATATATATACAAATTCAAAATTTAATATAAGTTATGTATTTTACTGACAATTAACCCTAATTATTTATATATCAATTTCTTTGAAAATCGAGTCTAGGAATATCTCACGTTTGCTATCATTCATTTATTAACATATAGTTTTTTAAATTTATAATACCTAGATATATAAGACCTTGCCTATGAAATTATTCTCCATCAATTATTTTGTTGAAAGAATGGTAGATCACGAAAAACTAATACGAGCTCGATTAAATTACCTAAAGTACAATTGAATATATACTTATATTTTGTTCGATCATAATTATAGCATGAAATAAGACACAAAAGATTTGAATCTAGTGAATTAAACATTAGAAGGCGAAATTTTTAGATAAATATTTTGAAGCTCAATTTTATTTTAAAGGATTACTGAAATAAAGATATATATGTATCTAAGTGGCATTACTTAAAATGGTTGAGTTTTATTCCTCATTCATGGTTTTCACTAGGGATGTCAATCCAGCCCGAAACCCGTGGGCCGACCCGAATAACCCGACAAAATTAGAGGGTTAGGGTTGAAAAATCGCAACCCGAAAAAACCTCCAGCCCGATTAGCCCGCACCCGACTAACCCGGAACCCGATAGGGCTAGCCCGAAAACCCGATAGGCTGGCCCGGTGGGCTGACGAAATTGTGACTGATGCATCCAGTTACAACTTCTGCTATGTTTAGATCTATTGTATTTGCTTAAATATATATATGTAGCCTCATTAAAAAAAGTGAAATTAATTAGTTAGAATATGTACGTGTGTGTGCAATCTCATTAAAAAAAGTGAAATTAATTACGGATTTTTTTGTAGAAATTGATTATTAGTATCTCATTAGTTAGAAATTAATTATTAGTATCTCATTTTAAAGTGATACAATTTTTTTTTTTTTTCTGTCAATGAGACGTGCATGGAAAATCCACTAATTATTCAGTAATAATCCAGATTGATTCTAGTGCATTGATACATGTTAAATTTTACTATCTCATTTTAATATAATTTTGTTTATGTAATCTTGAATATCTTATATTTTTGCATTTCATGCTTTGCTATATAATTTATATCTTTAATATCTATGTATATTTTATACATTATACATTAGATCATTAGGAATAACAAAATACAAATGATAATTTTATTTTTATGCCTTTAACCTGATTAGCCCGATGGGCTAGCCCGAAACCCGAAAGTTTAGGGTTAGGGTTGGAGATTTACAACCCGAAAAAATCTCCAACCCGATTAGCCCGCACCCGACTAACCCGGAACCCGATAGGGCTAGCCCGAAAACCCGGTGGGCTGGCCCGATTGACATCCCTAGTTTTCACTTTTCGTCACTGTTTTTTGACAGTGTCTACATTTATTTTTACAATATTAAAGAAATTGGCGAAACTTTTCACCGGCTTAGATCGAAAATTCAAAATAACTGAAATGTCAGCAAAACGTGACACACACACACACAAGCAAAGCAAAGCAAGTTGCGTTCGGAATAAAGAGTAGCGTTTCTTCAAATATTTTTTTAA
The DNA here is from genome assembly GCF_028751815.1 of Salvia miltiorrhiza. NCBI lineage: Eukaryota > Viridiplantae > Streptophyta > Magnoliopsida > Lamiales > Lamiaceae > Salvia > Salvia miltiorrhiza. The sequence goes on along the minus strand of NC_080393.1, from coordinate 22,065,190 downwards.
AGGGTGCGTTCTATTTATAAAAAATTGGTATATATTTCACTTTTCTTTTACTATTTTCACATATTTATTTTAAATAAATAGTTGTGATATAACAGAATGAAAAAATGGATAATTGATTTATTTTTTTTCTAATTTTTTGATTCAATTCATAATGGTTTATCATGAAATATTAAGGGTAAATATCATTTTAAACCCCAAACTATTTTCGCACTATCAATTATATCCTGAACTATCGAAAATAATTTTTTAAACCTTGCACCATTAATTTAGTATCAATTATACCATTCGTTCATTTTTTTAGCTTCAAAAATTGACGTGGCTCACAGGATACCGCAATGTATTTAGAATTATTATTTTTTTGACCTATATTATATAAAATGACGTGATTATATGCATTACTCATTAAAAATTCAAAGGATGAAAAATAAATAAAGGGTACAATTGATACAAAATTGATAGTTCAAGATTTAAAAAATTATTTTCAATAGTTCAGGATATAATTGATAGTGCGAAAATAGTTTGGGGTTTAAAGTGATATTTACCAAAATATTAATGTGATAATTATTTTTTTTATCTACAATGTGGGGGAAAGGGTGGTATTTTGTTTCTCCCTAAAAAATATATAAAAAACGGTAAAAATCATTAAAAATAGGGGTTAATAGCCGAAAAATACACGAACTATTACCGGATTTGCATATTGCACATCACCTTCAAAAATAGCTCCAGAATACATCACCTTTAAATTTAGTTGTAATTTGCACACGCGTTGACCACCACCTTGATCGGTGTTGGCATGGCTCCCGGAATTGGGCAAAACGACGTCGTTTTGTCCACGTGACTTGTCAGCGTGTAAAAAAAGCCACGAGTAATGCCGTGTAATGTTAAATGTTATCCACGTCATCGTCGGTCAAACTTAAGAGTTGTCGAAATTTTTGTCGTGTGCAATTTACAACTAAATTAAAAGGTGATGTATTCTAGAGCTAATTTTAGAGGTGATGTGCAATATGCAAATCTCGTAATAGTTCGTGTATTTTTCTGCTATTAACCCTTAAAAATATAATAAATCTCCATGGTGTGTGTTTTTGTATCTTATTTACTTGTGATAAATTTGTAATCAAATAAAACGCACTCTCATAAAAAATGATATGAAAGATGATGTTAAACCCAAAAGCCAAATCTAGGGATGGCAGTGGATCTTGGACCCGGTCCAGATCCGTGGATCCAGATCCGTTTTTACGGATCTGGATCTCAATTTTTTGGACCCGACGGATCTGGATCTCAATTTTGAAAACGGATCTGGATCTGGATTTTGAAATTTTAGATCCGGATCCGGCCCAGATCCGGCCCGTGGATCCGTTTTATTTTATATATATTTTTTATATTTTATATTTAGTTTACTAATAATATTAACTAAATTAAAAATAATAAATAAATTATATTCAAAAGAATAAAAACTAAAAGTAATTAGATAAACGTATTTTGTGTTATATTTTTCATGATGGAAATTAGATGTTGTTGATTTTGTGAATTTTTTTAAATTTAATTTAAAAATAGTAGATCTATGGATCTGGACCCGTGGACCTGCGGATCTGACGGATCTGGATCTGGATCCAAAATTTTCAGATCTACGGATCTGGATCTGGATCTGATATATGAAAACGAATCTGGATCTGGTATTGGCCAGACCCGGTCCAGATCCGGCCCGTTGCCATCCCTAGCCAAATCCAATCATGTTGAATCAAGTTTGAATTTCAACAACGAATTAATGTGTCAAAATGAGCTGCGAATATGATATGAATTAAATACAGCTTTTACATTTAAGTGTCATGCCTCTATCAATAGCCTATTGTTTAATCGTAATATCGAGTCCCATTACTCAAGTTCTTGGGCATAAATGATAATGTGCTTTTGTTTTTCAACGGTGGTCAGATCTAATCAGCTTTAATTTGAGTTTGTAGGTGTCTTGTAAACTTGACTTTTTGCCTTCGACGCAGCTCTTTTGATTCCTATATTTCAGATTTGGTGAACTGGGATCTATCGTTGCTTTTAAATATGAGGCTTCCAAACAAGAATTTCTTTATATCCTCTAATCTTTCATTTAAGATATTTTAATATTAATTTTAAACCATAAATTAGCTATTATAGTTTTTTAAGCCTTTACTAGCCTTTTAAAAATTGGTCAACAAATGGGGCTGCCTAAATACATTTTCATCAAATCAATTTTTATTTATTTAATTTTTATAACATATCTTGTATTGCATTATGTCAAAACATATCATGCACACATTTATAATGTCATCGAGCTCACGTAGTATACATTAAGAAGACATTTATTTTGAAGGTTTAGTGATAGCTAAAAATAGTAAGGTTAATCGTTTGTTTATTTTGATGAATTGAAATTTTGGAATGTGCCAAGACTCTTAATTATTTATAGTATCATTTAAGTAAGTTTTGCTTAATTATTTATATCATGCATTTAAGTAAGTCTTACTACCTTCATCCACAAAAAATAATTAATTTTTGTCATTTTGAGATGTCCACAAAAATTAGTCAATTTTCATATAATAATAATAATAATAATAATAAATCTCATGGCAGCAAAGAATAAGAAGTGGATGAGATTATTAAGTTTTTTGAAAAGCAACATTCTTTTTGAGATAATCATAAAAACATAAAAGTTGTATTGGATTGAAAAGAATCGTACATATCTTTCGCGTAGCCAAAAATCTCATAGGTCAGCTCCCACGAGATGAGGGGCCACATAAGATGCAAATGATTATATACAGACATATAAATATAATGCAAATGATATATATGAGCCCGACTTAGATGATTCTGCAATCATACTTGCAACTCTCTATTGATTAATTTCAAATCGCAAATTCGCAATGCATTGTTTGTGATGATGGGTCTTTTTCAAAAGGGCAGTACCATGATGTTTGATTTTTTTTCTTTTTGATTCTAAATTAAAGGTATGTTTTCCATAGAGTAGTAAAATAATACTATATATTAGCGTAGTTATTCAAATCACATAGTTTACCAATTATCATAATCGTTGTCGCTGGTGTTCTCATGACTGAACAAAGTTTGAGCACTCTTTTAAGATTTCTTAAGATATTCTATCGAAGGAAAAATTAATAAGTTATATTTAGGAAAACATGATTATGTTAAAAATCAACATTCGTGGCAGAGGCCTCTCTGGAGAGCCATCTTTTTTGGAGCCATTACTCCCACAACCGAGGTTCTATAGGATCGATGACTCTAGACTTTTCATCTCATTTTTAAAAATTAAAATTTTGTATCAAAATTTGGGAATTATAATAATTAAAATAAAAAATTACATAAATTGTATCTATAGCTCAATAGGATCGAGTCGTGTCCAAATATGCTCGATCAAATCTTGTTCAAGTCTCGTATGGATTCGTTTATCGCGTAAGCTTGTATCTCAAGCCAAATACGTTGAGAATTCGGGCGGAACTCATTGCGTAGCTTCATGAGCGATGCTCGATGCCCCGTTGTTCTCCTCATCTCCCCATTCCATAGCATCTTCCCCTTCATCCTCAATTATCATGTTGTGCAAAATAATGCACGCGAACATGAGATCGTTGAGTTGCTCTTTACGCCAGAGCCGAGCATGACCTTTGATAATAAGCACAACAGGATTGAAAAACGTTAAAAGCTCGTTCTATGTCCTACCTTGTAGCTTCTTGCATCACTTTAAATCTTTTTTTCTCGTCAGCCGAAAATGGAGGACACTTCACGAACGTTGGCCAATCTGTGTAGATACCATCAGGTAAGTAGTACCCCATACTATAGTGAGGCATGTTGGTCTAGAATTACATCGGTTGAGACCTTCCAACAAGAGCATCGTTAAACAACGTCTTCTGGTTGAACACACTGAGGTCGTTCTACAGATCTTTGGATGCAATCGCCTCGAGGACAATCGTTTGCTTGCTGTGATCACCTCAGGTGTAAGCTTTTTCCTACACCATTAGATAGTTCTTCCAAGTCCAATGCTTGTAATCAAGTTTCCCTAACATTCTGGGAATGTCGTGCTTCGCCTCGTGCATAGCTAGCAACCTTCGACAATCGGTGCTAAATTTGACTCAACCTAAACACTATGCTAGATTGACTCGCAATCGTACGAGATCTATTGTAGTGTGTAAGCTAACCCAAGTCGTCTCTCAAGAAAGGCTTAACAGGGCTCCTAATTGTATCACAGCGAAAGTAGTAAATTTTAAGTTTGATTATTATAATTAAACTAATGCTTGTAATTGAAAACTCAACTTAAAACTAAACTTAAAGATGACAAGGCAGAAAAGAACAAAACACAAGTACGAGGCGGAAATAAACTATTAAATCCTAGGCAGAATTAAAAAGTAAAGGCTATTAGGAATTAAAAGCTATTACACTAACAATTTAAATAACTGTAAATAAAAACTTCTAATCTAATTTGACAAGAATGAAATTGCAAATTGAAAGCGCAACATAATTCATGCAGATTCAAAGAGATTACAGTAAATACGAAATACCAATAACGTCGCGAGAATCGAATCACTGTCACTGATTACAACTTCGAAATGGAAAATTAAAGCAAAACAAAAATTGAAAGCTAACTTAAACAAAATCTCGAAAAACTCAAAGAACTTAGAAACTATAAAAACGCTAAAGTGTTTTTGGTGCCGGAGGCTTAGATGATCATGATTAAGCGTAGTTAAGCCCTTTTATAGACTGTCTTTCATCAACCCTAATGAGAACAAGAGGGCCTTGCAAAATTGGGCCTAAAAGAGAGAGTCGGCAAGACATGCGTGCGCGCACAGGAGATTGCAGCAAAGGATAAGGTGCTCGGCAAGTCTCGACAGCGCTGGCGCGCCAGCTCTGAAGCAGTACTGGCGACCTTGCGCGTGAATTCCAGCTCTGGAGACGTAGGCAGCGCTGGCGACGTAGGCAGCTCTGGCGAAGTAGGCAGCTCTGGATATGGTCAGCTCTGGGGAGAGTTGGTAGTGCTGGCGAGGGATTTGTCAGCGCTGCGGAATTGTCAGCGCTGGGCACCACTTTAAGCTCAAATAAGCCATTTCTGATCCAAAATCTTCAACTTAGCATTCTTCCTCCTATTTTATCAAAAGCTCCTACAAAGCATCAAACAGACTTATAAACGCACCAAATTCCAAAACAATTAACTCAGACTTAGCACAATCAAACCCCCAAAATAAGAACAATTAGGCATAAATCAATAGGCCTCCTCAGATATTCGGCGCCGAAGATGCGGACTACGCATCGACAAAAATTCTTCAAGCACAACAGTTCTATCAACTCAGCAACACGCAGGTACTTGTCATATTGATCGGGGGCACCACCATTTGCGAGTTGTCGAATTGCAACCGCACATTCTGTAATAGTGTGAAGCCGACTTTCCATGTTGCGTCTCCGCGCTGTTGGAAGTAAGCATCCGGCTCCAGTGCATTGACGATGTGCAAGACCAAAGATCTCCTCATATGAAAACGTTGCCAGAAAATAGCTTCGCCTCATACCGGCTTTGGGGCGAAGTAATCTTTATAATGTTGTTCATGGGCGGCCTCACGATCATGATGAATGCATATTTTATTCTTCATTATTTTTTTTTCTTTTTTATGCGCCCCCAAATGTCTCAATATCGTCTCAACTGTGCTTCAAATTTGGTAAATTTTTTAGTTGGTATCAAAATTTGGAGCATCGTAAAAAGAAGAGTTGGAAGAAAAAGACATATTTTGAAGAGATATGGAGTAGAAGATGACAATAAAATGAATTTGGTATGAATGAAAGTGAGTGGAGTTGTGTGGGTCCTACTACTATAAATGATGACAATTTTTTTTTATGGACGAATTGAAAATAAAATTGTAGCAAATTTTTTGTCGACGAAGAAAGTATTATATAATGATTTTACCCTTAACCCAAGATGTTGGGAACTTAATGAAATATCTTATCCCTAATTTTGATGATACCAAAACTCCTAGTTCTTATTGGAATAGACTATAACAAGATCCTACTTGACATCTCTACAATCATTTGTTTTTAAATACAACCATCTGTTTTTTTTATTTAAATTCTTCATTTAGTGCCTTCTAAATTATATCTTAATTATAATAATTATTATATTAATTTTAATCATTTTAAATTCAGAAAATCTGAAATTTACCTTGATTACATGATTGCATTAGTGTTGATGATAATTTTAATCAAATGCGTCCTCAATTTATCTTAATTAATTAGATGCCCATAATTTTATTTTTTTTTAAAATTATGCCCATAAAAATATTATTAAAAAATAATGGTAATTACACCAAAATCCATGAACTTTGGCCAATTTTCAAAATTTTCCATAAACTTCATTCCTGAATTTAAACGTTTGTTCAATTTTTTCACACTTTTGAGATCCGGTGAGTACCAAACGGACTTGGCGCCTACATGGTAGTACCGAGCCAACATGGCGCCTACTTAGACTGAAAAATTGACACTTGGAAAAAAAATAATCCTTTTCTCCAAACTGCTGTTCCCTTCACCCCTCAAGTCCAGTGGAAGTCCACCAAAGGACCACCGACAGCAACTCGCCATCCTCGACACTTACTCGATGTAGCTCGTCTCCACCCTTCTGCTCCCCCCGCCCCCCTCCTCAACTGCCTCCGAGAATCATTTCCTTAGCAACGGTGCTGAAACCATTCATTAATACACTTGTGTTGTGAATCCCTTTCTTCTTATGGCAATTCATTTCCATTTCGCTCCACAAATTGATTTCTCTCAACATGATTGCAATTACACGCAAGAATCTCCTCTGTTTAGTATCAAACCCTAATTCATTTCTCTGCAACTCCAAATTGGGCATCCAGGATCTCTGTTTGATCCAGACCCGATTGAACTCGTGGTGCCTCACCGCCATTTTCGGCCCTCTCTGCTGTTTATTTACGCCACCACTGACTGGGATTAAGGGGAGGAGCTAGGGTGTCAGGCGGCGACGACTGGAACCGGCAACTGAAATTGAGGGGGCCGTGAGACTGAGGGCGGCGATTGGGGGCCTAGGGTTTCTAAGTCACGGCAACAGCGTCATTGGGAAACGAACGGCGGTGGTCGTTGGTGTTGTTGATGTCCTAAAGTGAAGTAGAGGAAAGAGAGTGGCAATTGTGTGTGTGAGTGGCGGTGCTGTGAGATGCACAGTTGAGAGAGAGGGGGTTTGGCCTCATACGACGTCATTTTACCCAATTAAACAATGTCATTTTATTCATTCGCCGACAATTCCATGTCGTATTTCCGGCAACTTAAAAATTAAAAAATGTCATGTCAGCTTCTAATTTGGAGAATTAACAAATGTGTGGAAAAATTAAACAAGCGTTTAAATTCAGGGTATTGAAGGTAAAAATTGAAGTTCATGGAAAAGTTTGAAAGCGGGCCAAAGTTCATGATTTTGACCTAATTGCCCCTAAAAAATATTATCTTTTTATTTTATTCCTTCCATGTTTGCTTTCTCATAGAATCTTTCCACCCCTAACCCTAACGTCATGGGAAATATAAATAATGGATATCCAATTTGTTCACCAAAAAATTGCTACACCTATTTATAGTAGTAAAATTCACATAATTTAATATTTTATTAATCTTCAATTTCTTATTATTTATAAAATTTATCAATTGATGGAACCCTTACTCCAATTTATAACCACGCAATTTACAATTACTCAATTTAAAATTATATTCATAATAAGACCCTTATTCTACTTCCAACACTACTAACCATTTTACTCCACAATGTGTCCCGTCCATTACAATTACTCAATTTAAAATTATATTCATAATAAGACCCTTATTCTACTTCCAACACTACTAACCATTTTACTCCACAATGTGTCCCGTCCACAATGTGGAAAATGTTTCGTGGATGGAGTATTTTTCAATTAATCACGGGAGACCTCACCATGCAGCTGGACCAACCCGTTCCCACCTGACTCGACTCAACCCATTTTTTTCACCTTGCTCTATCTAATTGTTATACGCAAATGATACTTTTAATATTAATAATATATGATAATTTTTATTAACAACACATAATACTTTTATCAATAACAAATTAAATGATGCACATAAACATGATAGTATTAAATTATATTTTTCTTAACAACAATTGATACTTTTTAAAATGCAAATGATACTTCACAAATAATAATTTTTTATAAATGAATTGATATTTGTGTAAAAATAAATTATATGTTACAAATGACACTTTTATTACGTACATGCAAATAATACTTTTAATAACAAAAAATGACACTTTATTGGATAAGCCAACCGAGGCATAAAAATAAAGTGAAAAATAGGACAGGCGGGCTGAGTCGGGGGACTGCGGAATTTGTCTTTTCAATTTTTTTCTCTATCAATTATACAGTTTTATATACTCCCTCCGTCCACTAATTGTTGGCCTAGGAGGCAAAACACGGATTTTAAGAAAAAGTGTAGTGAGTGGAGAAAGGGACCCACAAAATATATTGTTTATTAGTTGAGTAGAGAAAGGGACCCACAAAGTGTATTGTTTATTAGTTGAGTGGAGAAAAAGTGTATTATTTATTGGGACCCACCAATTAAAAAATTATAAAGACTTACTATAAATGGGTAGGACATAAATTGGTGGACGGACCAAAAAGGAAAGTATGCCAACAATTAGTGGACGGAGGGAGTATAACATTGTACAAAGGTGAAATCGTATAGATCCCTTAACTTTTGATAGTAGTAGATTATAATTAATCTGCACTACACATTGTGTTCATGTGGATATACTAGAAACGCGATACGTGGCAGAGCTTTCCAGTAAACAAAACATGGAAGGTTATTATTGTCCCAAAATATATGTTTGTTCTTTTTTTTTTTTGCATTTTTTAAGTTTTTAATGCGTTTTTAGTATGCATAATATTGAACATAAATATGCATAATGTAAAATACAAAAATACTTAAGGATGCACACAAAACTGCATGGATAATTTCATAGAAAGATTATATAGCTAAGTTGGAACTTCATCTTTTCCGAATTTAATGGGATTTCATCATGAAGTATGAGCACATCTATGTTATTTTTTGTAGTGCTGACAATTTTCGACACGACACGAAAGCACGATACGAAACCGCACGAAATTAATGGGTTAGTGTCAAGCCTTATCAGGTTCGTGTCGACCTGATAAGGACATGATAATTTCGTGTCGGGTTTGTGTCACCTGATAGAGTTAATATTATTATTTTTATTAAATATTTATTTTAAATTTTTAATTCTTTCTACACTTTAACCTTTACGGTTTCGTGTTTAATCAGGTTTTAATCAGATTGTGTTGTTATCGTATCGTGTCAATAAGATTCAAATCGTGTTGTTATCGTATTCGTGTCGGGTTCGTGTCGTATTCGGGTTTGAGTAAATCGTGTCGGGTTCGTGTTCGTGTCGAGCACTTCCGTAACAGGTCGTGTTCAGATTTGGTCTTATCAGGTCGTGTCGATATCAGGTCGACCCAATAAAGATCCGACACACACGATTTGCCTGCCCTAATTTTTAATTTGCGCTGAATCTTAAACACAAAAAACACAATATTAAACATAAAAATACATAATAGTAAATACAAATTGCATCTCTAGATTAATTTTTTCCATAAATTATCTTGAATCGATTTCTTCATATTTATATGAGATTTCATTTCATCATGAAATCTGAATATATCCATATTTTAAAGAAATTATATCCTCGGATTTTCTATAATCCAGAATACAAATAATTCCAAAATTTATAATCTTGATTATTAAATCCAAAGTAGGCCAGTTGTATAGTTAAGTTTTAGTTATTCGGTAACTTCTAATTATACTAATAATAATCTTATCATATTGTTTTTTAGAAACTTCCAAGTAACTGATTAAAAAAAAAGTATAAAGTACTTTGCAACTTAATTATAAAAGATGGAATGAAAAAATGTAAACTTATTGGAATTTATTAACTGAAGTCAATATTTATTCGTATGGGCACACATGCAGTTGTTTATGTATGTCGTCTTTATATATACTTATTCGGAAACGTAATATTGGAATCGTACGTTTGAATGCGATCAACGGAAAAACAAGGAATAAAGTTGTGGTTGTGAGAATCTTATGCTTGTGGATCCACAAAGAGAAGGATTGAGCGATCAATGGGTAATCGTTACAAATAATTTAAGATCTACCATACTTTTTTAAGTTATTTTTTTCAAAAGAATTCAATCATGGTATGTGTAAATAAATTTTCTAGCCTATTAATGCAGGGAGACAAAATCCAAGTTATTGGGCCTTCTTTTGTCTGTGTGTGCGTGTTTTTGAGTTTTTCTTTTTTGTTATTGTGAGCTCATGTTCAAGATTATTCTTGAGGTGCATGTTTTGGCACAAAAAGAGTAAACTTATGTGAGATATATATATATTTTTTCTTTTGATTTCTTGCGGATAAAAGAAATAAGAAACGAAGAACGTCCTTTTTTTTATTCCATTAAGTATGACATTTGTGGGATTACCCACTAATTTTAATGTTATTTGAAAAACTACTCGCGAATTTGTACTATTATTTGTGAAGAGAAAAGTTTTGATTTTTTTTGACTTAGGGAGGGAGAAAGAATAGTGGAGTTTGAACCCTAGATCTCGTTGTTCGTAAACAGGAGTTCGCACCGTCTGTAATTGAGTAAATATGGCGGTATGATCCACGAAATCTTAGTATTATGATATTATCTTCTAAATTAACTTACTTTATACATATGCTATTCTTAAAAAAAAAAAACAAAAGAAAAGAAAAAAAAACTTACTTTATATGCTAATGTATAAATAATACAGACGGAGATGAAAGTTCCTCTATAAGAAATATTATATTGTAGTGAAGGTACACCAAAATGGACCATGACTTTGAGTTTACGTATCTACAATAAAAAAAATTAAATGAGATCCTTATAATTAGTTCCTACATAAGTATATATATATATATATATATATATATATGCAACGACATGAAATAGTAGGGTGGCCAGGCCTAACTCCTACGCAAAAGCATAGTAAATGCACATTAATATTGATCGCGCAAACAATGATGGCCATAAAATATGGGGAAGGCTAAGTAGGAAAGTGGTAATTGCGAAATGAATGATTGATAAAATACATTCTCAATTTGACAGAAAAATATTTAAGAGGGTGGATTGGAGGCTTTATTCCTGTATATCGAAATATTTAATGCATGTGTCAACACTCAAATCAAAGCACACGCCGCAATAACTGCTTCTTTCTCTCATTTATGTATTCACTTACTCCTCATCACTACAGCAATTTTAATTTGTTCTTTTTTTCATTTATTTGATTGGGAGTTTAATTAAACATGGTGATGGAAGAAGAATAGTGCAAAATCGAATCGAATCGAATCGTGGTATTTTGGCCGATGTAATTCAATTTTAATGGTTTAGGTTCATTTATTTAAAATATACTGTAATAAAAACTAAATAGTTCTATGGTCGGTCTTATTTTTTGTTCTAAATAATTCGTAACCCTTTTGTCTTTTATAATCTTATCGTTATAATTGTCAAAAACTCATTTTAGGACAGATACATTGCGACAATTGTGTTGAACAAAAGTGACAATTATTATGAAAAAAATGTGATATTTTTCTAATTTTTTGTCGGATCGAGCTCGTTTGAACAGTGAGTCCACCTCGTTTAAATTTTGGTTCAGTGGGTATTTGAGTATCTAAATATATATACAAATTGAGTTATGAGAATTCACACTTTTGCTTTTTTACATCTTAGTGTCGAAGGTTCTTCGAATAATATTAAGAGAAAATGACTATATTTTCTCTATCAGTTTAGCTCATGTTTCGATTTTTTTTAAAGATATATTTATCCAAGAGAATGTTTGAATTTGATATTTTTTTTAAAAAAATTGTTACAACTAAAAAAAGAAAAAAACTCACTCGCACTCTAGCTCCTAGGGTGACTCGAACCCCCCGACTTGTTGGTTGGAGGAGAAGTGTCTTACCAACAGACTGCACTTCATTATAATATTTCATACTCGACTTGTGGACCTTGAAACTATGTGTACAATACAGGAGGCTTATACTCGTCATAAAGTTCGAAGATCAAGTTCAAAAAGATAGAGTCATATTTTCTCCAACAAATCTCAAAGACTACTTAAAGTCCATCCAATGATTGGCTTGAAGAAAAGAATCGGATGATCAAATATAGATAGCAACCCATATAAATACATTTGATCTACAAATTTTGGCACTCTCAGTGGGGCATTTCTACCTTCATCGCTTCTCTTCATCAACTCCATCAAGTACCAATATATCTACAACTCTAGAAGATCAAGTTGCAAATTTGACAAAGCTTGTTGAAGGACTAGCCAAAATGATTCAAGAACAAGATTTCAAAATTACAAAGTTGGAGAAATCAAAAATTGTTGGCACAAATGACGAGCAAGCAAAGGATAAACAGGAAGCCGAGATATCCATGAAGCCCAAAACATGCGAAAATGGAAAGTCTGCAACTAAATAACTTGAAGTCTCTTCTAATGGTTCTATACATCGATCGACTCAAAGAATTCATTATAGGTTCAATCAAACACAAGTTTTAAGGGACCTCAAAATCATCATGGACAATGATTACATTTTAAAGATGCTAATAGGCTACTAGTCTCCGAAGTTTCAACAATTTGATGGCAAAAATAATCCAAAACAACATTTGGTTCACTTATAATTCAATGATATTGGAACTTATGGAGATTACTTGGTGAAACAATTTGTTCGTTCCTTGAAGGACAATTCTTGATTGGTATACTGATTTGAAGTCAAACTCCATTGATAGTTGGGGGCAATTAGAAAAAGAATTCCCCAATCACTTATACAACACTCGAAGAATGATTAGCTTGGTTGAACTTACAAAGTCAAATCAATGAAAAGAAGAACTTGTCATCAACTACATCGATCGTTGGAGGAACTTGAGTTTAAATTGAAATTATCAACTGTCATAAACTTTAGCAATTGAAATATGCGTCTAAAGCATTCATTGGAGTCTCCGATACATCTTGAAAGGAATTCAAGCAAGAAATTTCGAAGAACTAGCTACTAAAGCACATGATATGGTGTTAAGCATGATTCCAAGTGGAGTTGAAGTCGATGCAAAAGCTTCACAACTTTGATGAAGGTCGAGCAAGAGCAGTAAATTCACAGATTATCAGATGGTCAAAATTTAAAATGAGTAATTGAATTTATTCCTCATTAGGTCTCATTTTCTCATGTGTTTGAGCTTCTGTTTAATACACAAATATTAAAGTTATAGGTAATTTTTATAAATTATTGTAAACATAAATTTATAATTTACATAATCTGTTAGTTGATACCTAAAATGTAATTTTCATTTCTGAAAATTAATGATATACTATAAAAACTTGAAGAATGTGTTTGGTCGAAATTAAAAGAAAAATAAATTGATGTATCTAACTTTGGTCGGATTGACGTGCAATAGTAGATACGAATGACGTATGCATCATTTATTGAAACTTGGTACGTATATCAAATATGGGTAGATAGTGATGATTCTTGAAATCGACGGAATAACAAATAGAGTAACTGAAATTTGGTGAATGCATTAGTCCTCATACGTAACATATATCTACTGCTATGGAGTTTGGCCAACCAACTCCAAATATTATATTTTCAAATTTAAGATATACATTTCCATCTTCTATATTTGTATTTCATTTCGTTAAATCCTTTTAAAAATTAATCTATTTTTTTAAATAAACAAATAATTTTAAAACTCGCATGACAATCAACTCAAACTTAATTAAAAGACCTTTAATTATAGATATTAATCACTCCATCAATTAGTCAATATACATCCTATTCAATTTACTATCAAAGTGAGTAACTCTAAGCATAGCTGTTAACATGATTGTACTGGAAATTTGAGGTATGCCACGCAACTTTTGCGAAATTGAATTTCGAGCGATTATTATGTGGGGATAGACTTATGGATGGTAGTACTCTTAATTATTATTATTTTTGAATTAAAATAGTACTCTTAATTAATCATATTAAAGCTAATAATAAAGACTAACTCAAGTGATAAAACTTAGGCATCCAAAGACTCTTTTGTAAAAAAATAAAAAAAATTGTTTAGTCGAAAAGCTTTAAAATACTATTAATAAAATAGAGATATTTGTGGAGAACAATCCAGGTAATTTTTTCACCTTTACCTTTGTATACGTAGATATGAAATACCAATAGCCTGACAATTTTATAAAATAAGAAAATAAAAAAATTGTTTAGTGGAAAGCTTAAAAATACTATTAATAAAATAGAGGCATTTGCGAAGAATGATCCGATCAGACCCCTTTAAAATGCATAGACGAATAATTTCGTGTCTTTTTTTTTTTGAGAAAATCATTTCGTGTCTTTGACCTTTCCAAAGACTAAACGATTATAACTAATCTATGTATCTATATATCTACATATGGGGAATTATAACTAATCTATAGTATAAAAGACGAGTGTTTTTCCCCCCAAAATTTCCCTCCCCTCTCAAATTTTATCTCTTCTTTTTTTCTATTTTAATTCTTAAAAAAAAACACAGTTAATTTTGATTTATGAAAAAATATTCAATATGAATGTTAAATTAAAGATTACGAGAATATCTTTAGTTCGGTGTAAAAATTATAAAAAATAAATTTGAAATGAAAAAATTATGATCTTTTAAAGGTTCAAAATTAATTTTTGTTATCTCTCATTTATCTCTTTTTTTTAAACCCATCTCTCATTTATCTCTAATGTTGAACATCATGCTCTTTTTTTTTAATTGTTGGTGAAAAAATTAGTAGCATTTTCTCCTTTCAAAAAGAATTTACATGATTGTTTAATTATATTACTTTAAATTAAATATTTTTAAATTATAGTAGTTTTTATTGCGATTAAGGAGAAGGAAATTTGTATTAATTTTAATATGAATTTGTAAATAAAAAATTAGTTATATATTTAAAATTAGAATTTAAAATATTATATTGATTTATTTATTTATCAATATAAACATATATTTTGTTATACTTTTCTTTTTATATTATTCATATTTTCTTGAACTTTTTAATTAGGTTTGAGCTATTTAAATATGAACTTTTAATAGTAATACAATTTGAACTTTTAAGAGCCAAAAATTGTTATATTAAATGACAACTATTGTCATATTGATAGTTTAATGTTAATTGCTCAAAATGAGATTGACTTAAATAATTTACTTTACAATCTATAAATTTAATTAATTATTATTATTATTATGGTACATATTTAACAACACTCATTAAATTTAATATTATACCCATTAAGTTAAGAGTTAATATATAAAATTATACACTATTTTAAATCAAATACGTTCTAATATTTAAATTAACATATTTTTTATCATGGTTAATATAACTCATAAATAATACTAATATTTTAATATTTTTATATAACTTAAAATTTTAAAAATAATAAAATATATCGTGGCTCGTGCATCTTACTAGTATTTTAATAATAACTAGTATGTGCCCACTCGTGCGATGCACGACCATCATCGAAATCGAATTAATTGATAATGTGTATAAATATATGAATTATGAAATATGAAAAGCAAATATAGATGGTAATTATAATTATTATGGATTATATAATATTCTAAGATGGACAAAACTATTTATTTACATATAATAATATAACTATAGTTTAATATAGTTTTCGAATAAATATATTTAAATCATATTTATGCGGTCATTTTGTTTAAATACAATTTTTAAAATAAAGTTCCTATCAACGTATCCAATTTTTTTTTATCAATTGGAAAGTGAAAAAATAAAGGGTTTAACATGAGATATGTATCGTTCATTTTCAAAAATAAAATGTATACAATTTCAGTAAATTTAAATAAACGTGCTACTACAAAATTAAACTCTTCAATTTACTTTTATTTTTAAAGAAAATCGATAATGGTTCTCCAATTAATGATTTTTCAATGAGTCATTTTGAAGCTTAAAAATTCGATTTTTAAGATATATAAATATATATAATTAGTTATTTATCTATAAAATATTTATATTAATATAAATTTAACCTTTACAAATATATTTTTAAGCTAAAGAATTCTGAATTGAACAAATATAAGTTTCATCATTGTAATTGCATTAAACTGATATAATAGAGATATAAATAGTAAATATAAAAATACTAATATATAATAAACATAAAAAAATAAAATAAAAAAATATGGAAAAAATAAGGAAAGAGAAAAAACAACCGTGACAATTTGAAAAATGAGAATGAGAGAGAATATGTAGGGAGAAGAGAGAGGAGAGAGAGAAAAAGAAAAATAATTTTGTAATTTTGAACTATAATAATTTATTTATTTTAAATTTATTTTTTATAATTTTTACATCAAATTAAAGATATTTTCATTATCTTTAATTTGACATCCATATCGAATATTTTTTTATAAAGTAAAGTTGAAGATTTTAAAAGAGAATCAAAACTACAAAAAGAAAAATAAAGAGAGATAAAATTTGGTGGGAAAAAGTTTACGTTAGACGCCTCTTTTATATTATATATAGATTGGTCAAATAAAAAAAATATGTCCTGTTATTTAGAATACACCTATCTCTAGTCTAGAGAGAGGCTCGAGGCTTGGTTGGTAGTATGCGATATTTTTATTATATTTTACTTTGAAGTGTTCGTTTTCTTTTTTGATTTACACTTATTTTAGAAGGGTTGGTCTCCTGTGCGACGGTCGCACAGGAGTGCGACGGGTTGACCCGGCCCAAACCCGTCCTCCTGACCCGAAAACCCGACCCGCGTGGATTTGACCCATACTCATAATTATTACATTTGTGTATAACAATTGTTACTTTTAATAAGCATGACATATACATTTGTTCGCACAAATGTATACTTATATAAATATAGGTATTTTCCTTCATTTAATATACAGTATTATATTTTCTAAACCCTAATACCTTCCGGCCATTCACAACACACTTGATGTATAACAAACCATAATCCGACTTACCATCCCATTGAATTGCAGATAGCAATTGCAATGGGTTCATCCGAGGGCCTCTGGACTCATTCTCTTTCTCCGACTCAGCAACAAGGGCATTCAACTTCCCCTTCTTTGGGCAATCACGCATCTGGTGGTCTCCGTTGCAAATAAAGCAACCACGCCTCTTCTCGCCACCCGCTTGTTGGTTAGAGTCTTTCGCAACACCACTTGTCTCACCGGACTTCTTCTTGCCTTTCCAATCGAACTTGCTCTTCTTTTCCTTGCATTTCCCTTTGCCAACATCCTTCTTTTTCGATCCGGACTCGGTATATCCCACGGTTTTGTAGTCCACCAAACTATCGGCAACAGCAATGGCGTATTGCAAGTCCTTCACACCTTGGCGCCTCAATTCAGTTTGAGCCCAAGTTTGTAATCCGGCAAGGAAGTTGAACAACTTGTCTTCCTCGGACATTTCGCGGACATCAAGCATTAAGGAACTGAATTCCTTCACATAGTCACGAACGGTGCCACTGTGCTTGAGTTTCCTCAAGGCATCCCTTGCGAGCCATGATGTATTGCAAGGGAGGAATTGCTCTTTCAATTCCTTTTTAAGATCTTCCCACGTCTCAATCGGGTTCCGGGCATGGTTTTCCCCGGATTGCCTTGATCGCCACCATAATTTTGCATCAGCCGACAGGTACATGGTGGTGATTGAGACTTTCTCTTCGTCATCAACGTGAGCCGCTTGGAAATACGACTCCATGTCCCACAAGAAGTTCTCCAACTCCTTTGAACTTCGAGTTCCCTCGAACGGTTTCGGGTCAGGGATCCGGACCTTTGAAGTAGAACGCATCGCTTGCTTCATCACGTGCAACTCATTAAGGAGGCGTTCCAGTTTCATGGACAACTCCTCCACCTGATTGTTCACATCTTCCTCGCAAGAGACTACTCTGCTTTCCACGAATCCGGGCAGATCCTCCGTAGACTTCCGCACTTTCACAACCGATGCTTGAATGGTCTCAAGCCCGATCTCCGCATCTCGCATCCGCTCAAAGACATCAACCCGTGCGAAAGTTTCAGGAGGCGTCCCCAACAAACTTTCCAACCGATTCACCCGCTCCTCAAGAGCAATGAACTCACGATTTTGAACCATCTCCGCCACAACAACGTAGCAAATCCGATAGGACCAGAGCCAACCTGGCTCTGATACCAAATGTCACAAGGTTTTCTTTCGACTTAGAATTGTTTGCCTTGTGTGGCGCCGATCACTCACAATCGACCAGCCAACACTCCCTCACCAACACTCGTGTTTAGATTTGGGTGAGTATTCGTGTACTCGCACAAGCAATAATCAAGAACATGCACAGCGGACATAAACGTAAAGCACACATCAACATACGGGACAACTCACTCCCAACCTTTGCATTACTCACAATTCGTACAAAGGAACAATAGGCTTGCACACACGAATCTCTCTCTCCGTGAGCTCCGCTCAAAAACTCCCCTATCTATGTGATGGACAATCCCCCATCACTGGGATAACCGTCGGGTCAACCGTCTGGTCAATTGGGACCTCCCACGTCGTGGGCAGTTAGCCTAGCCCACGAACTTGCGCTCAACCGCCCGGACGTCAACTTCCGCACTTTGCCTTGTTGGCCCGCATGGCCAACTAGTCGCCCGCGTGGCTGCTGGGTGGACTTGGCGCCAATTCCACGTCGTGGCGGAAGTCCGCACCCGCGGCCCGCACGCCCATCGCTTGCCGCGCGCGCGCACGTCTCCCGTCGCCCATCGCTCGCAAACTATCTCGGCGGACGCTCATGTCTCGGCGCCCCGCACGCCCGACGCGCAATGCTCGGCATCACCCGACGCACTCGCTCGGTAGCGTGCGTGCCCTTGGCAGGGCGCTCGCCCGATGCTCGCCCGACACTTGGTCCAGGCGCCCCGCACGCCCGATGTGCGGCGCCCGGCATCACCCGGTGCGCCCACTCGGCGGCGTACGTGCCCGACGACCCTTGCCCACATTCCGAACCAGCCAAGTTGCCTAGGACGGGGGCAACCCGACACCACCATGCCGAGGCGTGCCAATTTCTCGACACGTCTCGGCGGCAATGCTCAAGGGGCTAACAGCCCACCACTACTTTTCCTTAATTAATTCATTCCTCTCACAACATCTTTTAAAGTGGGACTCATTTTCCACTTACTTTAACTCTCAACTAACATTTTTTAAAACCCGTGCATTTCTCTTTGTTAATGGTTTTGTGAGACGGATGGAGTATTTGTTTTGCCCTTTTTCTTTTTTGTGTCCTACATCTCTCCATTTTTCCTCTCTGCCTCCCTCACACTCACTGGTTTTTAAAAAATCAAGACATCTCTCTGCCTTGCTCTCGCCACCTCCCCTCCCTTCCTAAGATCTGGCGTTTCTTCGCCGTCGACCACCACCACGACTACCCTCATCTCTTTCGCACACGACCCCCACCCCTTGCTCTCTCTCACTTTTCTCGGCCGTCCGGCGAGAAATCGCCATCACCGCCGCTGCCCACCTCCTCCGGTCGTGCGTGATCCCGCCCCGCCTCGGAGCCTCCGTCCTAGCGCTGCAAGCAGAAGTGCGCGACTGCGCCGCGCCTAGCCTTCCTCGTCTCCCCGCCCCGCCCCGCCTTCTTCAGCCTCGGCGCCTCCGTCCCCAGATTCCGCAGTAGCAGAAGTTTCCGACGCTCAGTTTCTGGTATTGCAGGTAAGTCGGCAAGGCTATTAGTGTGTTTTGGAAGTTCCATTTTTTATTTTTATTTTCGCTGTAAATTGGGGCATACTTGTTACTCTTTCTAGAGTAAACTTGCCTTCGATGAATGATGAATGTTGGCTTTTATATACGTATAAGGGCTATTATGATATGTGGAGACATTGATATCCAGGTACTTCTATGCATAACACTTTGAATTTAGGTTTCTCTTTTCA
The DNA here is from genome assembly GCF_028751815.1 of Salvia miltiorrhiza. Taxonomy (NCBI): domain Eukaryota; kingdom Viridiplantae; phylum Streptophyta; class Magnoliopsida; order Lamiales; family Lamiaceae; genus Salvia; species Salvia miltiorrhiza. The sequence goes on along the minus strand of NC_080393.1, from coordinate 22,045,181 downwards.
ATCGTTTAACACAATAAGTATGAAATGTTTTGCAGTCGTAAATGATGTGCTCATCATCTTTGAATATATTTGAGTTGATTCTGGAGTCAAAGTTTCATAAGCTCAAAGAGAGCAGACTTTTTTTTAGTTGGTAACATGAACAATGGTTACTAACCAAGAAACAAAATTCAGCCAACACTTTTGCAGATTGCACAACAGATATTACCTCATACTCTATCGGTGGGAAAATGGCCAAAACATGGTTGCACTTGGCTTATATATATAGATATATAGATGTAGATTATAGACAGATAATAACTAAAATAATTTACTCCGAACTCCCAACGCACCACCCAGTGATTGCTGCAATCGCTAATCTTTTCGGTCCAAGCTGCCGCTGTTGTAATCTTCTCTCGATTTTTAAAACCGTACTGTATTCCTCATTCCATTTTCTTTGTTATTTCAATTTTCAGAGATATGATTACCAATTTGGTTGCTTTTGTGTATACTAGGTAAGTGTTGGTTACCAGTTTTGAAGTAAGTGGTGGCCACATTATCCGTCACCACCGTGAACTTCGTGCCCAACAAATAATGCTTCCACACCTCTAAGCAATGGATCACGGCCGTCATCTCTTTCTCGTGAGTACTGTACCGGTACTCACAATCCTTCAACTTGCGGCTTTCATAGGCGATGGGGTGTCTATTTTGCACGAGCACACCCCCAATGGCTCTATCCGAGGCATCAACCTGTACTTCAAAAGGCTCATCAAATAGGGGCAGCCTTAGTACGGGTTCCGTGGACAATTTCTCCTTCAACGTGTCAAACGCATTCTGACATGTCTCGGTCCACTTCCACACAACATCTTTCTTGAGCAAATCCGTCAAGGGGTTGGCCATCTTTGAGTACCCCTCAATGAACCGCCTGTAGTAATTTACCAAGCCTAAGAATGATCTCATCTCCGCAACCTTGGACGGAACGGGCCAATCCAGCACGGCCTGAACCTTCTTCTTGTCCATCATGATTTTGCCATGCCCAATAACATGACCAAGGAAAGTGATCGAATCCCTGCAAAATTCACACTTCTCCTTCTTCGCATATAACTTATTCTCACGCAATTTCAAGAATACAGCCCGCATATGCATAACATGCTCATTCAATGATTCCGAATAGATAACAATGTCATCTAGATACACCACCACAAACCGATCCAAAAACTCATATAGCACATCATTCATCATATTGCAAAACGTCGCAGGGGCATTAGTTAAGCAGAAGGGCATCACTAAAAACTCGAATGACCCATACCTTGTCACGCATGTGGTCTTTGCCTCGTCCCCTGGAGCAATTCTGACTTGCCAATATCCGGACCGTAAGTCGATTTTGGTGTATAAACTCGCCCTTGACAGCTTGTCAAAGAGATCTAGGGCATTTGGAATAGGATACTTGTTTTTGATAGTAACCTTATTCAAAGCCCTATAGTCGATGCAGAATCTCAAAGACTCATCTTGCTTCCTTTGGAATAACACCGGCGACCCGTAGGGGGCCTTGGAAGGCTGCACGAGACCCACAAGCAACAATTCATCCAACTGTTTCCTCAACTCCGCCAACTCCGAAGGTGGCATTCGATAAGGGGCTTGTGCAAGCGGTCTCGCACCCGGTTCCAACTCGATCCGATGATCCGTTGCTCGCCTTGGCGGCAACTCCTTAGGTAGTTCAGGGGGCATCACATCTTTGAACTCTTTCAACAAGTCCGCAACTCATCAAGGAGGCGTTCCAGTTTCATGGACAACTCCTCCACCTGATTGTTCACATCTTCCTCGCAAGAGACTACTCTGCTTTCCACGAATCCGGGCAGATCCTCCGTAGACTTCCGCACTTCCAAAACCGATGCTTGAATGGTCTCAAGCACGATCTCCGCATCTCGCATCCGCTCAAAGACATCAACCCGTGCGGAAGTTTCAGGAGGCGTCCCCAACAAACTTTCCAACCGATTCACCCGCTCCTCAAGAGCAATGAACTCACGATTTTGAACCATCTCCGCCACAGCAACGTAGCAAATCCGATAGGACCAGAGCCAACCTGGCTCTGATACCAAATGTCACAAGGTTTTCTTTTGACTTAGAATTTTTCGCCTTGTGTGGCGCCGATCACTCACAATCGACCAGCCAACACTCCCTCACCAACACTCGTGTTTTGATTTGGGTGAGTATTCGTGTACTTGCACAAGCAACAATCAAGAACATGCACAGCGGACATAAACGTAAAGCACACATCAACATACGGGACAACTCACTCCCAACCTTTGCATTACTCACAATTCGTACAAAGGAACAATAGGCTTGCACACACGAATCTCTCTCTCCGTGAGCTCCGCTCAAAAACTCCCCTATCTATGTGATGGACAATCCCCCATCACTGGGATAACCGTCGGGTCAACCGTCTGGTCAATTGGGACCTCCCACGTCGTGGGCAGTTAGCCTAGCCCACGAACTTGCGCTCAACCGCCCGGACGTCAACTTCCGCACTTTGCCTTGTTGGCCCGCATGGCCAACTGTCGCCCGCGTGGCTGCTGGGTGGACTTGGCGCCAATTCCACGTCGTGGCGGGAGTCCGCGCGAACGTCTCCCTTCGCCCATCGCTCGCAAACTATCTCGGCAGACGCTCATGTCTCGGCGCCCCGCACACCCGACGCGCAATGCTCGGCATCACCCGACGCATTCGCTCGGTAGCGTGCGTGCCCTTGGCAGGGCGCTCGCCCGACACTTGGTCTCGGCGCCCCGCAACGCCCGATGTACGGCGCCCAGCATCACCCGGCGCGCCCACTCGGCGGCGTACGTGCCCGACGACCCTTGCCCACATTTGAACCAGCCGAGTTGCCTAGGACGGGGGCAACCGACACCACCATGCCGAGGCGTGCCAATTTCTCGACACGTCTCGGCGCCAATGCTCAAGGGGCTAACAGCCCACCACTACTTTTCCTTAATTAATTCATTCCTCTCACAACATCTTTTAAAGTGGGACTCATTTTCCACTTACTTTAACTCTCAACTAACATTTTTTAAAACCCGTGCATTTCTCTTTGTTAATGGTTTTGTGAGACGGAGGGAGTATTTGTTTTGCCCTTTTTCTTTTTTGTGTCCTACATCTCTCCATTTTTCCTCTCTGCCTCCCTCACACTCACTGGTTTTTAAAAAATCAAGACATCTCTCTGCCTTGCTCTCGCCACCTCCCCTCCCTTCCTAAGATCTGGCGTTTCTTCGCCGTCGACCACCACCACGACTACCCTCATCTCTTTCGCACACGACCCCCACCCCTTGCTCTCTCTCACTTTTCTCGGCCGTCCGGCGAGAAATCGCCATCACCGCCGCTGCCCACCTCCTCCGGTCGTGCGTGATCCCGCCCCGCCTCGGAGCCTCCGTCCTAGCGCTGCAAGCAGAAGTGCGCGACTGCGCCGCGCCTAGCCTTCCCCGTCTCCCCGCCCCGCCCCGCCTTCTTCAGCCTCGGCGCCTCCGTCCCCAGATTCCGCAGTAGCAGAAGTTTCCGACGCTCAGTTTCTGGTATTGCAGGTAAGTCGGCAAGGCTATTAGTGTGTTTTAGAAGTTCCATTTTTTATTTTTATTTTCGCTGTAAATTGGGGCATACTTGTTACTCTTTCTAGAGTAAACTTGCCTTCGATGAATGATGAATGTTGGCTTTTATATACGTATAAGGGCTATTATGATATGTGGAGACATTGATATCCAGGTACTTCTATGCATAACACTTTGAATTTAGGTTTCTCTTTTCAATCGTTTAACACAATAAGTATGAAATGTTTTGCAGTCGTAAATGATGTGCTCATCATCTTTGAATATATTTGAGTTGATTCTGGAGTCAAAGTTTCATAAGCTCAAAGAGAGCAGACTTTTTTTTAGTTGGTAACATGAACAATGGTTACTAACCAAGAAACAAAATTCAGCCAACACTTTTGCAGATTGCACAACAGATATTACCTCATACTCTATCGGTGGGAAAATGGCCAAAACATGGTTGCACTTGGCTTATATATATAGATATATAGATGTAGATTATAGACAGATAATAACTAAAATAATTTACTCCGAACTCCCAACGCACCACCCAGTGATTGCTGCAATCGCTAATCTTTTCGGTCCAAGCTGCCGCTGTTGTAATCTTCTCTCGATTTTTAAAACCGTACTGTATTCCTCATTCCATTTTCTTTGTTATTTCAATTTTCAGAGATATGATTACCAATTTGGTTGCTTTTGTGTATACTAGGTAAGTGTTGGTTACCAGTTTTGAAGTAAGTGGTGGCCACATTATCCGTCACCACCGTGAACTTCGTGCCCAACAAATAATGCTTCCACACCTCTAAGCAATGGATCACGGCCGTCATCTCTTTCTCGTGAGTACTGTACCGGTACTCACAATCCTTCAACTTGCGGCTTTCATAGGCGATGGGGTGTCTATTTTGCACGAGCACACCCCCAATGGCTCTATCCGAGGCATCAACCTGTACTTCAAAAGGCTCATCAAATAGGGGCAGCCTTAGTACGGGTTCCGTGGACAATTTCTCCTTCAACGTGTCAAACGCATTCTGACATGTCTCGGTCCACTTCCACACAACATCTTTCTTGAGCAAATCCGTCAAGGGGTTGGCCATCTTTGAGTACCCCTCAATGAACCGCCTGTAGTAATTTACCAAGCCTAAGAATGATCTCATCTCCGCAACCTTGGACGGAACGGGCCAATCCAGCACGGCCTGAACCTTCTTCTTGTCCATCATGATTTTGCCATGCCCAATAACATGACCAAGGAAAGTGATCGAATCCCTGCAAAATTCACACTTCTCCTTCTTCGCATATAACTTATTCTCACGCAATTTCAAGAATACAGCCCGCATATGCATAACATGCTCATTCAATGATTCCGAATAGATAACAATGTCATCTAGATACACCACCACAAACCGATCCAAAAACTCATATAGCACATCATTCATCATATTGCAAAACGTCGCAGGGGCATTAGTTAAGCAGAAGGGCATCACTAAAAACTCGAATGACCCATACCTTGTCACGCATGTGGTCTTTGCCTCGTCCCCTGGAGCAATTCTGACTTGCCAATATCCGGACCGTAAGTCGATTTTGGTGTATAAACTCGCCCTTGACAGCTTGTCAAAGAGATCTAGGGCATTTGGAATAGGATACTTGTTTTTGATAGTAACCTTATTCAAAGCCCTATAGTCGATGCAGAATCTCAAAGACTCATCTTGCTTCCTTTGGAATAACACCGGCGACCCGTAGGGGGCCTTGGAAGGCTGCACGAGACCCACAAGCAACAATTCATCCAACTGTTTCCTCAACTCCGCCAACTCCGAAGGTGGCATTCGATAAGGGGCTTGTGCAAGCGGTCTCGCACCCGGTTCCAACTCGATCCGATGATCCGTTGCTCGCCTTGGCGGCAACTCCTTAGGTAGTTCAGGGGGCATCACATCTTTGAACTCTTTCAACAAGTCCGCAACTCATCAAGGAGGCGTTCCAGTTTCATGGACAACTCCTCCACCTGATTGTTCACATCTTCCTCGCAAGAGACTACTCTGCTTTCCACGAATCCGGGCAGATCCTCCGTAGACTTCCGCACTTCCACAACCGATGCTTGAATGGTCTCAAGCACGATCTCCGCATCTCGCATCCGCTCAAAGACATCAACCCGTGCGGAAGTTTCAGGAGGCGTCCCCAACAAACTTTCCAACCGATTCACCCGCTCCTCAAGAGCAATGAACTCACGATTTTGAACCATCTCCGCCACAGCAACGTAGCAAATCCGATAGGACCAGAGCCAACCTGGCTCTGATACCAAATGTCACAAGGTTTTCTTTTGACTTAGAATTTTTCGCCTTGTGTGGCGCCGATCACTCACAATCGACCAGCCAACACTCCCTCACCAACACTCGTGTTTTGATTTGGGTGAGTATTCGTGTACTTGCACAAGCAACAATCAAGAACATGCACAGCGGACATAAACGTAAAGCACACATCAACATACGGGACAACTCACTCCCAACCTTTGCATTACTCACAATTCGTACAAAGGAACAATAGGCTTGCACACACGAATCTCTCTCTCCGTGAGCTCCGCTCAAAAACTCCCCTATCTATGTGATGGACAATCCCCCATCACTGGGATAACCGTCGGGTCAACCAGTCTGGTCAATTGGGACCTCCCACGTCGTGGGCAGTTAGCCTAGCCCACGAACTTGCGCTCAACCGCCCGGACGTCAACTTCCGCACTTTGCCTTGTTGGCCCGCATGGCCAACTGTCGCCCGCGTGGCTGCTGGGTGGACTTGGCGCCAATTCCACGTCGTGGCGGAAGTCCGCACCCGGCCCGCACGCCCATCGCTGCCGCGCGCGCGCACGTCTCGTCGCCCATCGCTCGCAAACTATCTCGGCGGACGCTCATGTCTCGGCGCCCCGCACGCCCGACGCGCAATGCTCGGCATCACCCGACGCACTCGCTCGGTAGCGTGCGTGCCCTTGGCAGGGCGCTCGCCCGATGCTCGCCCGACACTTGGTCCAGGCGCCCCGCACGCCCGATGTGCGGCGCCCGGCATCACCCGGTGCGCCCACTCGGCGGCGTACGTGCCCGACGACCCTTGCCCACATTCCGAACCAGCCAAGTTGCCTAGGACGGGGGCAACCCGACACCACCATGCCGAGGCGTGCCAATTTCTCGACACGTCTCGGCGGCAATGCTCAAGGGGCTAACAGCCCACCACTACTTTTCCTTAATTAATTCATTCCTCTCACAACATCTTTTAAAGTGGGACTCATTTTCCACTTACTTTAACTCTCAACTAACATTTTTTAAAACCCGTGCATTTCTCTTTGTTAATGGTTTTGTGAGACGGAGGGAGTATTTGTTTTGCCCTTTTTCTTTTTTGTGTCCTACATCTCTCCATTTTTCCTCTCTGCCTCCCTCACACTCACTGGTTTTTAAAAAATCAAGACATCTCTCTGCCTTGCTCTCGCCACCTCCCCTCCCTTCCTAAGATCTGGCGTTTCTTCGCCGTCGACCACCACCACGACTACCCTCATCTCTTTCGCACACGACCCCCACCCCTTGCTCTCTCTCACTTTTCTCGGCCGTCCGGCGAGAAATCGCCATCACCGCCGCTGCCCACCTCCTCCGGTCGTGCGTGATCCCGCCCCGCCTCGGAGCCTCCGTCCTAGCACTGCAAGCAGAAGTGCGCGACTGCGCCGCGCCTAGCCTTCCTCGTCTCCCCGCCCCGCCCCGCCTTCTTCAGCCTCGGCGCCTCCGTCCCCAGATTCCGCAGTAGCAGAAGTTTCCGACGCTCAGTTTCTGGTATTGCAGGTAAGTCGGCAAGGCTATTAGTGTGTTTTAGAAGTTCCATTTTTTATTTTTATTTTCGCTGTAAATTGGGGCATACTTGTTACTCTTTCTAGAGTAAACTTGCCTTCGATGAATGATGAATGTTGGCTTTTATATACGTATAAGGGCTATTATGATATGTGGAGACATTGATATCCAGGTACTTCTATGCATAACACTTTGAATTTAGGTTTCTCTTTTCAATCGTTTAACACAATAAGTATGAAATGTTTTGCAGTCGTAAATGATGTGCTCATCATCTTTGAATATATTTGAGTTGATTCTGGAGTCAAAGTTTCATAAGCTCAAAGAGAGCAGACTTTTTTTTAGTTGGTAACATGAACAATGGTTACTAACCAAGAAACAAAATTCAGCCAACACTTTTGCAGATTGCACAACAGATATTACCTCATACTCTATCGGTGGGAAAATGGCCAAAACATGGTTGCACTTGGCTTATATATATAGATATATAGATGTAGATTATAGACAGATAATAACTAAAATAATTTACTCCGAACTCCCAACGCACCACCCAGTGATTGCTGCAATCGCTAATCTTTTCGGTCCAAGCTGCCGCTGTTGTAATCTTCTCTCGATTTTTAAAACCGTACTGTATTCCTCATTCCATTTTCTTTGTTATTTCAATTTTCAGAGATATGATTACCAATTTGGTTGCTTTTGTGTATACTAGGTAAGTGTTGGTTACCAGTTTTGAAGTAAGTGGTGGCCACATTATCCGTCACCACCGTGAACTTCGTGCCCAACAAATAATGCTTCCACACCTCTAAGCAATGGATCACGGCCGTCATCTCTTTCTCGTGAGTACTGTACCGGTACTCACAATCCTTCAACTTGCGGCTTTCATAGGCGATGGGGTGTCTATTTTGCACGAGCACACCCCCAATGGCTCTATCCGAGGCATCAACCTGTACTTCAAAAGGCTCATCAAATAGGGGCAGCCTTAGTACGGGTTCCGTGGACAATTTCTCCTTCAACGTGTCAAACGCATTCTGACATGTCTCGGTCCACTTCCACACAACATCTTTCTTGAGCAAATCCGTCAAGGGGGGGTTGGCCATCTTTGAGTACCCCTCAATGAACCGCCTGTAGTAATTTACCAAGCCTAAGAATGATCTCATCTCCGCAACCTTGGACGGAACGGGCCAATCCAGCACGGCCTGAACCTTCTTCTTGTCCATCATGATTTTGCCATGCCCAATAACATGACCAAGGAAAGTGATCGAATCCCTGCAAAATTCACACTTCTCCTTCTTCGCATATAACTTATTCTCACGCAATTTCAAGAATACAGCCCGCATATGCATAACATGCTCATTCAATGATTCCGAATAGATAACAATGTCATCTAGATACACCACCACAAACCGATCCAAAAACTCATATAGCACATCATTCATCATATTGCAAAACGTCGCAGGGGCATTAGTTAAGCAGAAGGGCATCACTAAAAACTCGAATGACCCATACCTTGTCACGCATGTGGTCTTTGCCTCGTCCCCTGGAGCAATTCTGACTTGCCAATATCCGGACCGTAAGTCGATTTTGGTGTATAAACTCGCCCTTGACAGCTTGTCAAAGAGATCTAGGGCATTTGGAATAGGATACTTGTTTTTGATAGTAACCTTATTCAAAGCCCTATAGTCGATGCAGAATCTCAAAGACTCATCTTGCTTCCTTTGGAATAACACCGGCGACCCGTAGGGGGCCTTGGAAGGCTGCACGAGACCCACAAGCAACAATTCATCCAACTGTTTCCTCAACTCCGCCAACTCCGAAGGTGGCATGCGATAAGGGGCTTGTGCAAGCGGTCTCGCACCCGGTTCCAACTCGATCCGATGATCCGTTGCTCGCCTTGGCGGCAACTCCTTAGGTAGATTCAGGGGGCATCACATCTTTGAACTCTTTCAACAAGTCCGCAACTCATCAAGGAGGCGTTCCAGTTTCATGGACAACTCCTCCACCTGATTGTTCACATCTTCCTCGCAAGAGACTACTCTGCTTTCCACGAATCCGGGCAGATCCTCCGTAGACTTCCGCACTTCCACAACCGATGCTTGAATGGTCTCAAGCACGATCTCCGCATCTCGCATCCGCTCAAAGACATCAACCCGTGCGGAAGTTTCAGGAGGCGTCCCCAACAAACTTTCCAACCGATTCACCCGCTCCTCAAGAGCAATGAACTCACGATTTTGAACCATCTCCGCCACAGCAACGTAGCAAATCCGATAGGACCAGAGCCAACCTGGCTCTGATACCAAATGTCACAAGGTTTTCTTTTGACTTAGAATTTTTCGCCTTGTGTGGCGCCGATCACTCACAATCGACCAGCCAACACTCCCTCACCAACACTCGTGTTTTGATTTGGGTGAGTATTCGTGTACTTGCACAAGCAACAATCAAGAACATGCACAGCGGACATAAACGTAAAGCACACATCAACATACGGGACAACTCACTCCCAACCTTTGCATTACTCACAATTCGTACAAAGGAACAATAGGCTTGCACACACGAATCTCTCTCTCCGTGAGCTCCGCTCAAAAACTCCCCTATCTATGTGATGGACAATCCCCCATCACTGGGATAACCGTCGGGTCAACCATCTGGTCAATTGGGACCTCCCACGTCGTGGGCAGTTAGCCTAGCCCACGAACTTGCGCTCAACCGCCCGGACGTCAACTTCCGCACTTTGCCTTGTTGGCCCGCATGGCCAACTGTCGCCCGCGTGGCTGCTGGGTGGACTTGGCGCCAATTCCACGTCGTGGCGGGAGTCCGCGCGCACGTCTCCCTTCGCCCATCGCTCGCAAACTATCTCGGCAGACGCTCATGTCTCGGCGCCCCGCACACCCGACGCGCAATGCTCGGCATCACCCGACGCATTCGCTCGGTAGCGTGCGTGCCCTTGGCAGGGCGCTCGCTCGACACTTGGTCTCGGCGCCCCGCACGCCCGATGTACGGCGCCCAGCATCACCCGGCGCGCCCACTCGGCGGCGTACGTGCCCGACGACCCTTGCCCACATTTTGAACCAGCCGAGTTGCCTAGGACGGGGGCAACCCGACACCACCATGCCGAGGCGTGCCAATTTCTCGACACGTCTCGGCGCCAATGCTCAAGGGGCTAACAGCCCACCACTACTTTTCCTCAATTAATACATTCATCTCACAACATCTTTTAAAGTGAGACTCATTTTCCACTTACTTTAACTCTCAACTAACATTTTTTAAAACCCGTGCATTTCTCTTTGTTAATGTTTATGTGAGACGGAGGGAGTATTTGTTTTGCCCTTTTTCTTTTTTGTGTCCTACATCTCTCCATTTTCCCTCTCTGCCTCCCTCGCACTCACTGGTTTTTAAAAAATCAAGACATCTCTCTGCCTTGCTCTCGCCGCCTCCCCTCCCTTCCTAAGATCTGGCGTTTCTTCGCCGTCGACCACCACCACGACTACCCTAATCTCTTTCGCACACGACCCCCACCCCTTGCTCTTTCTCACTTCTCTCGGCCGTCCGGCGAGAAATCGCCGTCACCACCGCTGCCCACTTCCTCCGGTCGTGCGTGGTCCCGCCCCGCCTCGGAGCCTCCGTCCTAGCGCTGCAAGCAGAAGTGCGCGACTGCGCCGCGCCTAGCCTTCCCCATCTCCCCGCCCCGCCCCGCCTTCTTCAGCCTCGGCGCCTCCGTCCCCGGATTCCGCAGTAGCAGAAGTTTCCGACGCTCAGTTTCTGGTATTGCAGGTAAGTCGGCAAGGCTATTAGTGTGTTTTAGAAGTTCCATTTTTTATTTTTATTTTCGCTGTAAATTGGGGCATACTTGTTACTCTTTCTAGAGTAAACTTGCCTTCGATGAATGATGAATGTTGGCTTTTATATATGTATAAGGGCTATTATGATATGTGGAGACATTGATATTCAGGTACTTCTATGCATAACACTTTGAATTTAGGTTTCTCTTTTCAACCGTTTAACACAATAAGTATGAAATGTTCTGCAGTCGTAAACGATGTGCTCATAATCTTTGAATATATTTGAGTTGATTATGGAGTCAAAGTTTCATAAGCTCAAAGAGAGCAGACTTTTTTTTAGTTGGTAACATGAACAATGGTTACTAACCAAGAAACAAAATTCAGCCAACACTTTTGCAAATTGCACAACAGATATTAGCTCATACTCTATCGGTGAGAAAATGGCCAAAACATGGTTGCACTTGGCTTATATATATAGATATATAGATGTAGATTATAGACAGATAATAACTAAAATAATTTACTCCGAACTCCCAACGCACCACCCAGTGATTGCTGCAATCGCTAATCTTTTCTGTCCAAGCTGCCGCTGTTGTAATCTTCTCTCGATTTTTAAAACCGTACTGTATTCCTCATTCCATTTTCTTTGTTATTTCAATTTTCAGAGATGTGATTACCAATTTGGTTGCTTTTGTGTATACTAGGTAAGTGTCGGTTATTTTAAAAGAGGAATGCAAATTTCAGAAGTATAGACTTTGACTTAAAGCTTCTTCTTGGAATTGCTGAAATTATTTGTACGAAGAAAAATAGAATACCTTATATTTCAATTAGGGCATGTCTATACCATTTAATTTGTTAGTTTTGAACTGAACTCTGTCTCATCTCTTCATCTCTAGTATAGAGCCAAATGACCCCGAGGAAGAGGAGTTCGGGTTCTCAAGAAACTACTTTTTAGCAAAAGAATTGTGCAGTTCTGGCAAGAAATCAGCGCGCAAAGTTTCTGATATCAATCTCGTAGACGAGCAGGTAATTTGTTGGGGTTTCTTTAGTATTATTGTGTAATCTTCCATATAACTTTGGAAAAGGAATGAGTTTTTATGCCAATCTTGTAGGAATTAAGAGAAGCATATGCTAAACTTGAGTTCAAGCACGAGAAAGAGATCAATGCTCTTGTAGAAAGTTACAAGAAGTTGTATACTGAATGGGTTTTTATGTTAAGGTAAATTTCTGCATTCTTCTTTGTTTGTCTGTGTTGGATGAATTTGTAGGCATTTTTAGTTCAAAGGGTATTTTATTTTTACAAATTATGTATTGTTGTTGAGTTTTTTCATTATCTGTGTCTAAGGTGTGGATTTGGGCTTCTGTTGTATGGTTTTGGGTCAAAGAAGGGGTTGATAGAAGACTTTGCTTCAACGGCATTAACTGATTATTCTGTTGTAGTGATCAATGGATATCTTCAGTCAATCAATCTTAAACAGGTACGGATAATGATGTTGTTACTTTATAATCTCACCTTTTTATGCTGGTTTTCTGTTCTATCTTTGTGTTATTGGTCATGGGTAATCATTCATTATCTTCTTGTCTCTTTACACATTTGTTCTTCATTTAATTTGATGTGAAGATGTTGGCTGGATTATGAAGATTAACTAAACATAACTCAGTTATAACATGGATTTCTGGGTGGCAAGTTGTTCGCATTTTGTTCTCATCTTCTCATCCTTCGGGGAAAAATAGTAGTTGATTGGCAATGGATTGTAACCTCATTCTAGATCTTGAACTACGGGTTTTGTGAAGTTAACTGTACAAGAGAAATCAAAGACCGTATAGCTGAAATAAATGCAAATGAAGATATTTTTATTTCATTTTTATGCAGATAATTTAAATAATTCTACTTTTTTGGGAAAGAAAATGAGGGTAAGACTGTACAAAGATTTTGTTTAAATGGTTGTAATCAACTAGTAATGGATCTTAAACTACAATGAATTGACTCATCATTTTGCTATCATCTTTGTTGTTAGTATGATTTAATACTTAAATATTGGAACATCTTACCAGACAAATTACAAAACACAGATGTTACAAATTGCAGTTTTTGTGGTCAAGCTGCAGGATGTCTTCTTTATCTGCTGAAGTAATTTAATTGGGGAACTATTGCAATGAAACTTTGACTCTTACAATATGAATTCAATGACCTTCTAAATTCCTTTCAGGACATAACAACAGGATGCTCTTTGACTCTTCTTCCCCATCAACTTCTCAAGTACTAACCCTGTGAAAAATTTGGCAGCAATTCGATGATAACGACAATTTTCTAGCTACTTAATGCTTCTATAATCGTTAATGTTACTTCAACATTCCTCTCTTTCACAAAGGTCTAATATATCATTGTTAGCTAGTTAAATGAGTATAAACTTTTTGGTATGTATAAGAGTTTTATACTTACTTAGGTGTGCTTGCTATTAACTATGCCTGAGGACCTTCTTGAAAATGTTGAAGAAATACACTCACTACCTTGGACAACATTTGGGTAAGGGTATGGTAAAAAAACATGACCACCAATAGAATTTCTCGATCGACTAGAAATATTACCATGTATTGCTGTGCCAAAAAATTGTGCCCGAGTCTAAGACTGTTCAAAGGAAACATTATCTTAAGTCAGGAATACCAAATTTTGGGTAGTCTAAATTAAAACTTAATTTGGCATCCTTTTCTTGTAACTTCCCTTTACAATTATCGTAATTTCATCTATGCTCTTTGTATATCATCTTTATAAGATATTCAACATTTATAATAACTAGTTATGTAGAGTAATGTTACAGTTCTATCAGAACACGGGGATCCCCTATGTATGTTTTTTCACTACTTTTATATGGTTGTCTCCATACTGATTCTTTTTATGGATGACTTGAAGATAAATTTTCAGTATCCTCACAATGCTAAACAATTCATGGATGTGGAATTTGTAGGTTACAGTTACATTAGCTGAACTTCTGTGGGAGCGGTTGAAAACCCAAAGGAAATTGGAAAATCATCTTAAGAACCAGCAACCATTTCATACCCAATCCATGGATGATCTTATTTCATTTCTGGATGGCCCACATTTGGAGGATGGTGAATCTTTTATTTGTGTTGTGGTGAACAATATTGACGGGCCCTGTTTGCGTGATTCAGAGTCTCAGCAATTTCTGGCTAGACTTGCAGCTTGTTCTCATATTCTCATGGTGGCTTCCATTTATCATGTGAATGCACCTTTATGTAAGTTTCTTCTCATTTTGTAGTTCTGTTGTTGATGATATATATATATATAGGGAAATGTTGTTCTTGAATATTTTTCATTGCTTCTACCAGTATGGAACAAGAAGATGGTACACACCGAGTTCAATTAGTACTGGTACCACGTTCCTACCTATGCACCCTACAAGGTCGAAGGAATATTCTTTCCTCCGATTCTAGCTCACAGTGGCAGCACACAAACTGTGAAGACGGCTTCAATAGTTTTACAGAGTTTGACGCCAAATGCTCAAAACGTGTTCAAAGTTGTTGCCGATCATCAGCTAGCCAATCCTGATGGAGAAGGCAAGTGGTTAAGTCTTACTGTGAATTACTACATATGCCTTTGCATAACAAATGTGATGTTTTTTTCCCTTGCAGGAATGCCATTGAACAATTTATACACAGTATGCCGAGAGCGTTTTCTGGTGAGTAGCCAAATTACTCTAAATGCTCATCTCACAGAATTCAAGGATCACGAATTGGTGAAGACGAGAAGAAACGCAGATGGTGAAGACTGCTTGTACATTCCTCTCACGAGCGACGCGCTTCAAAAACTTGTACATGAGATTAGCCAATAGAAGATATAGAGCTCTACTTACTATGTATGTCCATTTGCTAAAATTTGTACTCTAGCTTCTGGCATTTCAGCAATTTTCAGCTTGTTTGATATTTTATTAACTTATGCTGTTGGGCTTTGATCACATTGCTTTATAATATCATCTACTACTCTCAAATCTTCAGTGATATTCAGGCAAACATAAGATAGTGATATCTTAGGGATGATGTAAAAAGCAATGATGTAATGAGAAGAGTAGTTTGAACTTTCCTGTAACATTAAAGTACTAGACGGGTATAAAATCGTTTAGAACTTATACTCTTTCTGTCTCAATAGTAGTGTCATACTTTCTTTTTTGGGTAGTTTTAATAATAATGTCTTATTCTTTTTTTGACAATATATTTTCTCTCTATACCTAGTATTTAAATAATTTTTACCAATTCACTTTATTTACTTTTTACACACTCATTAATCTCCGTGTTTAAAAGTAATGAGGACGGTGGAAGTATTTACGAACAGAGTAAAATTCAAGTGAAAATGGTAAAAGAGAAGTTCAACCAATAAACAATTAATTCCATGCTAAATGTAAGCTGAAAACCAATAAACGATTAAAAACCCTAAGTTTGTAATGATTGACCTACCATATATTCTGTCACATTGCGTGTGGGCTTATTTAATGAAAAGGCGGCTAGCGGTTGTAATTTGATATTTAGGTGTATTTGATTGCTTAAAAGAACATCGGGCCGCCTATAAGAACATGTTAGATGGAGGAGTATTTGTTAAATGAAAACAACTAAAACCACTCCTCAATAACCGGATAACTAATTAATCAACATCTACCTATGCTATGCATATCTGCGCACGTTATGTTGGAGCTAATTAAATAGTATAGTAGATATAACAACACAAGGAATCTGCATATATATGACGTGAGCATTAAGGTTGCAATATTTGGAGATCAGAGGATGATTTAAAATTACTCCATGATATAATATATATAATCGTTGGGATCAGGTGAGAGCAGTTCTATTTCGCAAAAAATAAAAATAATAAATAAGTTAATATAAATTTAAAAATAATTAAGATGCTTGTAATGCACGAATAATGTATTTAATTAATATGACGATTAAGCACAATATGTTGGTAAGACACTTCTCCTCTAACCAATAGGTTGGGGGGTTCGAGTCACCTATAAGGCTAGAGTGTGAGTGCGTTTTTTCTTTCTTTGAGTTTAACATTTTTTTTAAAATACTGTATTTAATTAATATGATGAAAATTTCACCCCCTTTAGGATTCGAACCTAGATTCGAATGACTATTCGTGCATTACAAACAACTTATTTGTAGATTTATACTAACTTATTCATATATTTATATTGACTTATTTGTTAATTACATTTTATATGGTAAATTTGAATCCAATGAGGATTGTCAAATATGATGATAAATGAAAATAAATCTGAAATATTAAATATTCAGATTCTATGACCGATATAAACTTATTCAAATTTACTGTGTAGAATTAAATTAATGAATTCACCAATACAAATCTATAAATAAGTCAGTATAAATCTACAAATAAGTTGTTTGTAATGCACGAATAGCCCAAATTTGAGTTCAAATCCTAGAGATGGGGAAAATTTCACCATATTAACTAAATACACTATTCGTACATTATATATATATATATATATAGAGAGAGAGAGAGAGAGAGAGAGAGAGAGATAATTAAATATGGAATGTCAAATATTAAAATCCTACAGTTTAGATTAATGATGCTGATGAAGAATAATATATGCGGAGCAGATGAATGAACTTTGTCAGAGGTAAGATTGTTTCCTTAGCAAATTTATCAGTGTGATGCTGAAATATCAAATTAGTGCAACTTATTAAAGAAACAATGTGTTGTGGTGCGCTAGTATATTTTCTTCCCACCTTCTACACTGCAATCATTTGGTTATCAATTATGTAATCAGCAAGATATTACTTAACTTCTTTAGAGTGTTAGTCAACTTAGTCATGTGAGCTGCTATATTTGATATAATTTTTATGTTCCTCTTTGGTCGAAGAAAACACTTGATAGGCAACTTGGACCTGCATCTTTGTCTCATGATGGGAGTGACGATGTTGATCCTAATCAGCATGAAAATGACATTGAACTTCAGTTGCTACGCAGGCCAGAATTATGGTATTTGTAAGAGTTATCAACTATCAGCATGTGCTGGAATATCAGTAGAGAGAATGGAGAAATTGCTTTTCAGTGCTAGAGTGCCTCTTTCCATGCAACAGCCCGTGTGGATGGATCAACCTACTACCTTTCAGGTATCATTATTTTATTATTTTTATTTTATTTCGGGCATCTGGTGAATCTTCTAACTGGAAGTTATTGGTACGCCACTGACTAAAATATATTCATGTAATTCTGAGAAAGTCGATTCTTCTGTATCTTGTACACGTTTTACCCTAATTAATGGAGGACGTTTACCTTGTGTTCTTACAGGAAATCACTGCAGACACCACAATTGATATTCCAGAGGTGGGCGTATCAAAGCAGCTGATGAGACAACATGTTCGAAATCTCTTGAGCGTGCTCAACCCTAGGGAGAGGAAGATAATTCGTTCAAGGTTTGGCATTGATGATGGCAATCAGAAAACCCTGTCTGAAATTGGTGCCGGTTTTGGATTATCAAAGGAGAGAGTTAGACAACTTGAAAGCCGAGCGCTGTACAAGCTCAAACAGTGCCTAAACAGCCAAGGGCTTGAAGCTTATACAGATATGCTCATCTAGTCTGCATATATATTGTTTAAAGGGCTGTGTATTATATTTGCTCACAATGTGGCACTCCTGCTTATGAATGTACATAAAACTGCCACTATTTTTGCTTTTCTTTACTTTATTCCCCCATAATTTATTTTTTCCTGTAGAATGCTAATTGTTGGATATTTAGTTGTGTTTCACAGTTTAAAACAAGCATTTTCCTTGCTATATCTGCTTTCCAATTCTTGTTTTGTCTCAGATCATCCTCAAAAGGTCATAGAGCAAAATTTTACTTGTTTGATACATAAACAAAGCAATGTAGCATATTACACATAAATGATGTGCTTATAGGCTTATAGCCACAAAAACATCACAATTGTGTAAATATCTCAGGATCTCATCTGAGGTTTCAAAACTAAGTTTGAGCAGCATGGAGGCTGCCCACAAGACAAGAGTATACGGTATCATCGGGCGTGAGACCAGCATCTTTTATCTCGTCGTACAATTTGAAAGCCTCTTCTGATCTCCCCTCTTTGGACAACCCTGATATCAATGCAGTGTAAGCTATTAAATCCGGAGTTATATTCTTCGCCTGCATCTCTCCGAAGAGCTTCAGCGCCTTGTCTATATCCCCGGCTATGCATTCTCCTTGCACGAGAGAGGTGTACGTGTAACTATCTGGCAGCAGCCCCTTAGCTCCCATCCTCCTCCTTAACTGGTGTGCTTCCTTCATCTGTCTGTTTCTGCAGTATCCGTGGATCAATGCGTTGTAGGTCACAACGCTTGGGTTCTCTCCATTCTTCTCCATCTCGTGCAACGTTCTATTAGCTTCAACGAGATTACCTTCCTTGCTGTATATATCGATCAATGTGGTGTAAGAATACACATTTGGTGCCACGCCCATGGAGAAGAGCACCTTCTTCGCTTCCTCATGCCGGTTCAATCTGCATAAACCATTAGCAATCATATTGTACACGTAGACATCGGGATCAAATCCTTTCTTCTCCATAATACTTTGCAGTCTCCAAGCTTCATCAATCATCCCTTGCTTACAGTAGCCATCCATCAGCGTGTTGAAGATAACTCGATTCAGGTATATTCCTTTGCTCTGCATCTCATCGAGCAAGACTTCCGCTCCCTCCATGTTCCCCATCTTGCACACGCCGTGTATCAACGAACCATAGGTAAGGACGTTAGGCTCCACCCCCTTCTCCACCAACTCATCAAACAAAGCAAATGCAGTCTTAATATCACCTACTTTACAGTATAAACTGATCATCAATGAATACACATGAACATCTGCCTCTACACCTCTCTCAGACATTTCCTCAAACACCTTGACGGCATCTTCAATCCCAAAATATTTCGCTTGCCACTCGATCCGAATAGTATATGTGGCCACACTGAAATCCACCCCTGCTTTCTCCATGGCAGCCAAGATCTCTTTCACTCCCTCGTGATCCGATTTCTTCACATAAGCATCTATCAAAGTGTTGAAAGTATACGCACTTGGTTTAACCCCTCTTCTAACCAAATCGTGCATCAATTTTCTTGCCTTTTCGACTTCCTTTCTTTTACACAATCCATCAATAACCAATGTCATCGAATAAACAGTAATCATCACATTGCATTCTACCATTTTCTGAAAGAAATCATACAAGGAGCCAAAACGGTTGCATTTCTTCAAAGCAACCAGATAAACCATGCAAGAACGCTCGTCGATTTCGAACCCGCTATTGACCATATACTCGAAAACCTCCAAACCCTCATCAAACTTTCTATTGTCAGCATAAACCCTAAATAACATATCAAATAATTTAATCTTTACACCGGGTTCTACACAACTTTTACTCACTAACGAAGTTAGTTCCGAAAACGGGCATCGAAGATCTTCGTCTACAACAGCAGCGCTCAAAATATTCTTGGCCTCCGCAAATTTTCTAGCTCCGAACAGCCGCAGAATGATTATGATGTGCGATTCAAGATCGGGTTTTGGAGGAGTGATAGACTGATTCGTCCGCAGAAACTTGAAGAAACGCAGGCAACAAGAGCTGGGAATTCGTGGGTTCGAGAGAACATGGTGTGTGATATGCGGGTTCAGTTTGGAAATGAGAGATTGTGAAATTTTGAGAGATTTTGGGGTCGAATTGATGAGGGATTTGGCAATCAAATTAGCGGTGTGTTGATTGGATTTTGAAGTAGATACTGAGGTGAAAACTTGTTTTGCGGTCTGGTAGAATCCTTGCTTGGACATGGAATTGTGCGAATGAATGTTCCACAGTCTGCGGCGGAACTTGAATTCAATCCACTTTCGGTGAATACTTCTACTATTCTTGTATAGCTCGGCAAGTTTCTCCTTCAAAAATGGAGTGTTTAAGTTCTTATTTTTATCAGTGCAGTGTGCTGTGTGCAGATGATTTTCTTGAGTATAAATAAGCTCGGTGAATTACGTCTACCTATCATTTGGTCGTATTATTTGATAGGGGATGGATCCATGAAGAATTAGGCCTTAATTGAGAATAGAGAATTAATCCGTACCGTTAGATGTAGGGGATCTGATGGCTACGAAATAAACGAATAAATTGAAAAAAAAAACAGCAAAACGCGTTTAACCATATAAATTTCGAATTTTACAGTCAAAAGGGTGAAAATCGTAAAATTACACCATCAGTAAATCTGGAAGATTCCATGAAATCCGCCTTTCACTCCTCCATCTTCACGATGATTCTGGTGTAGAATATGGTTGAATTTCATACTACAAAAATCTTCTCCACAAAGAACCGCCGTTCTGTGAATTTTTTTTTGGAGATTTGCAGAAAAAATGAGAGGATTTCTTTGTCTTCTCGGCGAAACGAACGCGACATCGAAGAAGGTGAGTTCTGCGATAAACTTACAACATATCACTTCATAGTTTCGAATATAGGCATATCTTTTATTCGGATCTGTAAATTGTTACCTTTTCTTTCATCTTCATGTGTAGATTAGGGATTTTTCAAATAAAAACAATTGATACGCTGAAATATTTGTGTAGATTAGGGCTTTATTACTTTGCTTGTTTGCTGTACTGATAAAAGATTTATTCGAAAGTACTGTGTGCCTTTTTAAGGTCAAATATGTGTCGAATCTGGAAGTGGAAGCTCGGTCAGCCTGATGAGCTCCGACCGCTGGCCCCGTTGCCACGCCGCCGTGGAGGCTGTTCTCGGCGGCGTCCATCTCATCTCGCCCTGCGACATCCGCCATTCCCCCAAGTCGGTCCACCTTGGTGGCGACAGCCGAGTCGAAGGCGAAAATTACTATCACGGGGTGGGATCATAACCAAGATTTAGTGATTGATGAGAAATAAACTCGTTCTCGGCTGAAACGGTGGAGCCGAGCTTAATGCGCTTCGATAAAGGAACGATTCTGGAACCTCGACTCAGTGAGGTGGCGCTCAAGTTGAGTTTGGAGCTTAATCCAGTGCTCCACACCTACCTATGTACAGGCTTACACATTTCTGATAGCCAATGAATGGAGTTTAGTAAATTTCATATCTTGGATCATAGTAATTGCAGTGGTAATTTCGAATTTCAGTTTTATTTTATTTTGTTTAATTTGTTTTGTAATTTCCTACTTGGGATGATCACAACAAGTGGTTTCTAGGCTTTGGATCTTAATTTGTGTGTGTTTCAATGACACTGTTTTCCATTGCGCACACCTGCACAACAAAAGGGAGCATCGGAGAACCGATCAAATACAAAATCTGATATAATGATCTATTCATTTATTAAGGTATTTATGTTCTATATTATTTCACACTTATTTGTTTTATGCCATAGTAATCAAAATCAATGTTTGATGAACTTGTTGTTCAAAGTTTCTAGTTAAATATTCGATAAGTTGTCATTATCTATTCTTTATTATTTTATAGTATACACTATCATGAATGACACTGTTAAACAAGGGATATTTGCAGATCGGTGTTTTGCGTCAGTGTTTGTTTGTAACAAATGTTTTAGATCTCTACATTTTTCAGTTTAATTCATTAATGCATCTGTAAAGAAATATACATGAAAGGGAGTGTTTGGTTGGACGCATTTTCTTTTATTTGGTGAATAATATAATTGATATTTGATTGAGAATCATAAAAATATTTAACATCAAAAATTTTTGAATAAGCTAAATAAACTTTCGAACATCCAAATAACATATTAGAATGAATAATATAATTGATATTTGATTGAGAACCATAAAAATATTTAACATAATTTTTTTTCGAATAAGCTTAATAAACTTTCGAACATCCAAATAAAATATTAGAATGAATAATATAATTGATATTTGATTGAGAATCATAAAAATATTTAACATAAATTTTTTTTTTGAATAAGCTTAATAAACTTTTGAACATCCAAATAAAATATTAGAATGAATAATATAATTGATATTTGATTGAGAATCATAAAAATATTT
This sequence comes from Salvia miltiorrhiza, assembly GCF_028751815.1. Lineage (NCBI taxonomy): Eukaryota > Viridiplantae > Streptophyta > Magnoliopsida > Lamiales > Lamiaceae > Salvia > Salvia miltiorrhiza. The sequence goes on along the minus strand of NC_080393.1, from coordinate 22,023,013 downwards.
AACATCAAAAATTTTCGAATAAGCTTAATAAACTTTCGAACATCCAAATAAAATATTAGAATGAATAATATAATTGATATTTGATTGAGAATCATAAAAATATTTAACATAAAATTTTTTCGAATAAGCTTAATAAACTTTCGAACATCCGAATAAAACATTTGAATGAATAATATAATTGATATTTGATTGAGAATCATAAAAATATTTAACATCAAAATTTTTCGAATAAGCTTAATAAACTTTCGAACATCCAAATAAAATATTTGAATGAATAATATAATTGATATTTGATTTAGAATCATATTGTTCAAAACTTAACCTATTTTGTTTAGTAATCACAATACAAAACAAACAATAACAAAAAAATGTATAAAAATAAAAAACAACAACACACGACTACATCCAATAATTAAAAAAATTAAGAAAATCATTACCTTCTTCCATTGTCAAGGACAAGAAAATTAAAAGCTTTACAAACTTTACAGACTTTGCTATTCTCGAGTTTAAGGGTAACATAAAACATAAAAAAACGGTTACATATAAAAAATATAGAGGAATAATTAAGAAATAAATAATATAAAATTAATGAATGAAATCTTGAAAACTATATCCAAAAATAAGTGAGATTCGGTCAACCTAAAGTCGGTTACATAAAAAAACAATATTACTTAATTAACCTTACTACACTAAACGGATGAAACTAAAAAGAATTGATATGTACCGTCAGATTCACTAAATCTAAGGGCTATGATTAATTCTTCTTTCTCAAAATACTTAGCATTCTCTATGGATCTTCTCCCTTATTTGATAATTGTGAAAAATTGATATCTACCGACCCCAAGGGAACACCAAGCGATGCGACATGTGTTCATATGAACAGTGAGATCTCGAGTTCAAACCCCACCTCCCCCTCCCCAACTAGGGGTGTAAGTGAGTCGAGCTAGCTCGCGAGTTACTCGGGATCGGCTCGAAAATTACTCGAAATCGACTCGATGTTAGTCGAGCTCGAGCTCGAGCTCGAGCTACTCGATTAGGTATCGAGCCCGAGTTCGAGTTTCTTGATACTCGACTCATTAGGCTCGCGAGCCTAATCGAGCTCAAACAATTATATATATAATATATTATATGTAAGCCCAAAATTAAATATATTTCTGAGCCCACAAAATGGCCCAACTCCTAAGCCCATTAGAGCCCTACCCTCTAGTGAATTTGAATTACACACAAACCCTAACTCCCTCCCTATTCGATCAGCAGCAGCCAGTAGCCTAACTCAGCACGCTGCAGTCTGCACGCAGCAGCCAGTAGCCACCCCCAATCGATCATCTCTCTCTCGGTTGCCGGCGACCGGCGACACGCACTCCGGCGCGACGGCACACTCCGACACGACGGCGGCTCATCTTTCCAGCGAAGATCCGACGATCTTAACAGCAGCAGCAGTGCAGCACGGTCCGGCGCGACATTAGCATCATCTGCCACCACCGGTCACCGGGCACCGACTGCTTCCCAGCTCGGCCTCGGCGCGACAACAGCAGCGACACCAACGGCCCTCCCCTCCTCGGCGCGACAGCAGCAGTGCAGCACGATCTGCCAAAGAGGTTCTATTTTATCTGAAATCTTGTTGAAATCTTGCTGAAATTTTATTGTCTATGAAATATTGCATAAAAGTCTTGCTGGGTAATTGTTCTTGATTTTGAGTGCTGCGTGAAATTCTTTGCGGGTTTGATCCCTAATTATTTTAGGTGTCTGAATGAATTTGAGTGTGAATAGCTTCATTTCATCTTGCTTTGCTCATTGAAATACATATAGTTTCCATAATTCTTTGAATTTTGTTTAGAAATGTGTGTAGAGCCTAAAAATGTTGATAGTTATTGTTGATGATACTTGTAGGTGAGGTGGGTGAGAGAATTTGGTGTCTTTATATCTTTCATATCTGTTTTGGAGCAGGAAGTGTCTTTAGCTCATTTGCTGCAAGGTTTATCTTTAGATCTCTAATGTTCCCTTTTTTTATATGTTTTGATATGTTTTCAGTTGATATGTTTTGATATATGTTTTCAGTTGATATGTTTTCAGTTGATATGCTTTCATTTTGATATGTTTTCATTTTGATATGTGTGCATTTTCACTTGATATGTTTTCATTTTGATATATGTTTTTGATATATATGTTTTCAGTTGATATGCTTCATTGAGATTATGTATTATGTTGCCTAATTTTCTTGTGCATTACGTATGAGTTAACATTCTTGAAATGCTATTCCATCTCTTGTTGTCTTGTGTAGAGGATTAAGAGGAATAGCTTGCAACCTAAATTTTGATATGTTTTTTAAGGAAGAAGAGCAAGGTTTATCTTTAGATCTCTAATGTTCCCTTTTTTTATATGTTTTGATATGTTTTCAGTTGATATGTTTTGATATGTTTTGATATATGTTTTCAGTTGATATGCTTTCATTTTGATATGTTTTCAGTTGATATGTTTTCATTTTGATATGTTTGCATTTTCAGTTGATACGTTTTCATTTTGATATATGTTTTGATATATATGTTTTCAGTTGATATCTATAAGAAGAAGCTGCAAATTTATGTTTTTATGTGGTATTTCATATTTTCATTCAAGACTTGTTACTTTTTTATGTTGTATTTCACATTTTCATTCTAGACTTCTTATATGCAGCCTTTTTCATGCTTTCGTAATGGAATGATTTGTAATGTTATTTAATTTGTTAAAGCATGTATGAGACGAGCTTAAACGAGCTCGAGCTCACCGAGTTTAAACGAGTTCGAGCCTAACGAACTTAAACGAGCTCGAGCTCAAACTCGAGCAAGAATCAACAATCGAGCTTAACCGAGTCGAGCTCGAGCTTACAAATATGGCAACGAGTCGAGCTCGAGCTCAGAAAAATCAAGCTTGGCCGAGTCGAGCTCGAGCTCGAGCTTCATGAAAATAGGCGAGTTCGAGTTTGAGCATAGAGATACTCGACTCGACTCGGCTGTAAGTGAGTCGAGCCAGCTCGCGAGCTACTCGGGATCGGCTCGAAGATTACTCGAAATCGACTCGATGTTAGTCGAGTCGAGCTCGAGCTCGAGCTACTCGAATAGGTACCGAGCCCGAGTTCGAGTTTCGTGATACTCGACTCGTTAGGCTCGCGAGCCTAATCGAGCCCAAGCAATTATTATACAATATATTATATATAGGCCCATAATTATATTTATTTCATATAGGCCCATAATTTTTGGTTTCTGGCTATGCGATTTGGTATTTGCGATTTGATAGAGGGTGAGGGACGACCGCCTGCTTCGCCGTTGTCGGCGCCGGCGGCAGACTGTGGAACAGATTAAGTGAGAAGAAGAAGAATGTTTTCCACACTTAATTAACTCTTTAATTTTGGTGGACCACACATAATTAATACATAACCATCATTTTCTTAATCTTCGTGCCGAAAACAAAGTGGCCACATTTATTGGGACGGAGGGAGTAGTATTTGGTTGGACATTTTGTAATATTATACTATGATTAATTTGAGTTGAATATTTAATTTGATTATAAAATATTTAATTTAAAATATATTTTATGTAAATATTTGATTTAAAATGTAAAAGTTATATGTATTTAAAGATTAAAATTTTAACAAGTTCTCTTTTTTTTCTTATCTTTTTTTGAATAAATCTTTTTTTTTTTGTCTTTTCACAATATCAATTTTTATTATTGTAAATTCATCTTTATTTATTTTTTATTTTTTCAATATTCAATTCAAATATATTTAATTAAAATTATTATTGTTATTATATTTATATAATAAATAAATTAATATCAAATTTATATAAATATAAAAAATATAAAAATATTTATCGCGTAGATCATTTTTTCTCATAAAGATTTTTTTGACTTAGGGGAGTTGGGGATTAGGGGTGTAAATGAGCCGAGTCGAGTCGAGTATTGCCATGCTCAGACTCGAGCTCGACTATTTTCATGAAGCTCGAGCTCGAGCTCGACTCTGCCGAGCTTGATTTTTTTGAGCTTGAGCTCGACTCGATGCCATACTCGTGAGCTCGAGCTCAACTCGATTAAGCTCGATTGTGGAGCCTTACTCGAGTTTGAGCTCGAGCTCGTTTAAGCTCGTTGAGCTCGAGCTCGTTCAAACTCGGTGAGCTCGAGCTCGTTTAAGCTCGTCTGATACATGCTTCAACAAATTGAATAAAATTACAAATCATTTCATTACAAGAAGTATTTCTACAAATCAATTATAACAAGTTTTAGATATCCAAAACATCGATTAGACTCGAAAATGCACATTCAAATAGTCTAAAGGCATAAAAAATTCAAAAACTAACAAGTATTGAATCAAATACAACATAAAAAAGCAAATTTGCAACTTCTTCTTATAGATAATGCTCCAAGCCTCCAACATCAAATCGTCTCTCCAATACGAACACCAACCATGTAAAGGCTGCATACAAGAAAAATAAATATAAAGAAAATTCATAGCAAAATAAATAGATTCATAAAAATGCAGTAAGAAGCAGACGAAGCATGAGTCAAGTATTTTGTAACCGTCTCTTGAACATGTGATTTGATTGGTATTGGCAACATATATAAACATAATGTCAATTACATAACAAGTATGCAAATGCGAAATCGGTGAAATAGACAAATGGTTGGGCTTAGCAAATTAGGCATGAAATATGTAACAGATAAATGGTTGGATAATAACAATCATATATACAATGTTAATTGATAAATGATCAAAACAGATTGATGAAGAACCAAGAAAATAGCATGAAATATGGCAGAATGCAAGATAATTCCAAAGCTTAATTACAGAAAATTAATTGAGACAGAGATCCTCAACATCAAACCAAGGACTTAAAGTGTTGTCCAAAAATAATAAATCATAACAAAGCATACCTCAATGTCTTGGTTATCATCCAGGGTTACTTATACCGGTAACTTCCTGCAATCACAAGTATAACTACTTCAAACTAATACACCATTATGCAAAACTTATACCACGCTGCCTATGAGCAATATAGAAGTAGAATGCAAGTGCTCCTGTTCTAACTTCCTGCAATCACAAGTATAACTACTTCAAACTAATACACCATTATGCAAAACTTATACCACGCTGCCTATAAGCAATATAGAAGTAGAATGCAAGTGCTCCTGTTCTAGAGCAGTTGATAAACAACAAATAGCAAACAGCAGTTGATTATACAAACTGTATTTTGGCGTGACACCTTTTGGACGGCCCTGAAAACCAACATTATACAATAACAAATCAGAAACTAGGCAACACATGATACATGGCAGTTGATTTAATACTAATATCACCACATTAAGCTCGCAAAATTAGTTCACAGTAAGGATACTTTGGAGACTAGTGCACAGAAAATAGGAGTAGATACAAACAAATTTTCCAACGAAATTCAACAACATATGATGTATCTATGAAAATCGAAGACACAGTGAAGATAACATGAACAAATTATATCTAACACAGCCCTAATATCAAGCACTAATAACTACGTGCCTTATCTGATCAACCTAGAAAGCGCAATTAAGCAAGCAAGATCCACACTCCAACGCACTAACCAAATCAAATCTCAAGATTACATCTCCAACTTTGAAAATATATAGAAATGTAAACATCCGGTCATACTAAAGATCCACAACTTATTCAAATAAAAAGAAACGAATCCGAAGAAACATCTAGTAGCATATGTACAAAACAGGTACGAATACTTCAAATTTGATCTACGAATCAGTAATATACCAAGGGCGGCGGCTCCTTGCTGCACTGCTGCTGCTGTTAGGCTCGCCGGAAGGACGACTCGCCGTTGCGCCGGTCGCCGGTCGTCGATAGCCGAGAGAGATGAGAGTTGAGAGATTGGGGGGAGGGCCGGAGGAGGAAGAGGAGGCGGCGGCTCCTTGCTGCACTGCTGCTGCTGTTAGGCTCGCCGGAAGGACGACTCGCCGTTGCGCCGGTCACCGGTCGTCGATCAGCCGAGAGAGATGGGAGTCGAGAGATTGGGGGAGGGCCGGAGGGGGAAGAGGAGGCGGCGGCTCCTTGCTGCACTGCTGCTGCTGTTAGGCTCGCCGGAAGGACGACTCGCCGTTGCGCCGGTCGCCGGTCGTCGATCAGCCGAGAGAGATGAGAGTCGAGAGATTGGGGGGAGGGGGAAGAGGATGGGGCACGGCAGGCAGCTCAGCTGCTGTTACTTAGGGTTTGATCATTGACTCATTGTGTAATTGATGTTCAAATTCTATGGGCTTAGGGTTTGGGCCATTTTGTGGATATGAAATAAATATAATTATGGGCCTATATATAATATATTGTATAATAATTGCTTGGGCTCGATTAGGCTCGCGAGCCTAACGAGTCGAGTATCACGAAACTCGAACTCGGGCTCGGTACCTATTCGAGTAGCTCGAGCTCGACTCGACTAACATCGAGTCGATTTCGAGTAATCTTCGAGCCGATCCCGAGTAGCTCGCGAGCTGGCTCGACTCACTTACACCCCTAGCCCCCACCGCACAGTCCGCCATGAAGAGCCACTACGTCGTCGCGCTGCCCTAGTTGCCGATCTGCCTCCGCCAAAGTCAGCCACCGCCGTCTCCCTCCGATTTGAGGTTAGATTTGTAGTCAGCCTCCGATTTGAAGCCACCGCCGAATTAAGCCTCCGATTTGAAGTCAGCCATCGCCGTCTCGGAGTCCGATTTGTGGTTAGATTTGAAGTCGGCCTCGATTTGAAGCCACCACCGAAGTCAGACGAGGTTTTGAAGTCACCCACCACCGTCGCCATAGGCCACCACCACCTCCACCACTGGTCCGATCGACAAGGTAAAACACCATTTTTCTTTGTACTTTTCCGCCATAGGCGTGCTCTTCGCGCGTCGTTGTTTGTTTCTTCGCGGCGGCGGCAGTGGCGGCGTACTCACAAGTACTCGCCGTCGCCGCTGCTGTTATCGTATTTTTTTGTGGCGAGATTTTTTTCCGTCGCTGTCGCGGGGGTTCTCTATCTGATTTTGTCCGGCGAGCAGCAGACCACGGGCCGCCGTCAAGCGTACAGTTCCGTCGAGAACTCCTCCGCATCCCTCTTGCTTCCTGAAAGCTCCGGCGAGAGGCGGGAGCTTCACCGCCATCTGTCCTCTTTGGTTCGACGGAGCAGAGCAGTCGCCCTCTCCCAGTTATGGAACAGGTACAGAAATCTAGCCCTTTTCTCGAAAAGCTAGGTTCGATTTCTATGGCTACCTCAGAGTAGGAAATCTCAAAGCTTATTTTTCTACAATCTTCGCAAGAATGTAGTCTGCTCTTTTGCTAAAATAGTGTCATTTAAATATAAATGTATCATTTATTAATGCATAGTGCCATTTACTAAGAAAAATTGTGTCAATTTACTAAGAAAAATAGTTTCATTTTAGATATATTAAAAGGTGAGTGTTTGTGGCTGTGAATGATTTGAGCTGAAAAAAGGGGAGTGTTTGTGAACAATTATCCTCTTGTTTTAGTTCTTTTATCTTTCTTATTTGATTCAGTGTTTTGTTTCGATTGCTTGTGAAAAAGGTGGTTTGTTTTGTTTCGATTTGTATATTGACACTTTCAATATATGTAAATGGTACTATGTGCTTAGCAAATGATACTATTTTTATTTATAAATAACACTTGCAATATATGTTGTTAGGCGTTGTTGATTGTCAGTTGCCTCGATCTTGCATAATTTTTGAGATACCAACATCCACTTTCATCCGCATTGGATGTTTTTTAGTTGGAACTATATAGTGTTTTTTATATAATATGATGGTGTCAATTTTACAAGTTAATAGTATCATTTGTAGAACTATATAGTGTTATTTATATGTAGTGTCATTTGTAGAACTATATAGTGTTATTAATATAACATGATGATGTCATTTTTATAAGTTAATAATGTTAGAACTTAATGTTTTGTGATCCTAAAAGTTGCATAGGTATATATCTCACGGACCCTCTAATCTTTGGATCCATTGCTCAAACAACAAAATCCGCCCCCTCTTTGGATTGATTTTCTGGTGGCGTTACAGGCGCAATCAGCAGATTTTCTTTGATGTTAATGGTGAGTTTACACTGTTAGAACTATAAATTTATATCGATGAATAGATGTTTTTCATCTGGTTATGGTGTTTTCTTTCCGTGTCTGTATTTCTTGAGTAATGAACAGTTTATCTAACTGGTTTTGGTTAGTTATTAACTTCCTCTGTGCACTTTTGCACCACTGAGCCCGACAAGTTTCTTTTTATAACTCATAAAACTGCTCCAGAAAGGGAATGTTGACTGATGCTTCTCAGCTGCACCTTTGTGTTTTCAAACTTACTTGACCAGAAGTTATGAGGCGTGTAGGTCTACAAAAATACTTGACATCACAGCATCCCTTGCAACATGACTAATAGAGGTTGAAAACTTTAATCATCTTATTATTCTTGAACAATCCGTGTTACCTGGGGAGAATTAACTGGTACAAGCTTTGGTTTGCTCCTTTTTACATCATAGTTCATACAGAGAAAGTCGTACGATAAAAGCTTCGATTTTCTAATACATCAATTCGTTTCGATTGTTGCTGTGAATTCAGGAGGAAAAAAAATGCTCAAAATCGGCATTGTCGTCGTATTGATACTATTGAGATTGAAATGAGGCTTGATCGACAAAAAAACTTAGCAGTATTTCAATCTCTGGAATAGGTACTTGAGTTATTTTTTACAGCTGCCAACAGAGTGCAAGCTAGAGATACCGAGCAGCAATGGGTGAAACTTTCGAACTCACAGCTGCAGATATTACTTGTGCCTTTCTGGATTATTTACAGACGTTTTTTGTGTATGCAATTGCAGGTTGCTTATAGGCAAAAACTAGCTTTGCCTAAGAATTCCTTTAGACAGACGGACTGCTTGCTCTGGGGAAGGCTCAACCTTTTGTAAGAATTTCTGGTCGAGAAATTACTTCGAGGCAGTTGAAGGTGAAAGCGGTGGTCTCAAGGGATGTTTGGTTTTTATAGTTGAATAGGAATCCATGCCATATTCTTATGGACTTTTCATAACATAATTGATTTTGGAGAAATGTGGTAAACTAGATAAGCAAATTGAGCTGTTGAAGCAGAAGTTATGAATTATTGGTCAAGGAGAAGTCTTCAATGGAAAATCAACTAGAACAGTCGTTTACAATGTTATAAAGTTGACACTTTCATTATATGTAAATAACACTATGTGCTTTAGTAAATGATACTATTCTTTTTCTTTTTTGTGTGTTGGATCGTTGGTTGGTAGCAAAGAAGTAGGAAAAGCCTACTAGTTGATGTGGGGTAGTAGATGAGTTTGGTTTGTCAATATATTTTTATTAAGTTATAAATTTTATACTTGCAACTAGCTTTCATTCTTTAGTTGGGGTTGGATTCTGAATCTCTCTTTCGAAGAGGTTTCTGAATCTCTCAGCCACACTAGGACCAACAGATGACATCCTCGGACGTTTGTCTGAATTCGTAGTATGCAACAGCTCTTCCCACCTCTCAGCAATGTCATCTCTATCTTCAAAATCAAACATCCTCACGAATTCTAACATCGTGGGACGTGCATCTGGATCACTCTGAGTGCAGATGAGAACCATTCACATCAACTTCTCCACCTCTTCTTCCACGTAATTTCCTCTGAGATCTGGATCAATCATCACTTCAAACTTTTTCTCCTCGCATAATTCACTTACCTGTACAATTATAAGTCCCCAATGACAAAAACGTTATTCTTTGTGCATATTTGGCTCTTTTTGCACTTGGTCTTTTTGTAGGATCGTGTGGTAGTTTGAATTAAGAGATCAAAAAGAGGATAGACCAACACTTACAAAATAACTAATGGGGGAGCAACAAAGGATCAGAAGAATAATAGAGTATTGAGATTATTAGAATGAGTCAAAAAGCAAGGCTTACCAAATCCAATAACTTCACGCTGCCGATACAGGGGAGCTCATGAAGAAGATGAGGAATTTGCTTCCTCAAGAAGAAAGACCCCATAACTAAACACATCACTTTTCTCTGTACACTTACCGGTGGAGAGGTACTCGGGGGCTATATGACCCACTGTTCCTACCACACCATGATACAATGAAGTATTGGAATGAAACTATATCATTTATACAATGAAACAATGCAAGTTAAAACTACAAGAATTGAAAGGAAACTATATCATTTATATAATGAAACAATGCAAGTTAAAACTACAAGAATTGGAATGAAACTTAATGGAAGTTAAAACTACAAGAATTAGAATGAAACTATATCATTTATATAATGAAACAATGCAAGTTAAAACTACAAGAATTTAATAATTGATTGTAAAGTGGCATTAACACAAGATAACTCACATTACGTCGAGCAAGATCAAGGCGATTCCATATGACCAAAAGAACCAGTTCAGTGAGTTCACCTTTCTCAGCAGCTTCCACTATTCTCTGCACTCCAAAACAATAAATTCTTCATTTACCCAAAATGAAACTAGACAATATAGCTAATTCGAGACAGATGGTGCAAAAAAGGCGTTGATTTGTTATATATGTTGTGTTTAATTGAAATTAATGCAAGAGTACCTCTTCGACCTCTTCAGCAGATCTTATGAAGCTGGAAACCAATTTCTTGGCTTTTTCGAAGGTCTTCGTCGCGATAATTCTTGGGGCGCAAGCCGATTTCGTGGTATTCATCAACCTTTCTCTCTTCTTCCTCATCTTCCTCTGCCCGCCTCTTCTGAAACTCCTTGGTCTTTTCCCGTTGCCTCGCTTGCCATTCCTATATTATTTATATAATGAAACTATATTATTTATATAATGAAACAATGCAAGCTAAAACTATAAGAATTGGAATGAAACTATATCATTTATATAATGAAACAATGCAAGTTAAAACTATAAGAATTGAAATGAAACTATATCAGTTATATAATGAAACAATGCAAGTTAAAACTACAAGAATTGAAATGAAACTATATCATTTATATAATGAAACAATGCAAGTTAAAACTATAAGAATTGAAATGAAACTATATCATTTATGTAATAAAACAATGCAAGTTAAATTCATAATTGGGAATCACCTTCTTTGCAAATCCAGTGAGCAACAAACACTACTTTCCAAATTAGCTCGAATTACTCTTTTGGAGCAACTCTTTTGCACAATAAAACACTATTATTTACTGCAACTAGCACTACAAAATTTCCCAGAAACTCATCAGAAATACCTTAGAAATTAGCTCCAATTACTATCGTGTTTTTATCTACAATTAGCTATCGAAAAACTCACGGCCTCAACTCCTTCAACCACAAAGACTATTACGACATCTCTGTGATGGAAGCTTCAACTTCTCCATGGAGTTCCGCCCCAAAACCAACGGCTGCACCCGCCCTATCCGCTGCACCGCTGACATCGTCACCGCGCTCAAAGTCCTCGGCGGCTGCCACAACCCCTGCACCGTTTTCAAAACCACGCAGCAATCGCCGGAGAAAATGGTACGAACGGTGGAGAGGAGTGAAGAAGACGGTGAAGACGAAGAAGCAGGGGAAGCTTCAAGAAGAAAATGGTAGAAACGCGGTGTCTCTTTTTCGGGAACGGTGAAGTAAAAAAAATCTACTGAAAGTAAAATTAATTGAACGACCCGTGTGGTATCCATATTAATGCGGGTATGACCCGGGTGCACCGTGTACCTGGGTGCACCCAAGAGTGCCTCTTTAAACTATTGTTTGATGACCACTAAATAATGTATGTATAACTAGAATTAGATGTTTGATAGGTTCTGCTAAAATAATTTAACAGATATATTAGATGTTGATATTACATGAATACCCTCTATTAATACAAGAAAATGACAAAATTATCCTAAGCATAATTGGGGGGGAAGAAAAAAACTAGTGATTGAACACGTAACCCCCACCCCTTGTGCAGCATACTGCAGACACCTTCCCCCCCCCCCGCCAAACCCACCCCCTTCTACCCCACCTCTATCTTCCTTGTTCCCCAGGCAAGTTACGCCTCCCCATCTTTTCTCTGCCAACAAAAATTTCACAGCCTTCTTCCCTATAACGTCGCCATACCCCCAACGAAAATTCATGTTTTCTGTCGCCCTCACCCAAAATAAAATCGCGCCTCGTCTCCCTGTCGTCGTCGCGAGCAGCTCGCACCTCCTCCTGTAAGCTTGCACCAGCCCCTCCTCCCAAAAATTGCGGCCGAACCACCCACTTTTACCTCTCCTGTCAGTAAGCTTGCACCAGCCCCTTTCAGATTTGTATCGAAAGCAAATAAATTTGGCGAAAGAGAAAAGCATTGAGAACAAAATCTTTACATGCCCACAAATAGAATTTCGCAGATCTTACCTTCAAGGGGATTTGACGAAAATCTCATCAAAGGACTGAAGAATTCATATTTTGAAGTAAATTGAGGGATAAAATTGTAAACACAATTTGTAATCTTAAACACTGTTCATCCCAATATTACTGATCAGGGGGTGAGAGCCGGATTTGGTTTCTAAGAGGAACAGTGTTTTTCAGCGGGCTTAGAGATTAATGCGGGCCTGGAGTATTATTAATAAAGCCTATCAAACTGTGACAAATGGTGAGAAATATAACATATCTCACCTAATAATCCCTATCAAACACAATTTATCAAGCCCACACACAACCACAAATTAGGCTTTAAATTTTTTTTACCGTTAATACGTATTTTTCTCTAGAAAATTCTATGTAGCTGGTGACATTAAGCGGCAGTAGCAAAATCCTCAGCCACGCACAAGCGAGTGGCGCAATCGCGATCGCGGCCGCAGCTTTAGAGGCGCAGACCCGACGGCGGCGTGGAGGCGCAGCTATATTGTTTTAATAAAAAAAATTGAGCAGTAACTGCGTTCTGCGTAAGTATTTAGTTTAGGGAAATTTCATGCTTTTTCTATTAAAAAAAAGAGCAAAATTTATAGAGTGAATTTTGAAAATACTCACTTTCCTTTAGTAAAATTAAAAATTAGCCACTAACATAATTTGTTTTTAAAATACTCATTTTACTCCTTCAAACACTACCCTTTAAAAAAATTCCGCATTTCACAACTAAGTGGAATTCACAATCATAATTTTTTGATTTTGAATTCACAACCAGAGTGAATTCACAACCAAAATTTATTTTGGTTGTGAATTCAAGTAGTTGTGAATTTGAGTTTTAAAGTTTGAATTCACAACTAAAAACATTAATTGTGAATTTACAACTAGCAATAGAGTTGATTGTGAATTCGAGATTTAAAACTCGAATTCACAACTAATACTAGCAATTCTAGAATTCACAACCAGTATTTATTTTGGTTATGAATTCAAATAGTCGTGAATTTGAATTTTAATGTTTGAATTAACAACCAAAACAACTAGTTGTGAATTCGAGCTTTAAAACTCGAATTCACAACCATGATTTGTTTTGGTTGTGAATTCAAGTAGTCGTGAATTTGAATTTTAAAGTTTAAATTCACAACCAAAACAACTAGTTGTGAATTTGAGCTTTAAAACTCGAATTCACAACCAGGATTTATTTTGGTTGTCAATTCAAGTAGTCGTGAATTTGAATTTTAAAGTTTGAATTCACAACCAAAACAACTAGTTGTGAATTCGAGCTTTAAAACTCGAATTCACAACTAGTTGTTTTTTGTTGTGAATTCAAGTAGTTGTGAATTTGAATTTTAAAGTTTGAATTCACAACCAAAAACAACTAGTTGTGAATTCGAGCTTTAAAACTCGAATTCACAACCAACACTAACGATTCAGTTGTGAATTCTAGTTTTAGTTGTGAATTCCAGAATATTAAGTTGTGAATTCGTAGATGTGGTCGTGAATTGAAGAACGTTAAGTTGTGAATTCATAGATCTGGTCGTGAATTCAAGAATATTAACTTGTGAATTCAAGTTTTAAATAAATTCACAACTATAAACAATGTTAGTCGTGAATTCGAGTGAATTCACAACTAGAAATATTGTTGGTCGTGAATTCGCGTGAATCCACAACTATAAATAACATTAGTTATGAATTCAAGTTTTAAATGAATTTACAACTAAAAATATTTAGTCGTGAATTCGTGTGAATTCACAATTAGAAATGTTGTTGGTCGTGAATTGACGTTAATTCACAACTAGAAATATTATTAATTGTGAATTCTAATTTTAGTTGTGAATTCATGAATATTAAGTTGTGAATTCATAGATCTAATTGTGAATTCAAGAACATTAAGTTGTGTTCACGATATTCTTATTTCACATTCTAATTCAACCTAATAATTTCTCTCACGAATTTCATCAAACACCTTACGTGCAACTACCATTTAACCCAATTTCGAGTAGAAATCCAAAAGCGACGTCTGCATGAAAACAACCTCACAGAAACCCAACTCCCCAGGTCTTTAAATAACAAAATTATTAAATATGAATCGTGCTAAATGTGAGAGAGATCAATGGTCATCATCACGAAAATTGATCGAAATAGTTACAAGATTAGAGAACGAAAAGTAACTTACTTCTATTCATAAATTATTTACTTACAAGACTAAACCTAACAGCTAAAATATATAAGAGAAACAAGTGCTCAACATCAGATCTAGAAAAGGTGAATAACACAACAACAAAACTAAGCCTTTTCGGTGATTTGGTTTCAGAGGCTTTCTCCGCCGCCGCCGCATACTTCTTCTCAATAGCACCGGATTAATGTTGGGCAACACTCCGTCATTAGCGATGGTGAAGCCGTGAAGCAATTTCCCCAATTCATCGTCGTTCTGCACCGCCAACTGCACATGCCTCGGCCCTAATTCCCAATTCAGGAGCCCTAATTCCTAAATCAAATTGAGCTTTTGGCGATTTTGTGGATATGGTGCAGCTTCGATATGTCCGCCGGAGAGAGAAAGGGGAAGATCTTTGCCAGCGGTGGTGCTGCGACCACCACGCCGCCGGAATCGCCAACTCTATTGCGGACGACGATGACAACAAAGGTGGCGGTGGATGGGTGGCGAGGACGATAGAGAGAGAGTGAGTGAGAGTGCCGGTGAGGGAGGAAGGGGGAGGGATACCGAGAAGAGACAGAGAGGGAGAGAGAGAACAGAGCGACCGAGAGAGAGACGGAGATGAGAGAGTGAGATGTGGGTATTTTTTTAATTTTTATCTTAGAGGTAATTTAGTCATTTAACACAAAAAGTGGGTATTTTTTTTTAAGTTTTTATTTGAGTGGATAAATTTTAATTTTGCTATATGAAAGTGGGTACTCTCATGTATTAACTTAAATTTATATTCCAATATATTGAAAAGGCACATCAATATAAGCAAAAATGGGAAAAAAACTTGACGTCCCTCTCTCTCTCAAACCCTAACCCTATTCTTGAGATTTGATCACACCGTCACCGTTCATGACTTCCGACCGTCTGCTTCCGACGTCGGCAGACCAGAGTGGCCTTAATCTCCCTCCGGTCTCAAGTAACTTCAACTCCCGTTCGCTGAATGCTTCAGTTCGCGAGTTCAGCCGCGTACCTTAAGTTTCCATCAATGGTTTAAACCCTAACATGGCTGTCAATACTAGCGGCGGCTCTCTTGCGCCGCTCTCTGGAGGGAAATCAGATGTCGGACATGGTCTTTCTTTCAGGGCTGGACCCTCGTACGCGACTGTCACCGCCCCTACTCGTGTCAAAAAACTGGATCTTCCGGTGCATAAGTTCCAAGCCTTGCATCCCTTCAGGGCTGAGGATAAAGGAGTCCTGAAAGTGCCTAAGGATATTCAAAATTTTCAGGCGAACAAGTTCAGGTTTGCTTTGATTGGAAGGTTTTTGATGAACAAAGGCGAGAAGCCACGTACTACACGTGAGTTGAAACACGAATTGCAATCATGCTGGAGAATTAAAAATACTTGGAGTCTAATGCCGATGGGAAAGGGATTCTATACGTTGAAATTTCAATCTAATGAAGATAAGGCAATTGCGAAGTCACAGATGATCTGGGAGCTCTCAACAAGATCGCTACGTCTCCGAGAGTGGGTCGGGTATTTTAATCCTTACAAGGAATCCTCATCTCTTGCGAATGTTTGGGTACGCATATTACTATTTGCCTGTGGAGTTCTGGCATCCAGAGGTCTTAGCTGGGATTGGGTCTGGTTGGGGCAGCCGCTTAAAATTGATGGGAACTCGATTGATGATAAAGTGGCGCATTATGCACGTATCTTGGTCGAAATCGATCTTGCGCAGCCGCTCGCGGAGAGCATGATGATTGATGGGGGTGACTATTCTTTCCGCTCTTTTGTACGAAATGTTGATCTTAGCTATGAGTTCCTTCCGCTCTTTTGTACGAAATGTAAGATCATTGGACATTTGGTGGATCGATGTCGTAAGGGGAAGAAGGTGGAAAAGCAGCCGGTGGAGGTGCCTAAACCAAAGGAGCCGGAATGGCAGGTGGTTGGTAAAATTGAAAAATCGCAGTCAGCCCATGATAAACATTTGGATGCCATGGAGGGCATTACCTCTGAAGTGTTTTCTGACGAGGAGGCGGAGCAAGAGAAAGATCTCTCGGGGCGAGATTTGCTGGAGCTGGCTTGCCGGAAATCTCCGATGAGCGCTAATCAATTCACTGCTTTGGAGCTTTTGGATGCGGAGGACAATATTGACATGATAGGGAATGCGGAGATCCCGATGAATGTGACATCTGATTTGGCTGAGCTGAATGGCAGAACTGGATTTGGAGCAAAGCTGAAGGGAAGAACTGGACCTGGTGCTGAGCTGAATGGGAGAGCTGGATCTGGCGCGAATGGCGGAATGGGATCTGGAGCAGAGTTGACTGGCAGAACTGGAGCTGGATCAGAGCTAAATCTAAGTGTTGGCTCTGGCGTAGAGCTGAATGTCAGAAATGGATCTGGAGCAGGACTGAATGAGAGCGCTAGCGCTGGTGCAGAGATGACTGGCAGAACTCGTCCTGGAGCAGCGCAGAAGGTGAGCGCTGGCTCTAGCGCTGAGCTTAATGGCAGAGCTGGATCTGGAGCAGAGCTGAATGTGAGCGTTGGCGCTGGCTCGAAGCTGCATGACAGCATTGGAATTGGAACAGAGCTGAATGTGAGAGATAGCGCTGGTGCAGAGCTGGCCGGCAGAACTGGACCTGGAGCAGGGCTGAAGGTGTGCGCTGGCTCTGGCGAAGAGCTGCGTGGCAAAATTGGAGCTGGAGCAAAGCAGAGAGTTTGGACTGATTCTGAGCTAAAGAGTGCGGACTCTGGTGCAGAGCTGAAGGGCAAACCTGGATCTGGCATAAAGCTGCTTGTGAGAAATGTCTCTGACGCAGAGCTGAAGGGCAGAGCTGGAGAGCGGATTGTGAGCGCTGGCTCGGGGGCAAAGCTGCATGGCAAAGCTAGATCGGGAGAGGAGTTGAATGAGAAAGTGGGCGCGGGCGCAGAGCTGAAGGGCAGAACTGGATCGGGCGATTTTGAGACGTCAGAGCTGAATGATATAATGAGTTCGGGTCGGATTACAACGCAAAAGCAGAATGATATTGTTGGCTCAGGAGAGGTGTCACAGCCCAAAACCCATTTAATTATTTGATTATTCGTTTGATTTCATTATTTATATTTTAATTATTTTTTAAATCATGAAAAGAATATTTATATGGCAAGTTCGTGAATTATATAGTCGCGCCCCTAGTTAGATAAATAATTTTAAGTTACAGATTATAAATTTAGCAAATCAAAATTCTTATGCTCAAATTAGGCCTAAATAAATATTTACAAAATTTCATTGGGCCTTAATCATTATTTATTTGTTTTAATGGGCTAACATTTACTAAAAGCCCACCACCTTTAGTAATTCATCTGCATTTATCCTGAGTAGTATTACTGATTTTTGAAAAGAAGTCAAAATAGCAAGTACGTGTTTTCATCTTCAGCCAGATTTCATTTTTCCTTTTTCAGCCACATATTTTAACTTTGTATTCTTGGGGATCAAGTATAATTTCCTTCACCAAAATTTATGCATTCTTGTCAGCCTCTTATTTTGCATTTCGTGCATCACACAATTTTCACCCTATTTAACCTTCATTCCATCACCCCCAATCTGTAAACCCAGCAGCAACCGACTTACTTGTTCCCTTTCACAGTTTCATCACATAACTCAATCTGCTCTTTTCACTGCAGAATTCCATTGGTAATTTTAATAATTTCTGCAAAGTTATTTCATTTCAGTATCTCAATCGTTTCTCCAATTTCTGCCCAAAACCAAAATTTCCAAATCCAAACATGCATACACACATCATTAGATCTAGTGTTTGTAATTCATAAGAAATCGAAAAGAAATACATATTCATTGATTTTACAGAAAACAAACTTAGATTTAGAAACCTATAGTGATAAAGGGAGTTGGGATGAAATGGGGTGAGGAGCTACTCGCCGGAGCTATGACCGCCGCCACATATGAGAGGCGGCGGCGAAGAGAAGAGGAGGCGGCGGCGCGGTGGTCTCGGCCATTGCTGCGCTGTCCTGCCGAGAAGAGGGAGGAGGTGACTGGGTGGTTGCTGACGTCGCGAGAACGGCGAGGCGGCGCTGCTGCCGGGCAGGAGAAGGTGGTGACAGGCGGTGCGAGAAGCGCCGGAGAAGGGGGAGGGGCGGCAGGGGTCGATGGAGGAGGGGGCGCGGCCGCGACTGGTGCGATATTTATTTATAAACCCTATCAAATAGCTATAAATATATATATAATTGATTTAGTTTAATATCTAATGAATTAATATATGCTTATAAGGAGCGTTCGGTTGTTGAGATAGAATAAGCATGAGAATATTCGAGATTAAGTTAGCCCGAGATTAATTTTACTATAGGGGGTAAGCCATGACTCACAATGCAAGACTATTCTTACGTGGCATTGTCCTGAGATTTAATACCGGACCGTATCTACCCAACCGAACAAGATATTATAAGATTAATCTAATCTAATCCTGTCTAATCCTTCAGACCCAACAACCCCTAAATATATAGTATTTTATTTATAAAAGAGGTGATCTTGGGTACAACCGGATGTACCGTACAACCGGGTTGCACCCTCACTTAGACCCTGACTCGTATCCTTACCTGAACGCATATCCTGATTGAAACTGTATAAATAACACAATTCTGGGCGTGGGTCAACCCGATCGTACCCAAGTTTTTGTATTTGCAAAATTACCTTTACAACAAAATAGTACTCCCTCCGTCCACGAAACAAAGTTCTACTTGCCCATAAATATTTGTCCACCAAATAAATTCGTACTCTGCTTTTTGTACATTTACACCCTCCTTTATTTCCTATATTTATTACCCTTTGTTACTAATGGACCCACCCTAAAAGTAATCAAATGTCAAAATCATTACCTTTTTATTCCACTTACAAGTTACAATACTTTTATTAGCTTTCTTAATCTCTGTGCACTACCTTTTTATTCCACTCATAACACCTTTATCAGCTTTCTTAATCTTTATATCCAGCATGAAATGAGAACTTATTTCGTGGACGGATGGAGTATCTCCTATTCTTTAAATAAGTCGTTTGAGGCTCTTTGAGTTTGTTAAATTTATGTCGCTTTTTAATTTCTATCAAAAAATGACCTTATGTTTCAACTTCTTGATTAATTTGGTTCAATGTACATTGATTTCTAAGGTAATTAAAGTATCAATTATGAAAGATAAATTGAGGATTTTTTTTTTAATAAATTACACAAGTAAATAAAGAAATTTAAAGACCGCACGACGGTGGACTCGAGAATCTAGGAAGACCTTAGGTATTAATCTCCTACCACTATGCCAACACACGCACACAATTGAGGAATTTCTTATCTTCGTAATATATGTGTCCATGCATACAACAACTTAAGTAAAGAATAAGAAGTAATATGTAACAAGGATATAATAGGCAATATTTTGTGCCCAAGACTTTTTATTAGTATAGATTTGTGCATCTACAATTAGATTAAAGGAAATTAAAAAATTAAAGAAAACCTTGATTGAATTAACATTATAACCTGAAAAGAATGTAGACGACCTAAAATCAAGCGATTCAACCAATCAAAAAAGGTAAAACTTACAAAAAACAATTGAGATAATTTAAGCAATTCTAGGCTTCTTTCCACAAATATTTGATTTTTCTCTTACCACATGGAATCCCGCTTAGAGATCCTCAAAGAGAACACTCCACCGTATATGCAGGCGCTTTATCTATTGTGTTAAGTCAATTACACAAGTGAGATCTAGAAATTTCTGGAGTTACTATACTTGAACAAATGCTTTTCTTGGGCAATGAGGTGCACGTAAGAAAGCATCAGAAGCTTCTAAAAAAGTATATCAGAATCAATCACAAAGCTTTCCTGCATATGATAACGCCACAGAGAATGGAAACAAAAGCCACAAGAGCTCCATCTCTACACAACCCAAACTCAGTCCACGTCAAAGGCTTTTTTACATCGACCAATGATTGTCTGAAACGTTCGCTCAGATCATCCAGTGACCCTGAGTTATCAATCACAATGTCTGCTTTCGTCTTCTTCAAATCCAGAGGCATCCGAGCATTGATTCGACTGTTAGCATCTTCGGCTGTTGTTCCATCTCTTGACATAAGACGCTCGAGCTGAGTCTTAGGGTCCACCCAGACCACAATAATGGGCTTAGTCCATTTGTCCATTTTGGCCTCAAATAACAGTGGCACATCGAGGACAATGATTTTACAGCCCTTCATCCACAACTTGAACACTTCCAGAAAAATCCTACTGGAAATATAAGGGGCCAGCAACCTGAAAACAAAAATTAAATTTATTAAAATAACTTATAGTCTTAACATAGTCTTAACATCATTAAAACATCTCATTGAAGGCCATAAAGGAGATATTACGAGAAATGCGAAGAGATGCTGCCAAACTTCACTCCTAGAAGTTCTTTAGAAGAAGAAAGGTTCACAACAGTGTCTATCAAATACCAATCATTCAGGCTAAGGAAAACTCCATTAGCCATAAAGGGCAACAAAGGCAGTTTGTTCCATAACAGTTTAGTGCCAATTCAACAACATAAACATCATTTACGCTAAAATGATATTTGCACTTCAACTTTCAAACAAAGCATAAAAATAAGCACAATCTTCATCTCTAGATAATAGCTTACAATTCTGAATGCAAGGTTAGGCTTATCAAGGCCTAAATTGGGAAGTGAGACATCTAATTACAGTTGAAAACAGATACACTAACATTCAAAGCCTCAAAGCCCCTAATATATATCTAGTAAGACAGGTCGAGAGCCCGAATAAGCCACACATGGAAAACACATTTCACCATATCTCTCTATGACAGTTTCCAACCATCCTCCTCTATCTAAAGAGTTCTATGCTATACCTGAATCCAAAGACATTCTAAATGAAAATCTTTTGGCCCCATGGCCTTTTTGACTTGGTACATGAATTGGACAGTAAAAAAATGCAACGTATCTTACATTATTCACCTCATTCTCCGCAAATAACCACACTTATAGTCTCCATTGTCAAAGTTACAACATTCAAGAAGTAAAACTTCAATCTTAACTCGGAACATAACAGAGCTACCAACTTCAATACATAACTCTACTAGATGACATGGTACTCAACCATTATTTATCAACTAGAGAACAATTCATCAAAATTAGAACTATAATTCAATTTTTTTTAATCAAATAAACTCTTGCACTGCAGCATAAACATTACCTATTAAGTAGCTGACGCTTATTAAGATCATTGAACACAATTTGCCCTAGCTTCGGCCGATCGACTTCCCCGCTGGGCAGCAAAATCTCGTTGCCGAACGCAGCCACCACTTTCCTCCACCCACCAGTTCCTTTCTTCAGAACATTCTAGAACTCAACACAAAATACATTGCACT
This sequence comes from Salvia miltiorrhiza, assembly GCF_028751815.1. Classification (NCBI taxonomy): domain Eukaryota; kingdom Viridiplantae; phylum Streptophyta; class Magnoliopsida; order Lamiales; family Lamiaceae; genus Salvia; species Salvia miltiorrhiza. The sequence goes on along the minus strand of NC_080393.1, from coordinate 22,001,116 downwards.
ACGTCAAACATGAAACAACACAAAGAAGACTATGATTTTCTGAATCAGTAAAATGAATAATTTCTGTGCATAGATTAGGGCATACGCGAGCTACAACGTCAGCATCGACGACGGGAATACCCTGAGCTTTGAAGAGATTTGAAACCGTACTCTTGCCCGATCCTATGCCGCCGGTCAGTCCGACAATCCTCATTGTGAAGAAGTGCCGCCGGAAATTGAAATCCGGTAAATTTGCCCCAGATTTTGAAGAATTCGCTTCAGAGATTTTTTGCTGGGAAAAATTCGCTCTCAGCTGGGATTAAACTAAAAAAGATAACTAATGGAACTATGGAAGTGTTGGGCTGAAAGCGAAGTGGCAGATATATTTTACGCTACAATTTCATTTTTTAATGGACATTTATTTTAAATAAATTAACAACCAATAATCAATCCCACAATTATAATAAGCCTTTAGGGTCCGTTTGAGTGCGCGATATAGAAATGAAGGTATTAATTATATAGAGATAATTAATCCATATTTTGTGAGTTTAGTTATTTAAACTAGGCAAAATCTTGTGTGCACCCGGGTGTATGGTACATCCGAGTCGTACCCTGTTCAGATCCTGACCCGTTTGACCATATCCTGACCCGTTTTCGTTTTAAAAAATAGTAATAATTAAAAGGTCAAAGTCAACTTTTAACCTTTTTTACCTGGCTTAATTAAACTAATCTAGCGAAAATCAAAGAGAAACCCTTAGCTCTAAGTAAAATTGAACGAAAAATTGAAGAGCCCCCACCGCACAGTCCGCCATGAAGAGCCACCGCACATATAAAAAAAGGGAACATTAGAGATCTAAAGATAAACCTTGCTCTTCTTCCTTAAAAAACATATCAAAATTTAGGTTGCAAGCTATTCCTCTTAATCCTCTACACAAGACAACAAGAGATGGAATAGCATTTCAAGAATGTTAACTCATACGTAATGCACAAGAAAATTAGGCAACATAATACATAATCTCAATGAAGCATATCAACTGAAAACATATATATCAAAAACATATATCAAAATGAAAACATATCAAGTGAAAATGCAAACATATCAAAATGAAAACATATCAAAATGAAAGCATATCAACTGAAAACATATCAACTGAAAACATATATCAAAACATATCAAAACATATCAACTGAAAACATATCAAAACATATAAAAAAAGGGAACATTAGAGATCTAAAGATAAACCTTGCAGCAAATGAGCTAAAGACACTTCCTGCTCCAAAACAGATATGAAAGATATAAAGACACCAAATTCTCTCACCCACCTCACCTACAAGTATCATCAACAATAACTATCAACATTTTTAGGCTCTACACACATTTCTAAACAAAATTCAAAGAATTATGGAAACTATATGTATTTCAATGAGCAAAGCAAGATGAAATGAAGCTATTCACACTCAAATTCATTCAGACACCTAAAATAATTAGGGATCAAACCCGCAAAGAATTTCACGCAGCACTCAAAATCAAGAACAATTACCCAGCAAGACTTTTATGCAATATTTCATAGACAATAAAATTTCAGCAAGATTTCAACAAGATTTCAGATAAAATAGAACCTCTTTGGCAGATCGTGCTGCACTGCTGCTGTCGCGCCGAGGAGGGGAGGGCCGTTGGTGTCGCTGCTGTTGTCGCGCCGAGGCCGAGCTGGGAAGCAGTCGGTGCCCGGTGACCGGTGGTGGCAGATGATGCTAATGTCGCGCCGGACCGTGCTGCACTGCTGCTGCTGTTAAGATCGTCGGATCTTCGCTGGAAAGATGAGCCGCCGTCGTGTCGGAGTGTGCCGTCGCGCCGGAGTGCGTGTCGCCGGTCGCCGGCAACCGAGAGAGAGATGATCGATTGGGGGTGGCTACTGGCTGCTGCGTGCAGACTGCAGCGTGCTGAGTTAGGCTACTGGCTGCTGCTGATCGAATAGGGAGGGAGTTAGGGTTTGTGTGTAATTCAAATTCACTAGAGGGTAGGGCTCTAATGGGCTTAGGAGTTGGGCCATTTTGTGGGCTCAGAAATATATTTAATTTTGGGCTTACATATAATATATTATATATATAATTGTTTGAGCTCGATTAGGCTCGCGAGCCTAACGAGTCGAGTATCAAGAAAACTCGAACTCGGGCTCGATACCTAATCGAGTAGCTCGAGCTCGACTAACATCGAGTCGATTTCGAGTAATTTTCGAGCCGATCCCGAGTAACTCGCGAGCTAGCTCGACTCACTTACACCCCTAGTTGGGGAGGGGGAGGTGGGGTTTGAACTCGAGATCTCACTGTTCATATGAACACATGTCGCATCGCTTGGTGTTCCCTTGGGGTCGGTAGATATCAATTTTTCACAATTATCAAATAATACGACCAAATGATAGGTAGACGTAATTCACCGAGCTTATTTATACTCAAGAAAATCATCTGCACACAGCACACTGCACTGATAAAAATAAGAACTTAAACACTCCATTTTTGAAGGAGAAACTTGCCGAGCTATACAAGAATAGTAGAAGTATTCACCGAAAGTGGATTGAATTCAAGTTCCGCCGCAGACTGTGGAACATTCATTCGCACAATTCCATGTCCAAGCAAGGATTCTACCAGACCGCAAAACAAGTTTTCACCTCAGTATCTACTTCAAAATCCAATCAACACACCGCTAATTTGATTGCCAAATCCCTCATCAATTCGACCCCAAAATCTCTCAAAATTTCACAATCTCTCATTTCCAAACTGAACCCGCATATCACACACCATGTTCTCTCGAACCCACGAATTCCCAGCTCTTGTTGCCTGCGTTTCTTCAAGTTTCTGCGGACGAATCAGTCTATCACTCCTCCAAAACCCGATCTTGAATCGCACATCATAATCATTCTGCGGCTGTTCGGAGCTAGAAAATTTGCGGAGGCCAAGAATATTTTGAGCGCTGCTGTTGTAGACGAAGATCTTCGATGCCCGTTTTCGGAACTAACTTCGTTAGTGAGTAAAAGTTGTGTAGAACCCGGTGTAAAGATTAAATTATTTGATATGTTATTTAGGGTTTATGCTGACAATAGAAAGTTTGATGAGGGTTTGGAGGTTTTCGAGTATATGGTCAATAGCGGGTTCGAAATCGACGAGCGTTCTTGCATGGTTTATCTGGTTGCTTTGAAGAAATGCAACCGTTTTGGCTCCTTGTATGATTTCTTTCAGAAAATGGTAGAATGCAATGTGATGATTACTGTTTATTCGATGACATTGGTTATTGATGGATTGTGTAAAAGAAAGGAAGTCGAAAAGGCAAGAAAATTGATGCACGATTTGGTTAGAAGAGGGGTTAAACCAAGTGCGTATACTTTCAACACTTTGATAGATGCTTATGTGAAGAAATCGGATCACGAGGGAGTGAAAGAGATCTTGGCTGCCATGGAGAAAGCAGGGGTGGATTTCAGTGTGGCCACATATACTATTCGGATCGAGTGGCAAGCGAAATATTTTGGGATTGAAGATGCCGTCAAGGTGTTTGAGGAAATGTCTGAGAGAGGTGTAGAGGCAGATGTTCATGTGTATTCATTGATGATCAGTTTATACTGTAAAGTAGGTGATATTAAGACTGCATTTGCTTTGTTTGATGAGTTGGTGGAGAAGGGGGTGGAGCCTAACGTCCTTACCTATGGTTCGTTGATACACGGCGTGTGCAAGATGGGGAACATGGAGGGAGCGGAAGTCTTGCTCGATGAGATGCAGAGCAAAGGAATAGACCTGAATCGAGTTATCTTCAACACGCTGATGGATGGCTACTGTAAGCAAGGGATGATTGATGAAGCTTGGAGACTGCAAAGTATTATGGAGAAGAAAGGATTTGATCCCGATGTCTACGTGTACAATATGATTGCTAATGGTTTATGCAGATTGAACCGGCATGAGGAAGCGAAGAAGGTGCTCTTCTCCATGGGCGTGGCACCAAATGTGTATTCTTACACCACATTGATCGATATATACAGCAAGGAAGGTAATCTCGTTGAAGCTAATAGAACGTTGCACGAGATGGAGAAGAATGGAGAGAACCCAAGCGTTGTGACCTACAACGCATTGATCCACGGATACTGCAGAAACAGACAGATGAAGGAAGCACACCAGTTAAGGAGGAGGATGGGAGCTAAGGGGCTGCTGCCAGATAGTTACACGTACACCTCTCTCGTGCAAGGAGAATGCATAGCCGGGGATATAGACAAGGCGCTGAAGCTCTTCGGAGAGATGCAGGCGAAGAATATAACTCCGGATTTAATAGCTTACACTGCATTGATATCAGGGTTGTCCAAAGAGGGGAGATCAGAAGAGGCTTTCAAATTGTACGACGAGATAAAAGATGCTGGTCTCACGCCCGATGATACCGTATACTCTTGTCTTGTGGGCAGCCTCCATGCTGCTCAAACTTAGTTTTGAAACCTCAGATGAGATCCTGAGATATTTACACAATTGTGATGTTTTTGTGGCTATAAGCCTATAAGCACATCATTTATGTGTAATATGCTACATTGCTTTGTTTATGTATCAAACAAGTAAAATTTTGCTCTATGACCTTTTGAGGATGATCTGAGACAAAACAAGAATTGGAAAGCAGATATAGCAAGGAAAATGCTTGTTTTAAACTGTGAAACACAACTAAATATCCAACAATTAGCATTCTACAGGAAAAAATAAATTATGGGGGAATAAAGTAAAGAAAAGCAAAAATAGTGGCAGTTTTATGTACATTCATAAGCAGGAGTGCCACATTGTGAGCAAATATAATACACAGCCCTTTAAACAATATATATGCAGACTAGATGAGCATATCTGTATAAGCTTCAAGCCCTTGGCTGTTTAGGCACTGTTTGAGCTTGTACAGCGCTCGGCTTTCAAGTTGTCTAACTCTCTCCTTTGATAATCCAAAACCGGCACCAATTTCAGACAGGGTTTTCTGATTGCCATCATCAATGCCAAACCTTGAACGAATTATCTTCCTCTCCCTAGGGTTGAGCACGCTCAAGAGATTTCGAACATGTTGTCTCATCAGCTGCTTTGATACGCCCACCTCTGGAATATCAATTGTGGTGTCTGCAGTGATTTCCTGTAAGAACACAAGGTAAACGTCCTCCATTAATTAGGGTAAAACGTGTACAAGATACAGAAGAATCGACTTTCTCAGAATTACATGAATATATTTTAGTCAGTGGCGTACCAATAACTTCCAGTTAGAAGATTCACCAGATGCCCGAAATAAAATAAAAATAATAAAATAATGATACCTGAAAGGTAGTAGGTTGATCCATCCACACGGGCTGTTGCATGGAAAGAGGCACTCTAGCACTGAAAAGCAATTTCTCCATTCTCTCTACTGATATTCCAGCACATGCTGATAGTTGATAACTCTTACAAATACCATAATTCTGGCCTGCGTAGCAACTGAAGTTCAATGTCATTTTCATGCTGATTAGGATCAACATCGTCACTCCCATCATGAGACAAAGATGCAGGTCCAAGTTGCCTATCAAGTGTTTTCTTCGACCAAAGAGGAACATAAAAATTATATCAAATATAGCAGCTCACATGACTAAGTTGACTAACACTCTAAAGAAGTTAAGTAATATCTTGCTGATTACATAATTGATAACCAAATGATTGCAGTGTAGAAGGTGGGAAGAAAATATACTAGCGCACCACAACACATTGTTTCTTTAATAAGTTGCACTAATTTGATATTTCAGCATCACACTGATAAATTTGCTAAGGAAACAATCTTACCTCTGACAAAGTTCATTCATCTGCTCCGCATATATTATTCTTCATCAGCATCATTAATCTAAACTGTAGGATTTTAATATTTGACATTCCATATTTAATTATCTCTCTCTCTCTCTCTCTCTCTCTCTCTCTCTATATATATATATATAATGTACGAATAGTGTATTTAGTTAATATGGTGAAATTTTCCCCATCTCTAGGATTTGAACTCAAATTTGGGCTATTCGTGCATTACAAACAACTTATTTGTAGATTTATACTGACTTATTTATAGATTTGTATTGGTGAATTCATTAATTTAATTCTACACAGTAAATTTGAATAAGTTTATATCGGTCATAGAATCTGAATATTTAATATTTCAGATTTATTTTCATTTATCATCATATTTGACAATCCTCATTGGATTCAAATTTACCATATAAAATGTAATTAACAAATAAGTCAATATAAATATATGAATAAGTTAGTATAAATCTACAAATAAGTTGTTTGTAATGCACGAATAGTCATTCGAATCTAGGTTCGAATCCTAAAGGGGGTGAAATTTTCATCATATTAATTAAATACAGTATTTTAAAAAAAATGTTAAACTCAAAGAAAGAAAAAACGCACTCACACTCTAGCCTTATAGGTGACTCGAACCCCCCAACCTATTGGTTAGAGGAGAAGTGTCTTACCAACATATTGTGCTTAATCGTCATATTAATTAAATACATTATTCGTGCATTACAAGCATCTTAATTATTTTTAAATTTATATTAACTTATTTATTATTTTTATTTTTCGCGAAATAGAACTGCTCTCACCTGATCCCAACGATTATATATATTATATCATGGAGTAATTTTAAATCATCCTCTGATCTCCAAATATTGCAACCTTAATGCTCACGTCATATATATGCAGATTCCTTGTGTTGTTATATCTACTATACTATTTAATTAGCTCCAACATAACGTGCGCAGATATGCATAGCATAGGTAGATGTTGATTAATTAGTTATCCGGTTATTGAGGAGTGGTTTTAGTTGTTTTCATTTAACAAATACTCCTCCATCTAACATGTTCTTATAGGCGGCCCGATGTTCTTTTAAGCAATCAAATACACCTAAATATCAAATTACAACCGCTAGCCGCCTTTTCATTAAATAAGCCCACACACAATGTGACAGAATATATGGTAGGTCAATCATTACAAACTTAGGGTTTTTAATCGTTTATTGGTTTTCAGCTTACATTTAGCATGGAATTAATTGTTTATTGGTTGAACTTCTCTTTTACCATTTTCACTTGAATTTTACTCTGTTCGTAAATACTTCCACCGTCCTCATTACTTTTAAACACGGAGATTAATGAGTTTGTAAAAAGTAAATAAAGTGAATTGGTAAAAATTATTTAAATACTAGGTATAGAGAGAAAATATATTGTCAAAAAAGAATAAGACATTATTATTAAAACTACCCAAAAAAGAAAGTATGACACTACTATTGAGACAGAAAGAGTATAAGTTCTAAACGATTTTATACCCGTCTAGTACTTTAATGTTACAGGAAAGTTCAAACTACTCTTCTCATTACATCATTGCTTTTTACATCATCCCTAAGATATCACTATCTTATGTTTGCCTGAATATCACTGAAGATTTGAGAGTAGTAGATGATATTATAAAGCAATGTGATCAAAGCCCAACATCATAAGTTAATAAAATATCAAACAAGCTGAAAATTGCTGAAATGCCAGAAGCTAGAGTACAAATTTCAGCAAATGGACATACATAGTAAGTAGTGCTCTATATCTTCTATTGGCTAATCTCATGTACAAGTTTTTGAAGCGTGTCGCTCGTGAGAGGAATGTACAAGCAGTCTTCACCATCTGCGTTTCTTCTCGTCTTCACCAATTCGTGATCCTTGAATTCTGTGAGATGAGCATTTAGAGTAATTTGGCTACTCACCAGAAAACGCTCTCGGCATACTGTGTATAAATTGTTCAATGGCATTCCTGCAAGGGAAAAAAACATCACATTTGTTATGCAAAGGCATATGTAGTAATTCACAGTAAGACTTAACCACTTGCCTTCTCCATCAGGATTGGCTAGCTGATGATCGACAACAACTTTGAACACGTTTTGAGCATTTGGCGTCAAACTCTGTAAAACTATTGAAGCCGTCTTCACAGTTTGTGTGCTGCCACTGTGAGCTAGAATCGGAGGAAAGAATATTCCTTCGACCTTGTAGGGTGCATAGGTAGGAACGTGGTACCAGTACCAATTGAACTCGGTGTGTACCATCTTCTTGTTCCATACTGGTAGAAGCAATGAAAAATATTCAAGAACAACATTTCCCTATATATATATATCATCAACATCAGAACTACAAAATGAGAAGAAACTTACATAAAGGTGCATTCACATGATCAATGGAAGCCACCATGAGAATATGAGAACAAGCTGCAAGTCTAGCCAGAAATTGCTGAGACTCTGAATCACGCAAACAGGGCCCGTCAATATTGTTCACCACAACACAAATAAAAGATTCACCATCCTCCAAATGTGGGCCATCCAGAAATGAAATAAGATCATCCATGGATTGGGTATGAAATGGTTGCTGGTTCTTAAGATGATTTTCCAATTTCCTTTGGGTTTTCAACCGCTCCCACAGAAGTTCAGCTAATGTAACTGTAACCTACAAATTCCACATCCATGAATTGTTTAGCATTGTGAGGATACTGAAAATTTATCTTCAAGTCATCCATAAAAAGAATCAGTATGGAGACAACCATATAAAAGTAGTGAAAAAACATACATAGGGGATCCCCGTGTTCTGATAGAATTGTAACATTACTCTACATAACCAGTTATTATAAATGTTGAATATCTTATAAAGATGATATACAAAGAGCATAGATGAAATTACGATAATTGTAAAGGGAAGTTACAAGAAAAGGATGCCAAATTAAGTTTTGATTTAGACTACCCAAAATTTGGTATTCCTGACTTAAGATAATGTTTCCTCTGAACAGTCTTAGACTCGGGCACAATTTTTTGGCACATCAATACATGGTAATATTTCTAGTCGATCGAGAAATTCTATTGGTGGTCATGTTTTTTTACCATACCCTTACCCAAATGTTGTCCAAGGTAGTGAGTGTATTTCTTCAACATTTTCAAGAAGGTCCTCAGGCATAGTTAATAGCAAGCACACCTAAGTAAGTATAAAACTCTTATACATACCAAAAAGTTTATACTCATTTAACTAGCTAACAATGATATATTAGACCTTTGTGAAAGAGAGGAATGTTGAAGTAACATTAACGATTATAGAAGCATTAAGTAGCTAGAAAATTGTCGTTATCATCGAATTGCTGCCAAATTTTTCACAGGGTTAGTACTTGAGAAGTTGATGGGGAAGAAGAGTCAAAGAGCATCCTATTGTTATGTCCTGAAAGGAATTTAGAAGGTCCTTGAATTCATATTGTAAGAGTCAAAGTTTCATTGCAATAGTTCCCCAATTAAATTACTTCAGCAGATAAAGAAGACATCCTGCAGCTTGACCACAAAAACTGCAATTTGTAACATCTGTGTTTTGTGATTTGTCTGGTAAGATGTTCCAATATTTAAGTATTAAATCATACTAACAACAAAGATGATAGCAAAATGATGAGTCAATTCATTGTAGTTTAAGATTCATTACTAGTTGATTACAACCATTTAAACAAAATCTTTGTACAGTCTTACCCTCATTTTCTTTCCCAAAAAAGTAGAATTATTTAAATTATCTGCATAAAAATGAAATAAAAATATCTTCATTTGCATTTATTTCAGCTATACGGTCTTTGATTTCTCTTGTACAGATAACTTCACAAGACCCGCAGTTCAAGATCTAGAATGACGTTACAATCCATTGCCAATCAACTACTATTTTTCCCCGAAGGATGAGAAGATGAGAACAAAATGCGAACAACTTGCCACCCAGAAATCCATGTTACAACTGAGTTATGTTTAGTTAATCTTCATAATCCAGCCAACATCTTCACATCAAAATAAATGAAGAACAAATGTGTAAAGAGACAAGAAGATAATGAATGATTACCCATGACCAATAACACAAAGATAGAACAGAAAACCAGCATAAAAAGGTGAGATTATAAAGTAACAACATCATTATCCGTACCTGTTTAAGATTGATTGACTGAAGATATCCATTGATCACTACAACAGAATAATCAGTTAATGCCGTTGAAGCAAAGTCTTCTATCAACCCCTTCTTTGACCCAAAACCATACAACAGAAGCCCAAATCCACACCTTAGACACAGATAATGAAAAAACTCAACAACAATACATAATTTGTAAAAATAAAATACCCTTTGAACTAAAAATGCCTACAAATTCATCCAACACAGACAAACAAAGAAGAAGGCAGAAATTTACCTTAACATAAAAACCCATTCAGTATACAACTTCTTGTAACTTTCTACAAGAGCATTGATCTCTTTCTCGTGCTTGAACTCAAGTTTAGCATATGCTTCTCTTAATTCCTACAAGATTGGCATAAAAACTCATTCATTTTCCAAAGTTATATGGAAGATTACACAATAATACTAAAGAAACCCCAACAAATTACCTGCTCGTCTACGAGATTGATATCAGAAACTTTGCACGCTGATTTCTTGCCAGAACTGCACAATTCTTTTGTTAAAAAGTAGTTTCTTGAGAACCCGAACTCCTCTTCCTCGGGGTCATTTGGCTCCATACTAGAGATGAAGAGAGGAGACAGAGTTCAGTTCAAAACTAACAAATTAAATGGTATAGACATGCCCTAATTGAAAGATAAGGTATTCTATTTTTCTTCGTACAAATAATTTCAGCAATTCCAAGAAGAAGCTTTAAGTCAAAGTCTATACTTCTGAAATTTGCATTCCTCTTTTAGAATAACCGACACTTACCTAGTATACACAAAAGCAACCAAATTGGTAATCACATCTCTGAAAATTGAAATAACAAAGAAAATGGAATGAGGAATACAGTACGGTTTTAAAAATCGAGAGAAGATTACAACAGCGACAGCTTGGACAGAAAAGATTAGCGATTGCAGCAATCACTGGGTGTAGGGTTGTAATCGAATCGAATCAAAGCGAATATCACCATATTCGATTCGTATTCGTGAAATGATACTAATATTCGATTCGTGATTCGATTCGAATTCGAATACCAAATTCGATTCGTTATTCGATTCGTTGCTATTTTCGAATTATTCGATTCGATTCGAGTATTCGATTCGTCTTATGAAAGTACCTTAATTTTTTTTTTGAAAAATATTCGATTCGAATATTCGATTCGAGTATTCGACTTGTATTCTATACTATTCGATTCGAAAATATTCGATTCGAAATTCTAAAGAAAAAAAAAATGTTCAAATTTCCCCCAAATCAAATTTCCCCCAAATTAAATTTCAGCGCCTTTAATCCTAGAACCAAATTACCAAGCCAGGAGACAAGATCAACAAGATCGGAGCAGTAGCATCTCCAATTCACTGAAATCTTAAGCAAAACCAGAAACAACAATAGAAACATAAAAATCTGCCAAGCTATTGAAACAAACTCAACAACAAACTCAAGCTATTGAAAATCCTGTGAACCTCCCCTCACTGCAACTAATGAAAACAAAAACAAAAAAAATCATCAACATCTATAGCAAATCTTATGAATCTCCCCAAAAAAACCTCAACAATGGCAGCAGGACGGATCTGGCGCCGCACCGGTAGAGGCGATGGAAGGGAGGCAGACGGCGAAACGGCGAAAGAAGGCTACAGTGGAGGCGGAGAAAGCGGAACGGCGAAACGGCGCTACGGTGGAGGGGAGGTAGATTCCGCGCCGCTGCTCCCGCGATTCCGACTTCTCCGCGGCGACGCGGTGCAGATGCAGGCGCGACGAGCGGCGCGGTGCAGGCTACGCGGTTCAGGTGCAGGCGGCGCGGTGCAAGCGCAGATCTGCGGCGGGGGTGGGGCGACGAGGTTCAGGTGCAGGCGGCGCGGTGCAAGCGCAGATCTACGGCGGGGGTGGGGCGACGAGGTTCAGGTGCAGGCGGCGCGGTGCAAGCGCAGATCTGCGGCGGGGGTGGGGCGACGAGGTTCAGGTGCAGGCGGGAGCTGTGCGGCACTGATTTGAGGAATGAGAGGTTGAGGACTGAAGTGAGGAGGCGCTGAATTAAGTTTTAGTGAATTAGGTTTAGGTTTTGGAGTACTTTTTAGTATATTCAATATGAGCTGTGCGGCGCTGATTTTAGTGAATGAGCTATAATTACCAACCTGGCTTCAAGATAATTACTCGATAATTGACTTCACCTGTGTATAATATATATATAAAAATCAACTATTTGATTTTAAATTGACTTTTAAAAAATATATAAATATATATTTATATATATATATATATATATATATATATCGAATCGAATATCTACGAATATCGAATCGAATATCAATATTTCATTTAAGTATTTGAATAATAATCGAATCGAATCGAATATTTGTTATCGAATACGAATCGAATAATTTCGAATACGAATCAGGCAATTTCGAATCGAATCTCGAATCGAGCAAAATTATTCGATTCATTTACAACCCTAACTGGGTGGTGCGTTGGGAGTTCGGAGTAAATTATTTTAGTTATTATCTGTCTATAATCTACATCTATATATCTATATATATAAGCCAAGTGCAACCATGTTTTGGCCATTTTCTCACCGATAGAGTATGAGCTAATATCTGTTGTGCAATTTGCAAAAGTGTTGGCTGAATTTTGTTTCTTGGTTAGTAACCATTGTTCATGTTACCAACTAAAAAAAAGTCTGCTCTCTTTGAGCTTATGAAACTTTGACTCCAGAATCAACTCAAAGATGATGAGCACATCGTTTACGACTGCAGAACATTTCATACTTATTGTGTTAAACGGTTGAAAAGAGAAACCTAAATTCAAAGTGTTATGCATAGAAGTACCTGAATATCAATGTCTCCACATATCATAATAGCCCTTATACATATATAAAAGCCAACATTCATCATTCATCGAAGGCAAGTTTACTCTAGAAAGAGTAACAAGTATGCCCCAATTTACAGCGAAAATAAAAATAAAAAATGGAACTTCTAAAACACACTAATAGCCTTGCCGACTTACCTGCAATACCAGAAACTGAGCGTCGGAAACTTCTGCTACTGCGGAATCCGGGGACGGAGGCGCCGAGGCTGAAGAAGGCGGGACGGGGCGGGGAGACGGGGAAGGCTAGGCGCGGCGCAGTCGCGCACTTCTGCTTGCAGCGCTAGGACGGAGGCTCCGAGGCGGGGCGGGACCACGCACGACCGGAGGAGGTGGGCAGCGGCGGTGATGGCGATTTCTCGCCGGACGGCCGAGAGAAGTGAGAGAGAGCAAGGGGTGGTGGTCGTGTGCGAAAGAGATGAGGGTAGTCGTGGTGGTGGTCGACGGCGAAGAAACGCCAGATCTTAGGAAGGGAGGGGAGGCGACGAGAGCAAGGCAGAGAGATGTCTTGATTTTTTAAAAACCAGTGAGTGCGAGGGAGGCAGAGAGGAAAAATGGAGAGATGTAGGACACAAAAAAGAAAAAGGGCAAAACAAATACTCCATCCGTCTCACAAAAACATTAACAAAGAGAAATGCACGGGTTTTAAAAAATGTTAGTTGAGAGTTAAAGTAAGTGGAAAATGAGTCCCACTTTAAAAGATGTTGTGAGATGAATGAATTAATTAAGGAAAAGTAGTGGTGGGCTGTTAGCCCCTTGAGCATTGGCGCCGAGACGTGTCGAGAAATTGGCACGCCTCGGCATGGTGGTGTCGGGTTGCCCCCGTCCTAGGCAACTCGGCTGGTTCAGAATGTGGGCAAGGGTCGTCGGGCACGTACGCCGCCGAGTGGGCGCGTTGGGTGATGCCGGGCGCCGCACATCGGGCGTGCGGGACGCCGAGACCAAGTGTCGGGCGAGCATCGGGCGAGCGCCCTGCCAAGGGCACGCACGCTGCCGAGCATTGCGCGCCGGGCGTGCGGGGCGCCGAGACATGAGCGTCCACCGAGATAGTTTGCGAGCGATGGGCGACGGGAGACGTGCGCGCGCGCGCCAAGCGATGGGCGTGCGGGCCGCGCGCGCGGACTCCCGCCACAACGTGGAATTGGCGCCAAGTCCACCCAGCAGCCACGCGGGCGACAGTTGGCCATGCGGGCCAACAAGGCAAAGTGCGGAAGTTGACGTCCGGGCGGTTGAGCGCAAGTTCGTGGGCTAGGCTAACTGCCCACGACGTGGGAGGTCCCAATTGACCAGATGGTTGACCCGACGGTTATCCCAGTGATGGGGAATTGTCCATCACATAGATAGGGGAGTTTTTGAGCGGAGCTCACGGAGAGAGAGATTCGTGTGTGCAAGCCTATTGTTCCTTTGTACGAATTGTGAGTAATGCAAAGGTTGGGAGTGAGTTGTCCCGTATGTTGATGTGTGCTTTACGTTTATGTCCGCTGTGCATGTTCTTGATTGTTGCTTATGCGAGTACACGAATACTCACCCAAATCTAAACACGAGTGTTGGTGAGGGAGTGTTGGCTGGTCGATTGTGAGTGATCGGCGCCACACAAGGCGAAAAAATCTAAGTCGAAAGAAAACCTTGTGACATTTGGTATCAGAGCCAGGTTGGCTCTGGTCCTATCGGATTTGCTACGTTGCTGTGGCGGAGATGGTTCAAAATCGTGAGTTCATTGCTCTTGAGGAGCGGGTGAATCGGTTGGAAAGTTTGTTGGGGACGCCTCCTGAAACTTCCGCACGGGTTGATGTCTTTGAGCGGATGCGAGATGCGGAGATCGTGCTTGAGACCATTCAAGCATCGTTTGTGGAAGTGCGGAAGTTTACGGAGGATCTGCCCGGATTCGTGGAAAGCAGAGTAGTCTCTTGCGAGGAAGATGTGAACAATCAGGAGGAGGAGTTGTCCATGAAACTGGAACGCCTCCTTGATGAGTTGCACGTGATGAAGCAAGCGACGCGTTCTACTTCAAAGGTCCGGATCCCTGACCCGAAACCGTTCGAGGGAACTCGAAGTTCAAAGGAGTTGGAGAACTTCTTGTGGGACATGGAGTCGTATTTCCAAGCGGCTCACGTTGATGACGAAGAGAAAGTCTCAATCACCACCATGTACCTGTCGGCTGATGCAAAATTATGGTGGTGATCAAGGCAATCCGGGGAGAACCATGCCCGGAACCCGATTGAGACGTGGGAAGATCTTAAAAAGGAATTGAAAGAGCAATTCCTCCCTTGCAATACATCATGGCTCGCAAGGGATGCCTTGAGGAAACTCAAGCACAGTGGCACCGTTCGTGACTATGTGAAGGAATTCAGTTTCTTAATGCTTGATGTCCGCGAAATGTCCGAGGAAGACAAGTTGTTCAACTTCCTTGCCGGATTACAAACTTGGGCTCAAACTGAATTGAGGCGCCAAGGTGTGAAGGACTTGCAATCCGCCATTGCTGTTGCCGATAGTTTGGTGGACTACAAAACCGTGGGATCTACCGAGTCCGGATCGAAAAAGAAGGATGTTGGCAAAGGGAAAGGCAAGGAAAAGAAGGGCAAGTTCGATTGGAAAGGCAAGAAGAAGTCCGGTGAGACAAGTGGTGTTGCGAAAGACTCTAACCAACAAGCGGGTGGCGAGAAGAGGCGTGGTTGCTTTATTTGCAACGGAGACCACCGGATGCGTGATTGCCCAAAGAAGGGGAAGTTGAATGCCCTTGTTGCTGAGTCGGAGAAAGAGAATGAGTCCGGAGGCCCTCGGATGAACCCATTGCAATTGCTATCTGCAATTCAATGGGATGGTAAGTCGGATTATGGTTTGTTATACATCAAGTGTGTTGTGAATGGCTGGAAGGTGATGGCCATGGTGGACTGCGGAGCCACCCACAATTTTATTGCTGACAAGCTTGTGAGTAAGTTTGATATGCAGTTGGTGCCGTACGCTAGCCGAATCAAAGCTGTTAATTCGGTGGCGAAGCCGATTCTAGGCGTGGGAAAGGTTGATCTACAGATCGACCAATGGAAGGGATCGTGCTCGTTGATGGCGGTTCCTTTGGATGATTTCGAAATTATCCTTGGGATGGAATTCTTAAAGATGGCTAAGGTTGTTGTGATGCCCCACGTGGGTGGGATTATGATCCTTGACGAACATTGTCCAACATTCGTAAAGGGAGAGTTCTTAGCCGAGAGGAAGTCCGTTGGTTTGATTTCAGCCCTTCAATTAAAGAAAGGCTTGAAGCAGGGTGTGCCTACTTATCTTGCTGCGTTGATTGAGATCAAACCAGGTGTATCCCATGAAGTCCCGGATGTTGTGGCGGACTTGTTGGAAGAGTTCAAAGATGTGATGCCCCCTGAACTACCTAAGGAGTTGCCGCCAAGGCGAGCAACGGATCATCGGATCGAGTTGGAACCGGGTGCGAGACCGCCTGCACAAGCCCCTTATCGAATGCCACATTCGGAGTTGGCGGAGTTGAGGAAACAGTTGGATGAATTGTTGCTTGCGGGTCTCGTGCAGCCTTCCAAGGCCCCCTACGGGTCGCCGGTGTTATTCCAAAGGAAGCAAGATGGGTCTTTGAGATTCTGCATCGACTATAGGGCTTTGAATAAGGTTACTATCAAAAACAAGTATCCTATTCCAAATGCCCTAGATCTCTTTGACAAGCTGTCAAGGGCGAGTTTATACACCAAAATCGACCTACGGTCCGGATATTGGCAAGTCAGAATTGCTCCAGGGGATGAGGCAAAGACCACATGCGTGACAAGGTATGGGTCATTCGAGTTTTTAGTGATGCCCTTCGGCTTAACTAATGCCCTTGCGACGTTTTGCAATATGATGAATGATGTGCTATATGAGTTTTTGGATCGGTTTGTGGTGGTGTATCTAGATGACATTGTTATCTATTCGGAATCATTGAATGAGCATGTTATGCATATGCGGGCTGTATTCTTGAAATTGCGTGAGAATAAGTTATATGCAAAGAAGGAGAAGTGTGAATTTTGCAGGGATTCGATCACTTTTCTTGGTCATGTTATTGGGCATGGCAAAATCATGATGGACAAGAAGAAAGTTCAGGCCGTGCTGGATTGGCCCGTTCCGTCCAAGGTTGCGGAGATGAGATCATTCTTAGGCTTGGAAAATTACTACTGGCGGTTCATTGAGGGGTACTCAAAGATGGCCAACCCCTTGACGGATTTGCTCAAGAAAGATGCTGTGTGGAAGTGGACCGAGACATGTCAGAATGCATTTGACACGTTGAAGGAGAAATTGTCCACGGAACCCGTACTAAGGCTGCCTCTATTTGATGAGCCTTTTGAAGTACAGGTTGATGCCTCGGATAGAGCCATTGGGGGTGTGCTCGTGCAAAATAGACACCCCATCGCCTATGAAAGCCGCAAGTTGAAGGATTGTGAGTACCGGTGCAGTACTCACGAGAAAGAGATGACGGCCGTGATCCATTGCTTAGAGGTGTGGAAGCATTATTTGTTGGGCACGAAGTTCACGGTGGTCACGGATAATGTGGCCAACACTTACTTCAAAACTCAAAAGAAACTCTCTCCAAAACAAGCTCGTTGGCAAGAATACTTGGGGAAGTTCGAATTTGATTGGGTGCACCGTCCCGGGAAGCATAATGATGTTGCAGATGCTTTGAGTCGGAAAGTGGTGGGTGAATTTGTGGCTGCATTGACTCTTGTGGAGTCCGATTTTCTTGGAAAGATTCGAGAATCTTCCAAGGCTGACCCCCTCTATCAAAAGCTTGTTTTGCAGGTTAAGGAAGGGGAAGTGCGAAAATATTGGCTGGATGATGATATCTTATTTGCTCGTGGCAGTCGGGCGTATGTGCCTGCGGGTGCGTTGAGACGGGAACTCTTGAGGGAAACACATGACCCTCATTGGGCTGGCCATCCCGGTATGGAGCGCATGTATGCCTTGCTGTCCCGACGATATTATTGGCCAAAGATGGAGGACGACGTTGAGGCGTATGTCAAAACTTATCTTGTGTGCCAATAAGACAAGCTCCAAAGAAAGAAGGAGGCCGAATTGCTACAACCGTTGCCCATTCCGGAGAGGCCGTTCCAATCAATATCGATGGATTTCATTTCGGGCTTCCCGAAAGTCGATAAAATGGCCTCAATCTTTGTGGTGGTGGACAGGTTTTCAAAGTATGGGATCTTCATTGCTTGTCCAAATGCTTGCCCCGCCGATGTTGCTGCTGGCTTGTTTGTGAAGAACGTGGTGAAATACTTCGGTATCCCGGAGGATATTATCAGTGACCGGGATACTCGGTTCACAGGGCGGTTCTGGACCAATCTGTTCAACATGTTGGGGACCGATCTGAAATTCTCTACGGCTAATCATCCTCAAACCGACGGCCAAACGGAGAGGATGAATCAATTGTTGGAGGAATATTTGAGACACTACGTGTCAGCAAGTCAGAGGGATTGGGTTGGTTTGTTGGACGTGGCTCAGTTCAGTTATAACCTACACCGGTCGTCAGCCACGGGGAAGAGTCCCTTTGAGATAGTATATGGGCAGCAGCCTTTGGCACCACATGAGATTGCGGTACAGAGGAGTGGTGGAGATTGTCCTGCCGCCTATCGATTTGCTCGAGAGAAGCAAGAGTTGTTAGATGAGGCACGAGATAGCCTCGCCAAAGCACAACGCCGGATGAAGAAATATGCGGATAAGCACCGGCGTGATGTGGAATTCCAAGTGGGCGATCAAGTCTTGCTGAAGTTGACGCCCCAAATTTGGAAGAAGATCTCTTCCAAGTCCGTGCATAGAGGGTTGATACCGAAGTATGACGGGCCATTCGAAGTCATGAAGAGGGTTGGGCGAGTTGCGTATCGATTGGTATTGCCGGACAGGCTAAAGATACACCCAACATTTCATGTATCATTCTTGAAGAAATTCAGTGTGGATCTGCTGGATTCCTCAAGGAAGCAGGCGCGACGTGCGCCACCTGTGATCAGGCAGCAGTATACTAAGTCCGTGGAGAAGGTTCTTGAACATCGTACGATGGGGCAAAGCAAGAAGAATAGAAGGACTGATTTTTTGATCCAGTGGGCTGGAGAATCAGTAGCAGACGCGACTTGGGAGAAAGCTGTTGGCTTATGGCAATTCGAGAAGCAAATTGCCGAATATTGGGAGAAGGCAGATGGAGGAGCACCACCAACGACGAGGGCATCGTCTAGCTCTGGTGGGGGTGGTTTGTTAGCCCCTTGAGCATTGGCGCCGAGACGTGTCGAGAAATTGGCACGCCTCGGCATGGTAGTGTCGAGTTGCACCCGTCCTAGGCAACTCGGCTGGTTCGGAATGTGGGCAAGGGTCGTCGGGCACGTACGCCGCCGAGTGGGCGCGCCGGGTGATGCCGGGCGCCGCACATCGGGCGTGCGGGGCGCCGAGACCAAGTGTCGGGCGAGCGCCCTGCCAAGGGCACGCACGCTGCCGAGCGAGAGCGTCGGGTGATGCCGAGCATTGCGCGTCGGGCGTGCGGGGCGCCGAGACATGAGCGTCCGCCGAGATAGTTTGCGAGCGATGGGCGACGGGAGACGTGCGCGCGCGCGCGGACTTCCGCCACGACGTGGAATTGGCGCCAAGTCCACCCAGCAGCCACGCGGGCGACAGTTGGCCATGCGGGCCAACAAGGCAAAGTGCGGAAGTTGACGTCCGGGCGGTTGAGCGCAAGTTCGTGGGCTAGGCTAACTGCCCACGACGTGGGAGGTCCCAATTGACCAGACGGTTGACCCGACGGTTATCCCAGTGATGGGGGATTGTCCATCACATAGATAGGGGAGTTTTTGAGCGGAGCTCACGGAGAGAGAGATTCGTGTGTGCAAGCCTATTGTTCCTTTGTACGAATTGTGAGTAATGCAAAGGTTGGGAGTGAGTTGTCCCGTATGTTGATGTGTGCTTTACGTTTATGTCCGCTGTGCATGTTCTTGATTGTTGCTTGTGCGAGTACACGAATACTCACCCAAATCTAAACACGAGTGTTGGTGAGGGAGTGTTGGCTGGTCGATTGTGAGTGATCGGCGCCACACAAGGCGAAAAATTCTAAGTCGAAAGAAAACCTTGTGACATGGACCATGATGTACTAAAATGGAAATATTCATATTTTTGTAAGACACCCCAAAATGGAAAAACGTTCTTGTTTTTGTGAGACGGATGGAGTACTAGTAGAAAATTATTTTAATGAGTACGTTTGGCTAATCTATCTATCCTATATATTTTCACTCATATATAAAAGTCAAATCTTGGCCAAATTTACAATAATACCATTTTCCTTCTAAAAGCTACTTACTATTATCCAATGAATTTTTTATTATCATTGTCCAATAAATTTTCAATTAATTATTATAAAATAATATTTTTACAATTATTTGTATTGTATGCATTGACAATTAATATGTTACTATTTAATTAATATCATGTAAGATGAACAAATATTTACAATTTCAGAGTTTTATTATAATATATGTAGTTTTTTTATATGGTTATATATTACTCCATTCGTCTGTCAAGATTATGTCACTTTTCTTTTAAGACAATGGTTCCACCATCCTCTTTAATATTTTATCCTTAGTAACACTCTTTATTTACAAAAACAACTCACTCAAAATTCAATCTCAATCACATATCGCATAAAGTGGTGGGTCCATTTCTCCACTACATCAAAATCATAACTAATTTTATTAAATCCCGTGCCCAAGCAATTTGACATAATCTTAGTGGACGGAGGGAGTATAAAAAGTTTATAATGATTAGAAATAAATACTAGTATTTGGTTGGACATTTTGTAATATTATACTATGATTAATTTGAGTTGAATATTTAATTTGATTATAAAATATTTAATTTAAAATATATTTTAAGTAAATATTTGATTTAAAATGTAAAAGTTATATGTATTTAAAGATTAAAATTTTAACAAGTTCTCTTTTTTTTCTTATCTTTTTTTGAATAAATCTTTTTTTTTTTGTCTTTTCACAATATCAATTTTTATTATTGTAAATTCATCTTTATTTATTTTTTATTTTTTCAATATTCAATTCAAATATATTTAATTAAAATTATTATTGTTATTATATTTATATAATAATTAAATTAATATCAAATTTATATAAATATAAAAAATAAAAAAATATTTATCGCGTAGATCATTTTTTTTCATAAAGATTTTTTTGACTTAGGGGAGTTGGGGAGGGGGAGGTGGAGTTTGAACTCGAGATCTCACTGTTCCTATGAACACATGTCGCATCGCTTGGTGTTCCCTTGGGGTCGGTAGATATCAATTTTTCACAATTATCAAATAATACGACCAAATGATAGGTAGATGTAATTCACCGAGCTTATTTATACTCAAGAAAATCATCTGCACACTGCACTGATAAAAATAAGAACTTAAACACTCCATTTTTGAAGGAGAAACTTGCCGAGCTATACAAGAATAGTAGAAGTATTCACCGAAAGTGGATTGAATTCAAGTTCCGCCGAAGACTGTGGAACATTCATTCGCAATATTCGTCAGAAAAACAGAGATCATGCGAGAAAACACAATATTCGCACACAATTATCATGACAGCATGAAAAATAACTATAAATCAGCACTCAATTTTCGATCTCACCCATTTTCCCAATATGCACATGCGAGAAAAACAACAAAAAACCACGAATCTTATGAGTTTTCGAACAGATCAGAGCGAAAAGTGGATCTATCGCCCCGAATCCACCTGGGTACTCGAAACAACGGATCAATCGAGGCCTGCGCACGCAAATCCGCCCGCGATTGCAGATCTGCATGCGCAGGTCGGAACTCACGCCTTAACTCATGTTTCCCACAGACGGCGCCAGCTGGTAAATCGCGAATGAACGGGTGATGATTTAATCGGTGGATTATAGTTGAATTACGAATTTTACCTAGTGTTTGAGCGTAAGAGTTGAGAGAAAAAGTCGAATTGCCGAGAGAATAAGATTGTTGTTGTATTGAGTGAAGAGCACGTAATTTACATAAGGGAATGCATGGGGTATTTATAGAGTACAAGCTAGGGGTAAAATAGTAATTTCATCTCTGAAGACATGCTCCCCGCGTGGTCAGGGGCATAATAGTAATTCTGCCCGTAGGCGGACGATTCCTCTGCTCTGGCGCATGAACAAATCATCCCTCTGTCTTTAGTGATTCCTCTGACTAAGCCGCATTCCTCTGGCAGAGCTCATTCCTCTAGCGAGGTCCATTCCTCTGACCCTAGTGATTCATCTGACAAAGTTCATTCATCTGCTCCGCATATATTATTCCTCATCAGCATCATTAATCTAAACTGTAGGATTTTAATATTTGACATTCCATATTTAATTATCTCTCTCTCTCTCTCTCTATATATATATATATATATATATATATAATGTACGAATAGTCACTGCTAGAAAAATGGTCTATTACTACACTAAATTTATGACACTTTATAAAAAGTGTAATTATAAATACCCAATCAATACATTAGGCTTTTACTACATTTATATCAAATTCTAATACTACATCTTGAAATAAATGTCAGGATATGACTTATTTTCTGACACTTCTATTAAATGTCATATAATTTTCTTATTATATCATTTACATATATCTATACCCAATATAAAAGAGCCTTATCTAAATGAGTTTGGGACCAGATAAGGTTAACAATTAAAAAAAAAAACAAAAAAAAAAACGCATAAGCATGTCTATTAATATTGGGACATTTTTTTAAAAGTTATTTTAATACATTATTATTTATTCTATTAATTATTCTTAATAATTAGCTTTCAAAAAAAAAATTCTTAATAATTACTTTTAGTGTTTGTACTGTTATTACGGTGCATATAAAAATATTGTAACAAATTATAATTTAAATTGATTTCCCGTTGAAACTCTACTTAATTATAATTTTTCTTTAAAAAGTTTATAATTATATATTACTACTTAATTTGATTTACCATCGAAATTCGACGGATTACAACTACTTTACACACACACACACACACACACACACACACACACACACACACATATATATATATATATATATAGAGAGAGAGAGAGAGAGAGAGAGGAATGTTATGCTACATACCTTATGTGAGCACCTTACGTGAGCACCACTCACGTTTAGCCCTTGTTAGCATTATCTTTTTTGTTTTAGACATTTATTTTTATTCTAATACTTCATAAATTATTATTAGGATCATTAATTTTATAAATAACAAAAAATCAAAGTCCGATTTGTTCATATTCCCTTTAACTTCAAATAATTAATAAAAAGAATAAATTAGACTTTGGTTTTTATGTTATTTATAAAATTAATGATCCTAATAACGATTTATGAAGTATTAGAATAAAAATAAATATCTAAAACAAAAAAAATAATGCTAACAATGGCTAAACGTGAGTGGTGCTCACGTAAGGTGCTCACATAAGATATGTAGCATAACATTCCCCTATATATATATATATATATATATATATATATATATAGGGTTGCATTCTACGGAAACACAATATTAGATGGAGAATGGAGTCGCAATCTGGTTCGTCAGATCAATCTTGATCAAAGACTGAGATTAGAAGTTAATATAATTAAAATTGGTAAGATTCATAATATCCCTTAATTTACTCCCTTCTCTCTCCTCTCTCCTCTCTCTATCTCCCGTCACCCCTCACCTCTCTCCTCTCTCTCTCTCGTCCCCTCTCTCATCTCTCTCTCTCTCTCTCTCTCTCTTAAAATCAAAATACATAATTAAGTTCATGAAACTATATCTGAAAGTTCGTAAAACTGTATTTGCAAGTTCATTAAACTATATCTGCAAGTTCAATCCTACTCTCCCATCTACCTCTTTCTCTCTCACGATTTTCCCCCATTAAACACCAGAAAACTTCAACACCATTCAAGACAAGTTCAGAAGTTCAATACCACAAATTCAAAAGTTCACAGAATTATACGTATAAGTTCAATAAAATTATTTACAAAATCTGCCGCCCCCTTCCTCTTCTCCGACGAATGTTCAATGCACGGAGAAGGGGGCGGCGGCCGGAGTTCAGAAGGCGGCGGTGGTGGCTAAATTGGAGGGCGTTCGAAGGCGGCGGTGGCTGAACTTGAGGGGGTTCGAAGGCGGCGGTGGCTCTGAACTTGAGGGCGGCGGTGGCTCTGAACTTGTGGGCTGAACTTGGGGCGTTCGACGGCGGCGGTGGTGGCTGAACTTGAGGGCGTTCGAAGGCAGCGATGGCTGAACTTGGTGGCTGAACTTGGGCGGCGGTGGCTGAACTTGAGGGCGCTCGAAGGCGGCAGTGGCTCTGAACTTGTGGGCTGAACTTGGGCGGCGCCGAGGAAGGAGGCAGAGCCACCTTTTGTGCGTGTTCTGTGTGTGTGTATGTGTGTTCTGCCGGTGTGTGTGTGTGTTCTGTGTAAGAGACGAGAGAGAGAGGGAAAAAGGGACGGGAGAGAGAGAGATGAGAGAGAAGAGATGAGAGAGGGAAGTGGGAAAAAGTGACGGAAGAGAGAGAGAGGAGAGAGGAGAGAGGGAAGTGAGTAATTTAAGGGATACTATAATCTTACCAATTTTATTTTAAAAAATTATTATATTAATTATATTAGCTTTTAATCTCAGCCCTTGATTAAAATCGATCTAACGAACGAGATTATGACTCTAGACTTGCAAATATTTATGTTCTTGTTGAACTCTCCCCCCTATATATATATATATATATATACACACACTAGTACAACCATTCGTGCGAATGTACGACGAACATCGAAATTAACCAATGTATTTAAATAAATAAATATAAATATTAATAAAATTAAAATATAAATAAATACAAAACACATTTTAAAAATAAAATACACTAAAACAATCCGCATCAATTACTCAATAAATCCCTAAATTTGAAAATATAATTTTTTAACTTTGTATAAAGTGTAATGATAACTAAATAAATGTTAAAAAAAATTATAATAAAAATTGCTAATAAAAATTAGCATTAGGCATTATTATTATATAGTATTACACGTCATAATAAATCAATAAATATTTCACACACAAACATAAATAAAGTTGTAAAATTTTAATAAAGAGAGAAAATAAAATATTTTAAATTTTAATTTTTTTTCATAAGTTATTCGTTTTAAATTCATTTTTCATGATTTTTATACTATATTAAATTTAAAATGCATATTGCATTTTTTAATCAAATGTGACTGTTTAGGAAAGAATTAAAATATAAAAAAATAAAAATAAAAAATAGTGAAAAAATTGATGGGAAAAGAGAAAGAAAAAAGATAGAGAAGAAATAGAGGGGAAAAACTCCTCTTTTATGTATTATTTATATAATTATATTTATATAATTAATAAAAAAAATTATATAGAGAGTAAATTATATATATATATATATAATAATTAATTAATAATATAGAGAGTAAATTGTTGCCGTGTAATGTCTCTCTATTTTTTTAAATTCACACACGACTTTTGTGGCTATAAGTTAAGAGTTTAATTTTTAATTTTTTTTTTTAATTGTTAGTTTGAGAATAGTGAGGAAAATAAGTGTTAATATATTTATGCTTCCGGGCTGAACTAAATATCTGGCGGTTAACAAATTTAAGGAATTGAAGAAAAGCCCTAATTCTTTAACCACATCTTCTTCTTCCTCCCGATCGAAACCCCTAATTTTCAAGAAGCAAACAATAGAAGGGCAAGCCATCTACTTTTCTTTGTTCAAGTCAATTATACAAGCACATCTGAACTATGCGTATGCTGTTTGTTGATGAGATTTTATTGGTTTCAGGTTCGCCGGCGAATTTCTTGGCCACAGCAGAGGATTTCACGTTTCTGCTGTCTTCAATTAAACAGGGTCTGCACCACGGCGAAATATACTCTCTGGTAAAAAAAATTTAGTCCACCGTTTTCACTATGATTCATCTATTGCAAATATTACAAATAAATTAAGTGGTGTAACTATCCTTTTCGAGAGAATAGAAGATCCAACACGATAGATACATAGTTGTTTAAATATTCTGTGTGCGGCAATGTCGCCCAAATTTATGGAATACTTGGAGGTCTGAAGACGTTAGCCCTCATTCTAATTCATGTGCACTGAATTATGTTCTAATTTTCCATCTGTTATTGCTTTTCTTATGGCCTATAAAATAATTTTTTAACTTCATTTTAAGGTTTCAACTATTTTAGATACATCCCATTTTGATTTGGCTCAAGCTCCTGATGTCTAGTGTTTTTTATTTGTTTTTTTCGAAAATGTTAGTATTATATTTTCGTTGTGCAGATGGATTTTCAAACAACAAATTCTTCTCCAACTAAAAACTAAGCCAAAATAAATAATACGAGTAATTTGTTAGTTTTGAACTGAACTCTGTCTCCTCTCTTCATCTCTAGTATGGAGCCAAATGACCCCGAGGAAGAGGAGTTCGGGTTCTCAAGAAACTACTTTTTAGCAAAAGAATTGTGCAGTTCTGGCAAGAAATCAGTGCGCAAAGTTTCTGATATCAATCTCGTAGACGAGCAGGTAATTTGTTGGGGTTTCTTTAGTATTATTGTGTAATCTTCCATATAACTTTGGAAAAGGAATGAGTTTTTATGCCAATCTTGTAGGAATTAAGAGAAGCATATGCTAAACTTGAGTTCAAGCACGAGAAAGAGATCAATGCTCTTGTAGAAAGTTACAAGAAGTTGTATACTGAATGGGTTTTTATGTTAAGGTAAATTTCTGCCTTCTTCTTTGTTTGTCTGTGTTGGATGAATTTGTAGGCATTTTTAGTTCAAAGGGTATTTTATTTTTACAAATTATGTATTGGTGTTGAGTTTTTTCATTATCTGTGTCTAAGGTGTGGATTTGGGCTTCTGTTGTATGGTTTTGGGTCAAAGAAGGGGTTGATAGAAGACTTTGCTTCAACGGCATTAACTGATTATTCTGTTGTAGTGATCAATGGATATCTTCAGTCAATCAATCTTAAACAGGTACAGATAATGATGTTGTTACTTTATAATCTCACCTTTTTATGCTTGTTTTCTGTTCTATCTTTGTGTTATTGGTCATGGGTAATCATTCATTATCTTCTTGTCTCTTTACACATTTGTTCTTCATTTAATTTGATGTGAAGATGTTGGCTGGATTATGAAGATTAACTAAACATAACTCAGTTGTAACATGGATTTCTGGGTGGCAAGTTGTTCGCATTTTGTTCTCATCTTCTCATCCTTCGGGGAAAAATAGTAGTTGATTGGCAATGGATTGTAACCTCATTCTAGATCTTGAACTGCGGGTTTTGTGAAGTTAACTGTACAAGAGAAATCAAAGACCGTATAGCTGAAATAAATGCAAATGAAGATATTTTTATTTCATTTTTATGCAGATAATTTAAATAATTCTACTTTTTTGGGAAAGAAAATGAGGGTAAGACTGTACAAAGATTTTGTTTAAATGGTTGTAATCAACTAGTAATGGATCTTAAACTACAATGAATTGACTGATCATTTTGCTATCATCTTTGTTGTTAGTATGATTTAATACTTAAATATTGGAACATCTTACCAGACAAATTACAAAACACAGATGTTACAAATTGCAGTTTTTGTGGTCAAGCTGCAGGATGTCTTCTTTATCTGCTGAAGTAATTTAATTGGGGAACTATTGCAATGAAACTTTGACTCTTACAATATGAATTCAAGGACCTTCTAAATTCCTTTCAGGACATAACAACAGGATGCTCTTTGACTCTTCTTCCCCATCAACTTCTCAAGTACTAACCCTGTGAAAAATTTGGCAGCAATTCGATGATAACGACAATTTTCTAGCTACTTAATGCTTCTATAATCGTTAATGTTACTTCAACATTCCTCTCTTTCACAAAGGTCTAATATATCATTGTTAGCTAGTTAAATGAGTAAAAACTTTTTGGTATGTATAAGAGTTTTATACTTACTTAGGTGTGCTTGCTATTAACTATGCCTGAGGACCTTCTTGAAAATGTTGAAGAAATACACTCACTACCTTGGACAACATTTGGGTAAGGGTATGGTAAAAAAACATGACCACCAATAGAATTTCTCGATCGACTAGAAATATTACCATGTATTGCTGTGCCAAAAAATTGTGCCCGAGTCTAAGACTGTTCAGAGGAAACATTATCTTAAGTCAGGAATACCAAATTTTGGGTAGTCTAAATCAAAACTTAATTTGGCATCCTTTTCTTGTAACTTCCCTTTACAATTATCGTAATTTCATCTATGCTCTTTGTATTTCATCTTTATAAGATATTCAACATTTATAATAACTGGTTATGTAGAGTAATGTTACAGTTCTATCAGAACACGGGGATCCCCTATGTATGTTTTTTCACTACTTTTATATGGTTGTCTCCATACTGATTCTTTTTATGGATGACTTGAAGATAAATTTTCAGTATCCTCACAATGCTAAACAATTCATGGATGTGGAATTTGTAGGTTACAGTTACATTAGCTGAACTTCTGTGGGAGCGGTTGAAAACCCAAAGGAAATTGGAAAATCATCTTAAGAACCAGCAACCATTTCATACCCAATCCACGGATGATCTTATTTCATTTCTGGATGGCCCACATTTGGAGGATGGTGAATCTTTTATTTGTGTTGTGGTGAACAATATTGACGGGCCCTGTTTGCGTGATTCAGAGTCTCAGCAATTTCTGGCTAGACTTGCAGCTTGTTCTCATATTCTCATGGTGGCTTCCATTGATCATGTGAATGCACCTTTATGTAAGTTTCTTCTCATTTTGTAGTTCTGTTGTTGATGATATATATATATAGGGAAATGTTGTTCTTGAATATTTTTCATTGCTTCTACCAGTATGGAACAAGAAGATGGTACACACCGAGTTCAATTGGTACTGGTACCACGTTCCTACCTATGCACCCTACAAGGTCGAAGGAATATTCTTTCCTCCGATTCTAGCTCACAGTGGCAGCACACAAACTGTGAAGACGGCTTCAATAGTTTTACAGAGTTTGACGCCAAATGCTCAAAACGTGTTCAAAGTTGTTGCCGATCATCAGCCCAATCCTGATGGAGAAGGCAAGTGGTTAAGTCTTACTGTGAATTACTACATATGCCTTTGCATAACAAATGTGATGTTTTTTTCCCTTGCAGGAATGCCATTGAACAATTTATACACAGTATGCCGAGAGCGTTTTCTGGTGAGTAGCCAAATTACTCTAAATGCTCATCTCACAGAATTCAAGGATCACGAGTTGGTGAAGACGAGAAGAAACGCTGATGGTGAAGACTGCTTGTACATTCCTCTCACGAGTGACGCGCTTCAAAAACTTGTACATGAGATTAGCCAATAGAAGATATAGAGCACTACTTACTATGTATGTCCATTTGCTGAAATTTGTACTCTAGCTTCTGGCATTTCAGCAATTTTCAGCTTGTTTGATATTTTATTAACTTATGATGTTGGGCTTTGATCACATTGCTTTATAATATCATCTACTACTCTCAAATCTTCAGTGATATTCAGGCAAACATAAGATAGTGATATCTTAGGGATGATGTAAAAAGCAATGATGTAATGAGAAGAGTAGTTTGAACTTTCCTGTAACATTAAAGTACTAGACGGGTATAAAATCGTTTAGAACTTATACTCTTTCTGTCTCAATAGTAGTGTCATACTTTATTTTTTGGGTAGTTTTAATAATAATGTCTTATTCTTTTTTTGACAATATATTTTCTCTCTATACCTAGTATTTAAATAATTTTTACCAATTCACTTTATTTACTTTTTACACACTCATTAATTTCCGTGTTTAAAAGTAATGAGGACGGTGGATGTATTCACGAACAGAGTAAAATTCAAGTGAAAATGGTAAAAGAGAAGTTCAACCAATAAACAATTAATTCCATGCTAAATGTAAGCTGAAAACCAATAAACAATTAAAAACCCTAAGTTTGTAATGATTGACCTACCATATA
Source organism: Salvia miltiorrhiza (assembly GCF_028751815.1). NCBI lineage: Eukaryota > Viridiplantae > Streptophyta > Magnoliopsida > Lamiales > Lamiaceae > Salvia > Salvia miltiorrhiza. Next base: position 21,971,284 of record NC_080393.1, on the reverse strand, counting down.
TTCTGTCACATTGCGTGTGGGCTTATTTAATGAAAAGGCGGCTAGCGGTTGTAATTTGATATTTAGGTGTATTTGATTGCTTAAAAGAACATCGGGCCGCCTATAAGAACATGTTAGATGGAGGAGTATTTGTTAAATGAAAACAACTAAAACCACTCCTCAATAACCGGATAACTAATTAATCAACATCTACCTATGCTATGCATATCTGCGCACGTTATGTTGGAGCTAATTAAATAGTATAGTAGATATAACAACACAAGGAATCTGCATATATATGACGTGAGCATTAAGGTTGCAATATTTGGAGATCAGAGGATGATTTAAAATTACTCCATGATATAATATATATAATCGTTGGGATCAGGTGAGAGCAGTTCTTTTTCGCGAAAAATAAAAATAATAAATAAGTTAATATAAATTTAAAAATAATTAAGCTGCTTGTAATGCACGAATAATGTATTTAATTAATATGACGATTAAGCACAATATGTTGGTAAGACACTTCTCCTCTAACCAATAGGTTGGGGGGTTCAAGTCACCTATAAGGCTAGAGTGTGAGTGCGTTTTTTCTTTCTTTGAGTTTAACATTTTTTTTAAAATACTGTATTTAATTAATATGATGAAAATTTCACCCCCTTTAGGATTCGAACCTAGATTCGAATGACTATTCGTGCATTACAAACAACTTATTTGTAGATTTATACTAACTTATTCATATACTTATATTGACTTATTTGTTAATTACATTTTATATGGTAAATTTGAATCCAATGAGGATTGTCAAATATGATGATAAATGAAAATAAATCTGAAATATTAAATATTCAGATTCTATGACCGATATAAACTTATTCAAATTTACTGTGTAGAATTAAATTAATGAATTCACCAATACAAATCTATAAATAAGTCAGTATAAATCTACAAATAAGTTGTTTGTAATGCACGAATAGCCCAAATTTGAGTTCAAATCCTAGAGATGGGGAAAATTTCACCATATTAACTAAATACACTATTCGTACATTATATATATATATATATATATATATATATATATATATAGAGAGAGAGAGAGAGAGAGAGAGAGATAATTAAATATGGAATGTCAAATATTAAAATCCTACAGTTTAGATTAATGATGCTGATGAGGAATAATATATGCGGAGCAGATGAATGAACTTTGTCAGAGGAATCACTAGGGTCAGAGGAATGGACCTCGCTAGAGGAATGAGCTCTGCCAGAGGAATGCGGCTTAGTCAGAGGAATCACTAAAGACAGAGGGATGATTTGTTCACGCGCCAGAGCAGAGGAATCGTCCGCCTACGGGCAGAATTACTATTATGCCCCTGACCACGCGGGGAGCATGTCTTCAGAGATGAAATTACTATTTTACCCCTAGCTTGTACTCTATAAATACCCCATGCATTCCTTTATGTAAATTGCGTGCTCTTCACTCAATACAACAACAATCTTATTCTCTCGGCAATTCGACTTTTTCTCTCAACTCTTACGCTCAAACACTAGGTAAAATTCGTAATTCAACTATAATCCACCGATTAAATCATCACCCGTTCATTCGCGATTCACCAGCTGGCGCCGTCTGTGGGAAACATGAGTTAAGGCGTGAGTTCCGACCTGCGCATGCAGATCTGCAATCGCGGGCGGATTTGCGTGCGTAGGCCTCGATTGATCCGTTGTTTCGAGTACCCAGGTGGATTCGGGGCGATAGATCCACTTTTCGCTCTGATCTGTTCGAAAACTCATAAGATTCGTGGTTTTTTATTATTTTTCTCGCATGTGCATATTGGGAAAATGGGTGAGATCGAAAATTGAGTGCTGATTTATAGTTATTTTTCATGCTGTCATGATAATTGTGTGCGAATATTGTGTTTTCTCGCATGATCTCTGTTTTTCTGACGAATATTGAGAATGAATGTTCCACAATCTGCGGCGGAACTTGAATTCAATCCACTTTCGGTGAATACTTCTACTATTCTTGTATAGCTTGGCAAGTTTCTCCTTCAAAAATGGAGTGTTTAAGTTCTTATTTTTATCAGTGCAGTGTGCTGTGTGCAGATGATTTTCTTGAGTATAAATAAGCTCGGTGAATTACATCTACCTATCATTTGGTCGTATTATTTGATAATTGTGAAAAATTGATATCTACCGACCCCAAGGGAACACCAAGCGATGCGACATGTGTTCATATGAACAGTGAGATCTCGAGTTCAAACCCCACCTCCCCCTCCCCAACTCCCCTAAGTCAAAAAAATCTTTATGAAAAAAATGATCTACGCGATAAATATTTTTTTATTTTTTATATTTATATAAATTTGATATTAATTTAATTATTATATAAATATAATAACAATAATAATTTTAATTAAATATATTTGAATTGAATATTGAAAAAATAAAAAATAAATAAAGATGAATTTACAATAATAAAAATTGATATTGTGAAAAGACAAAAAAAAAAAAAGATTTATTCAAAAAAAGATAAGAAAAAAAAGAGAACTTGTTAAAATTTTAATCTTTAAATACATATAACTTTTACATTTTAAATCAAATATTTACATAAAATATATTTTAAATTAAATATTTTATAATCAAATTAAATATTCAACTCAAATTAATCATAGTATAATATTACAAAATGTCCAACCAAATACTAGTATTTATTTCTAATCATTATAAACTTTTTATACTCCCTCCGTCCACTAAGATTATGTCAAATTGCTTGGGCACGGGATTTAATAAAATTAGTTATGATTTTGATGTAGTGGAGAAATGGACCCACCACTTTATGCGATATGTGATTGAGATTGAATTTTGAGTGAGTTGTTTTTGTAAATAAAGAGTGTTACTAAGGATAAAATATTAAAGAGGATGGTGGGACCATTGTCTTAAAAGAAAAGTGACATAATCTTGACAGACGAATGGAGTAATATATAGCCATATAAAAAAACTACATATATTATAATAAAACTCTGAAATTGTAAATATTTGTTCATCTTACATGATATTAATTAAATAGTAACATATTAATTGTCAATGCATACAATACAAATAATTGTAAAAATATTATTGTATAATAATTAATTGAAAATTTATTGGACAATGATAATAAAAAATTCATTGGATAATAGTAAGTGGCTTTTAGAGGGAAAATGGTATTATTGTAAATTTGGCCAAGATTTGACTTTTATATATGAGTGAAAATATATAGGATAGATAGATTAGCCAAACGTACTCATTAAAATAATTTTCTACTAGTACTCCATCCGTCTCACAAAAATATGAACGTTTTTCCATTTTGGGGTGTCTCACAAAAATATGAATATTTCCATTTTAGTACATCATGGCCCATGTCACAAGGTTTTCTTTCGACTTAGAATTTTTCGCCTTGTGTGGCGCCGATCACTCACAATCGACCAGCCAACACTCCCTCACCAACACTCGTGTTTAGATTTGGGTGAGTATTCGTGTACTCGCACAAGCAACAATCAAGAACATGTACAGCGGACATAAACGTAAAGCACACATCAACATACGGGACAACTCACTCCCAACCTTTGCATTACTCACAATTCGTACAAAGGAACAATAGGCTTGCACACACGAATCTCTCTCTCCGTGAGCTCCGCTAAAAAACTCCCCTATCTATGTGATGGACAATCTCCCATCACTGGGATAACCGTCGGGTCAACCGTCTGGTCAATTGGGACCTCCCACGTCGTGGGCAATTAGCCTAGCCCACGAACTTGCGCTCAACCGCCCGGACGTCAACTTCCGCACTTTGCCTTGTTGGCCCGCATGGCCAACTGTCGCCCGCGTGGCTGCTGGGTGGACTTGGCGCCAATTCCACGTCGTGGCGGGAGTCCGCGCGCGCGGCCCACACGCCCATCGCTTGGCGCGCGCGCACGTCTCCCGTCGCCCATCGCTCGCAAACTATCTCGGCGGACGCTCATGTCTCGGCGCCCCGCATGCCCGACGCGCAATGCTCGGCATCACCCGACGCACTCGCTTGGCAGCGTGCGTGCCCTTGGCAGGGCGCTCGCCCGACACTTGGTCTCGGCGCCCCGCACGCCCGATGTGCGGCGCCCGGCATCACCCAGTGCGCCCACTCGGCGGCGTATGTGCCCGACGACCCTTGCCCACATTCCGAACCAGCCGAGTTGCCTAGGACGGGGGCAACCCGACACCACCATGCCGAGGCGTGCCAATTTCTCGACACGTCTCGGCGCCAATGCTCAAGGGGCTAACAAACCACCCCCACCAGTGCTAGACGACGCCCTCGTCGTTGGTGGTGCTCCTCCATCTGCCTTCTCCCAATATTCGGCAATTTGCTTCTCGAATTGCCATAAGCCAACAGCTTTCTCCCAAGTCGCGTCTGCTACTGATTCTCCAGCCCACTGGATCAAAAAATCAGTCCTTCTATTCTTCTTGCTTTGCCCCATCGTACGATGTTCAAGAACCTTCTCCACGGACTTAGTATACTGCTGCCTGATCACAGGTGGTGCACGTCGCGCCTGCTTCCTTGAGGAATCCAGCAGATCCACACTGAATTTCTTCAAGAATGATACATGAAATGTTGGGTGTATCTTTAGCCTGTCCGGCAATACCAATCGATACGCAACTCGCCCAACCCTCTTCATGACTTTGAATGGCCCGTCATACTTCGGTATCAACCCTCTATGCACGGACTTGGAAGAGATGTTTTTCCAAATTTGGGGCGTCAACTTCAGCAAGACTTGATTGCCCACTTGGAATTCCACATCACGCCGGTGCTTATCCGCATATTTCTTCATCCGGCGTTGTGCTTTGGCGAGGCTATCTCGTGCCTCATCTAACAACTCTTGCTTCTCTCGAGCAAATCGATAGGCGGCAGGACAATCTCCACCACTCCTTTGTACCGCAATCTCATGTGGTGCCAAAGGCTGCTGCCCATATACTATCTCAAAAGGACTCTTCCCCGTGGCTGACGACCGGTGTAGGTTATAACTGAACTGAGCCACGTCCAACAAACCAACCCAATCCCTCTGACTTGCTGACATGTAGTGTCTCAAATATTCCTCCAACAATTGATTCATCCTCTCCGTTTGGTCGTCGGTTTGAGGATGATTAGCCGTAGAGAATTTCAGATCGGTCCCCAACATGTTGAACAGATTGGTCCAGAACCGCCCTGTGAACCGAGTATCCCGGTCACTGATAATATCCTCCGGGATACCGAAGTATTTCACCACGTTCTTCACAAACAAGCCAGCAGCAACATCGGCGGGGCAAGCATTTGGACAAGCAATGAAGATCCCATACTTTGAAAACCTGTCCACCACCACAAAGATTGAGGCCATTCCATCGACTTTCGGGAAGCCAGAAATGAAATCCATCGATATTGATTGGAACGGCCTCTCCGGAATGGGCAACGGTTGTAGCAATCCGGCCTCCTTCTTTCTTTCGAGCTTGTCTTATTGGCACACAAGACAAGTTTTGACATACGCCTCAACGTCGTCCTCCATCTTTGGCCAATAATATCGTCGGGACAGCAAGGCATACATGCGCTCCATACCGGGATGGCCAGCCCAATGAGGGTCATGTGTTTCCCTCAAGAGTTCCCGTCTCAACGCACCCGCAGGCACATACGCCCGACTGCCACGAGCAAATAAGATATCATCATCCAGCCAATATTTTCGCACTTCCCCTTCCTTAACCTGCAAAACAAGCTTTTGATAGAGGGGGTCAGCCTTGGAAGATTCTCGAATCTTTCCAAGAAAATCGGACTCCACAAGAGTCAATGCAGCCACAAATTCGCCCACCACTTTCCGACTCAAAGCATCTGCAACATCAATATGCTTCCCGGGACGGTGCACCCAATCAAAGTCGAACTCCCCCAAGTATTCTTGCCAACGAGCTTGTTTTGGAGAGAGTTTCTTTTGAGTTTTGAAGTAAGTGTTGGCCACATTATCCGTCACCACCGTGAACTTCGTGCCCAACAAATAATGCTTCCACACCTCTAAGCAATGGATCACGACCGTCATCTCTTTCTCGTGAGTACTGTACCGGTACTCACAATCCTTCAACTTGCGGCTTTCATAGGCGATGGGGTGTCTATTTTGCACGAGCACACCCCCAATGGCTCTATCCGAGGCATCAACCTGTACTTCAAAAGGCTCATCAAATAGGGGCAGCCTTAGTACGGGTTCCGTGGACAATTTCTCCTTCAACGTGTCAAACGCATTCTGACATGTCTCGGTCCACTTCCACACAGCATCTTTCTTGAGCAAATCCGTCAAGGGGTTGGCCATCTTTGAGTACCCCTCAATGAACCGCCTGTAGTAATTTGCCAAGCCTAAGAATGATCTCATCTCCGCAACCTTGGACGGAACGGGCCAATCCAGCACGACCTGAACCTTCTTCTTGTCCATCATGATTTTGCCGTGCCCAATAACATGACCAAGGAAAGTGATCGAATCCCTGCAAAATTCACACTTCTCCTTCTTTGCATATAACTTATTCTCACGCAATTTCAAGAATACAGCCCGCATATGCATAACATGCTCATTCAATGATTCCGAATAGATAACAATGTCATCTAGATACACCACCACAAACCGATCCAAAAACTCATATAGCACATCATTCATCATATTGCAAAACGTCGCAGGGGCATTAGTTAAGCAGAAGGGCATCACTAAAAACTCGAATGACCCATACCTTGTCACGCATGTGGTCTTTGCCTCGTCCCCTGGAGCAATTCTGACTTGCCAATATCCGGACCGTAGGTCGATTTTGGTGTATAAACTCGCCCTTGACAGCTTGTCAAAGAGATCTAGGGCATTTGGAATAGGATACTTGTTTTTGATAGTAACCTTATTCAAAGCCCTATAGTCGATGCAGAATCTCAAAGACTCATCTTGCTTCCTTTGGAATAACACCGGCGACCCGTAGGGGGCCATGGAAGGCTGCACGAGACCCGCAAGCAACAATTCATCCAACTGTTTCCTCAACTCCGCCAACTCCGAAGGTGACATTCGATAAGGGGCTTGTGCAGGCGGTCTCGCACCCGGTTCCAACTCGATCCGATGATCCGTTGCTCGCCTTGGCGGCAACTCCTTAGGTAGTTCAGGGGGCATCACATCTTTGAACTCTTCCAACAAGTCCGCCACAACATCCGGGACTTCATGTGATACACCTGGTTTGATCTCAACCAACGCAGCAAGATAAGTAGGCACACCCTGCTTCAAGCCTTTCTTTAATTGAAGGGCTGAAATCAAACCAACGGACTTCCTCTCGGCTAAGAACTCTCCCTTTACGGATGTTGGACAATGTTCGTCAAGGATCATAATCCCACCCACGTGGGGCATCACAGCAACCTTAGCCATCTTTAAGAATTCCATCCCAAGGATAATTTCGAAATCATCCAAAGGAACCGCCATCAACGAGCACGATCCCTTCCATTGGTCGATCTGTAGATCAACCTTTCCCACGCCTAGAATCGGCTTCGCCTCCGAATTAACAGCTTTGATTCGGCTAGCGTATGGCACCAACTGCATATCAAACTTACTCACAAGCTTGTCAGCAATAAAATTGTGGGTGGCTCCGCAGTCCACCATGGCCATCACCTTCCGGCCATTCACAACACACTTGATGTATAACAAACCATAATCCGACTTACCATCCCATTGAATTGCAGATAGCAATTGCAATGGGTTCATCCGAGGGCCTCTGGACTCATTCTCTTTCTCCGACTCAGCAACAAGGGCATTCAACTTCCCCTTCTTTGGGTAATCACGCATCCGGTGGTCTCCGTTGGAAATAAAGCAACCACGCCTTTTCTCGCCACCCGCTTGTTGGTTAGAGTCTTTCGCAACACCACTTGTCTCACCGGACTTCTTCTTGCCTTTCCAATCGAACTTGCCCTTCTTTTCCTTGCCTTTCCCTTTGCCAACATTCTTCTTTTTCGATCCGGACTCGGTAGATCCCACGGTTTTGTAGTCCACCAAACTATCGGCAACAAGCAATGGCGGATTGCAAGTCCTTCACACCTTGGCGCCTCAATTCAGTTTGAGCCCAAGTTTGTAATCCGGCAAGGAAGTTGAACAACTTGTCTTCCTCGGACATTTTGCGGACATCAAACATTAAGGAACTGAATTCCTTCACATAGTCACGAACGATGCCACTGTGCTTGAGTTTCCTCAAGGCATCCCTTGCGAGCCATGATGTATTGCAAGGGAGGAATTGCTCTTTCAATTCCTTTTTAAGATCTTCCCACGTCTCAATCGGGTTCCGGGCATGGTTTTCCCCGGATTGCCTTGATCGCCACCATAATTTTGCATCAGTCGACAGGTACATGGTGGTGATTGAGACTTTCTCTTCGTCATCAACGTAAGCCGCTTGGAAATACGACTCCATGTCCCACAAGAAGTTCTCCAACTCCTTTGAACTTCGAGTTCCCTCGAACGGTTTCGGGTCAGGGATCCGGACCTTTGAAGTAGAACGCATCGCTTGCTTCATCACGTGCAACTCATCAAGGAGGCGTTCCAGTTTCATGGACAACTCGTCCACCTGATTGTTCACATCTTCCTCGCAAGAGACTACTCTGCTTTCCACGAATCCGGGCAGATCCTCTGTAGACTTCCGTACTTCCACAACCGATGCTTGAATGGTCTCAAGCACGATCTCCGCATCTCGCATCCGCTCAAAGACATCAACCCGTGCGGAAGTTTCAGGAGGCGTCCCCAACAAACTTTCCAACCGATTCACCCGCTCCTCAAGAGCAATGAACTCACGATTTTGAACCATCTCCGCCACAGCAACGTAGCAAATCCGATAGGACCAGAGCCAACCTGGCTCTGATACCAAATGTCACAAGGTTTTCTTTTGACTTAGAATTTTTCGCCTTGTGTGGCGCCGATCACTCACAATCGACCAGCCAACACTCCCTCACCAACACTCGTGTTTAGATTTGGGTGAGTATTCGTGTACTCGCACAAGCAACAATCAAGAACATGCACATCGGACTTAAACGTAAAGCACACATCAACATACGGGACAACTCACTCCCAACCTTTGCATTACTCACAATTCGTACAAAGGAACAATAGGCTTGCACACACGAATCTCTCTCTCCGTGAGCTCCGCTCAAAAACTCCCCTATCTATGTGATGGACAATCACCCATCACTGGGATAATCGTCGGGTCAACCATCTGGTCAATTGGGACCTCCCACGTCGTGGGCAGTTAGCCTAGCCCACGAACTTGCGCTCAACCGCCCGGACGTCAACTTCCGCACTTTGCCTTGTTGGCCCGCATGGCCAACTGTCGCCCGCGTGGCTGCTGGGTGGACTTGGCGCCAATTCCACGTCGTGGCGGGAGTCCGCGCGCACGTCTCCCGTCGCCCATCGCTCGCAAACTATCTCGGTAGACGCTCATGTCTCGGCGTCCCGCACACCCGACGCGCAATGCTCGGCATCACTCGACGCATTCGCTCGGTACCGTGCGTGCCATTGGCAGGGCGCTCGCCCGATGCTCGCCCGACACTTGGTCTCGGCGCCCCGCACGCCCGATGTACGGCACCCAGCATCACCCGGCGCGCCCACTCGGCGGCGTACGTGCCCGACGACCCTTGCCCACATTTCGAACCAGCCGAGTTGCCTAGGACGGGGGCAACCCGACACCACCATGCCGAGGCGTGCCAATTTCTCGACACGTCTCGGCGCCAATGCTCAAGGGGCTAACAGCCCACCACTACTTTTCCTTAATTAATACATTCATCTCACAACATCTTTTAAAGTGGGACTCATTTTCCACTTACTTTAACTCTCAACTAACATTTTTTAAAACCCGTGCATTTCTCTTTGTTAATGTTTTTGTGAGACGGAGGGAGTATTTGTTTTGCCCTTTTTCTTTTTTGTGTCCTACATCTCTCCATTTTTCCTCTCTGCCTCCCTCGCACTCACTGGTTTTTAAAAAATCAAGACATCTCTCTGCCTTGCTCTCGCCGCCTCCCCTCCCTTCCTAAGATCTGGCGTTTCTTCGCCGTCGACCACCACCACGACTACCCTAATCTCTTTCGCACACGACCCCCACCCCTTGCTCTTTCTCACTTCTCTCGGCCGTCCGGCGAGAAATCGCCGTCACCGCTGCTGCCCACTTCCTCCGGTCGTGCGTGGTCCCGCCCCGCCTCAGAGCCTCCGTCCTAGCGCTGCAAGCAGAAGTGCGCGACTGCGCCGCGCCTAGCCTTCCCCGTCTCCCCGCCCCGCCCCGCCTTCTTCAGCCTCGGCGCCTCCTTCCCCGGATTCCGCAGTAGCAGAAGTTTCCGACGCTCAGTTTCTGGTATTGCAGGTAAGTCGGCAAGGTTATTAGTGTGTTTTAGAAGTTCCATTTTTTATTTTTATTTTCGCTGTAAATTGGGGCATACTTGTTACTCTTTCTAGAGTAAACTTGCCTTCGATGAATGATGAATGTTGGCTTTTATATATGTATAAGGGCTATTATGATATGTGGAGACATTGATATTCAGGTACTTCTATGCATAACACTTTGAATTTAGGTTTCTCTTTTCAACCGTTTAACACAATAAGTATGAAATGTTCTGCAGTCGTAAACGATGTGCTCATAATCTTTGAATATATTTGAGTTGATTCTGGAGTCAAAGTTTCATAAGCTCAAAGAGAGCAGACTTTTTTTTAGTTGGTAACATGAACAATGGTTACTAACCAAGAAACAAAATTCAGCCAACACTTTTGCAAATTGCACAACAGATATTAGCTCATACTCTATCGGTGAGAAAATGGCCAAAACATGGTTGCACTTGGCTTATAAATATAGATATATAGATGTAGATTATAGACAGATAATAACTAAAATAATTTACTCCGAACTCCCAACGCACCACTCAGTGATTGCTGCAATCGCTAATCTTTTCTGTCCAAGCTGCCGCTGTTGTAATCTTCTTTCGATTTTTAAAACCGTACTGTATTCCTCATTCCATTTTCTTTGTTCTTTCAATTTTCAGAGATGTGATTACCAATTTGGTTGCTTTTGTGTATACTAGGTAAGTGTTGGTTACCAGTTTTGAAGTAAGTCTTGGCCACATTATCCGTCACCACCGTGAACTTCGTGCCCAACAAATAATGCTTCCACACCTCTAAGCAATGGATCACGGCCGTCATCTCTTTCTCGTGAGTACTGTACCGGTACTCACAATCCTTCAACTTGCGGCTTTCATAGGTGATGGGGTGTCTATTTTGCACGAGCACACCCCCAATGGCTCTATCCGAGGCATCAACCTGTACTTCAAAAGGCTCATCAAATAGGGGCAGCCTTAGTACGGGTTCCGTGGACAATTTCTCCTTCAATGGTCAAACACATTCTGACATGTCTCAGTCCACTTCCACACAACATCTTTCTTGAGCAAATCCGTCAAGGGGTTGGCCATCTTTGAGTACCCCTCAATGAACCGCCTGTAGTAATTTGCCAAGCCTAAGAATGATCTCATCTCCGCAACCTTGGACGGAACGGGCCAATCCAGCACGGCCTGAACCTTCTTCTTGTCCATCATGATTTTGCCATAGCCCAATAACATGACCAAGGAAAGTGATCGAATCCCTGCAAAATTCACACTTCTCCTTCTTCGCATATAACTTATTCTCACGCAATTTCAAGAATACAACCCGCATATGCATAACATGCTCATTCAATGATTCCGAATAGATAACAATGTCATCTAGATACACCACCACAAACCGATCCAAAAACTCATATAGCACATCATTCATCATATTGCAAAACGTCGCAGGGGCATTAGTTAAGCCGAAGGGCATCACTAAAAACTCGAATGACCTATACCTTGTTACGCATGTGGTCTTTGCCTCGTCCCCTGGAGCAATCCTGACTTGCCAATATCCGGACCGTAGGTAGATTTTGGTGTATAAACTCGCCCTTGACAGCTTGTCAAAGAGATCTAGGGCATTTGGAATAGGATACTTATTTTTGATAGTAACCTTATTCAAAGCCCTATAGTCGATGCAGAATCTCAAAGACCCATCTTGCTTCCTTTGGAATAACACCGGCGATCCGTAGGGGGCCTTGGAAGGCTGCACGAGTCCCGCAAGCAACAATTCATCCAACTGTTTCCTCAACTCCGCCAACTCCGAAGGTGGCATTCGATAAGGGGCTTGTGCAGGCGGTCTCGCACCCGGTTCCAACTCGATCCGATGATCCGTTGCTCGCCTTGGCGGCAACTCCTTAGGTAGTTCAGGGGGCATCACATCTTTGAACTCTTCCAACAAGTCCGCCACAACATCCGGGACTTCATGGGATACACCTGGTTTGATCTCAACCAACGTAGCAAGATAAGTAGGCACACCCTGCTTCAAGCCTTTCTTTAATTGAAGGGCTGAAATCAAACCAACGGACTTCCTCTCGGCTAAGAACTCTCCCTTTACGAATGTTGGACAATGTTCGTCAAGGATCATAATCCCACCCACGTGGGGCATCACAGCAACCTTAGCCATCTTTAAGAATTCCATCCCAAGGATAATTTCGAAATCATCCAAAGGAACCGCCATCAACGAGCATGATCCCTTCCATTGGTCGATCTGTAGATCAACCTTTCCCACGCCTAGAATCGGCTTCGCCTCCGAATTAACAGCTTTGATTCGGCTAGCGTACGGCACCAACTGCATATCAAACTTACTCACAAGCTTGTCAGCAATAAAATTATGGGTGGCTCCGCAGTCCACCATGGCCATCACCTTCCGGCCATTCACAACACACTTGATGTATAACAAACCATAATCCGACTTACCATCCCATTGAATTGCAGATAGCAATTGCAATGGGATCATCCGAGGGCCTCCGGACTCATTCTCTTTCTCCGACTCAGCAACAAGGGCATTCAACTTCCCCTTCTTTGGGCAATCACGCATCCGGTGGTCTCCGTTGGAAATAAAGCAACCACGCCTCTTCTCGCCACCCGCTTGTTGGTTAGAGTCTTTCGCAACACCACTTGTCTCACCGGACTTCTTCTTGCCTTTCCAATCGAACTTGCCCTTCTTTTCCTTGCCTTTCCCTTTGCCAACATCCTTTTTTTTCGATCCGGACTCGGTAGATCCCACGGTTTTGTAGTCCACCAAACTATCGGCAACAGCAATGGCGGATTGCAAGTCCTTCACACCTTGGCGCCTCAATTCAGTTTGAGCCCAAGTTCGTAATCCGGCAAGGAAGTTGAACAACTTGTCTTCCTCGGACATTTTGCGGACATCAAGCATTAAGGAACTGAATTCCTTCACATAGTCACGAACGGTGCCACTGTGCTTGAGTTTCCTCAAGGCATCCCTTGCGAGCCATGATGTATTGCAAGGGAGGAATTGCTCTTTCAATTCCTTTTTAAGATCTTCCCACGTCTCAATCGGGTTCCAGGCATGGTTTTTCCCGGATTGCCTTGATCGCCACCATAATTTTGCATCAGTCGACAGGTACATGGTGGTGATTGAGACTTTCTCTTCGTCATCAACGTGAGCCGCTTGGAAATACGACTCCATGTCCCACAAGAAGTTCTCCAACTCCTTTGAACTTCGAGTTCCCTCGAACGGTTTCGGGTCAGGGATCCGGACCTTTGAAGTAGAACGCGTCGCTTGCTTCATCACGTGCAACTCATCATGGAGGCGTTCCAGTTTCATGGACAACTCCTCCACCTGATTGTTCATATCTTCCTCGCAAGAGACTACTCTGCTTTCCACGAATCCGGGCAGATCCTCCGTAGACTTCCGCACTTCCACAACCGATGCTTGAATGGTCTCAAGCACGATCTCCGCATCTCGCATCCGCTCAAAGACATCAACCCGTGCGGAAGTTTCAGGAGGCGTCCCCAACAAACTTTCCAACCGATTCACCCGCTCCTCAAGAGCAATGAACTCACGATTTTGAACCATCTCCGCCACAGCAACGTAGCAAATCCGATAGGACCAGAGCCAACCTGGCTCTGATACCAAATGTCACAAGGTTTTCTATTGACTTAGAATTTTTCGCCTTGTGTGGCGCCGATCACTCACAATCGACCAGCCAACACTTCCTCACCAACACTCGTGTTTAGATTTGGGTGAGTATTCATGTACTCGCACAAGCAACAATCAAGAACATGCACATCGGACATAAACGTAAAGCACACATCAACATACGGGACAACTCACTCCCAACCTTTGCATTACTCACAATTCGTACAAAGGAACAATAGGCTTGCACACACGAATCTCTCTCTCCGTGAGCTCCGCTCAAAAACTCCCCTATCTATGTGATGGACAATCACCCATCACTGGGATAACCGTCGGGTCAACCATCTGGTCAATTGGGACCTCCCACGTCGTGGGCAGTTAGCCTAGCCCACGAACTTGCGCTCAACCGCCCGGACGTCAACTTCCGCACTTTGCCTTGTTGGCCCGCATGGCCTAACTGTCGCCCGCGTGGCTGCTGGGTGGACTTGGCGCCAATTCCACGTCGTGGCGGGAGTCCGCGCGCACGTCTCCCGTCGCCCATCGCTCGCAAACTATCTCGGCAGACGCTCATGTCTCGGCGCCCCGCACACCCGACGCGCAATGCTCGGCATCACTCGACGCATTCGCTCGGTAGCGTGCATGCCCTTGGCAGGGCGCTCGCCCGACACTTGGTCTCGGCGCCCCGTACGCCCGATGTACGGCGCCCAGCATCACCCGGCGCGCCCACTCGGCGGCGTACGTGCCCGACGACTCTTGCCCACATTTCGAACCAGCCGAGTTGCCTAGGACGGGGGCAACCCGACACCACCATGCCGAGGCGTGCCAATTTCTCGACACGTCTCGGCGCCAATGCTCAAGGGGCTAACAGCCCACCACTACTTTTCCTTAATTAATACATTCATCTCACAACATCTTTTAAAGTGGGACTCATTTTCCACTTACTTTAACTCTCAACTAACATTTTTTAAAACCCGTGCATTTATCTTTGTTAATGTTTTTGTGAGACGGAGGGAGTATTTGTTTTGCCCTTTTTCTTTTTTGTGTCCTACATCTCTCCATTTTTCCTCTCTGCCTCCCTCGCACTCACTGGTTTTTAAAAAATCAAGACATCTCTCTGCCTTGCTCTCGCCGCCTCCCCTCCCTTCCTAAGATCTGGCGTTTCTTCGCCGTCGACCACCACCACGACTACCCTAATCTCTTTCGCACACGACCCCCACCCCTTGCTCTTTCTCACTTCTCTCGGCCGTCCGCCGCTGCCCATTTCCTCCGGTCGTGCGTGGTCCCGCCCCGCCTCGGAGCCTCCGTCCTAGCGCTGCAAACAGAAGTGCGCGACTGCACCGCGCCTAGCCTTCCCCATCTCCCCGCCCCGCCCCGCCTTCTTCAGCCTCGGCGCCTCCGTCCCCGGATTCCGCAGTAGAAGAAGTTTCCGACGCTCAGTTTCTGGTATTGCAGGTAAGTCGGCAAGGTTATTAGTGTGTTTTAGAAGTTCCATTTTTTATTTTTATTTTCGTTGTAAATTGGGGCATACTTGTTACTCTTTCTAGAGTAAACTTGCCTTCGATGAATGATGAATGTTGGCTTTTATATATGTATAAGGGCTATTATGATATGTGGAGACATTGATATTCAGGTACTTCTATGCATAACACTTTGAATTTAGGTTTCTCTTTTCAACCGTTTAACACAATAAGTATGAAATGTTCTGCAGTCGTAAACGATGTGCTCATAATCTTTGAATATATTTGAGTTGATTCTGGAGTCAAAGTTTCATAAGCTCAAAGAGAGCAGACTTTTTTTTAGTTGGTAACATGAACAATGGTTACTAACCAAGAAACAAAATTCAGCCAACACTTTTGCAAATTGCACAACAGATATTAGCTCATACTCTATCGGTGAGAAAATGGCCTAAACATGGTTGCACTTGGCTTATAAATATAGATATATAGATGTAGATTATAGACAGATAATAACTAAAATAATTTACTCCGAACTCCCAACGCACCACTCAATGATTGCTGCAATCGCTAATCTTTTCTGTCCAAGCTGCCGCTGTTGTAATCTTCTCTCGATTTTTAAAACCGTACTGTATTCCTCATTCCATTTTCTTTGTTATTTCAATTTTCAGAGATGTGATTACCAATTTGGTTGCTTTTGTGTATACTAGGTAAGTGTTGGTTACCAGTTTTGAAGTAAGTGTTGGCCACATTATCCGTCACCACCGTGAACTTCGTGCCCAACAAATAATGCTTCCACACCTCTAAGCAATGGATCACGGCTGTCATCTCTTTCTCGTGAGTACTGTACCGGTACTCACAATCCTTCAACTTGCGGATTTCACAGGTGATGGGGTGTCTATTTTGCACGAGCACACCCCCAATGGCTCTATCCGAGGCATCAACCTGTACTTCAAAAGGCTCATCAAATAGAGGCAGCCTTAGTACGGGTTCCGTGGACAATTTCTCCTTCAACGTGTCAAACGCATTCTGACATGTCTCGGTCCACTTCCACACAACATCTTTCTTGAGCAAATCCGTCAAGGGGTTGGCCATCTTTGAGTACCCCTCAATGAACCGCCTGTAGTAATTTGCCAAGCCTAAGAATGATCTCATCTTCGCAACCTTGGACGGAACGGGCCAATCCAGCACGGCCTGAACCTTCTTCTTGTCCATCATGATTTTGCCATGCCCAATAACATGACCAAGGAAAGTGATCGAATCCCTGCAAAATTCACACTTCTCCTTCTTTGCATATAACTTATTCTCACGCAATTTCAAGAATACAGCCCGCATATGCATAACATGCTCATTCAATGATTCCGAATAGATAACAATGTCATCTAGATACACCACCACAAACCGATCCAAAAACTCATATAGCACATCATTCATCATATTGCAAAACGTCGCAAGGGCATTAGTTAAGCCGAAGGGCATCACTAAAAACTCGAATGACCTATACCTTGTCACGCATGTGCTCTTTGCCTCGTCCCCTGGAGCAATTCTGACTTGCCAATATCCGGACCGTAGGTCGATTTTGGTGTATAAACTCGCCCTTGACAGCTTGTCAAAGAGATCTACGGCATTTGGAATAGGATACTTATTTTTTATAGTAACCTTATTCAAAGCCCTATAGTCGATGCAGAATCTCAAAGACCCATCTTGCTTCCTTTGGAATAACACCGGCGACCCGTAGGGGGCCTTGGAAGGCTGCACGAGACCCGCAAGCAACAATTCATCCAACTGTTTCCTCAACTCTGCCAACTCCGAAGGTGGCATTCGATAAGGGGCTTGTGCAGGCGGTCTCGCACCCGGTTCCAACTCGATCCGATGATCCGTTGCTCGCCTTGGCGGCAACTCCTTAGGTAGTTCAGAGGGCATCACATCTTTGAACTCTTCCAACAAGTCCGCCACAACATCCGGGACTTCATGGGATACACCTGGTTTGATCTCAACCAACGCAGCAAGATAAGTAGGCACACCCTGCTCCAAGCCTTTCTTTAATTGAAGGGCTAAAATCAAACCAACGGACTTCCTCTCGGCTAAGAACTCTCCCTTTACGAATGTTGGACAATGTTCGTCAAGGATCATAATCCCACCCACGTGGGGCATCACAGCAACCTTAGCCATCTTTAAGAATTCCATCCCAAGGATAATTTCGAAATCATCCAAAGGAACCGCCATCAACGAGCACGATCCCTTCCATTGGTCGATCTGTAGATCAACCTTTCCCACGCCTAGAATCGGCTTCGCCTCCGAATTAACAGCTTTGATTCGGACTAGCGTACGGCACCAACTGCATATCAAACTTACTCACAAGCTTGTCAGCAATAACATTGTGGGTGGCTCCGCAGTCCACCATGGCCATCATAGGTGAAAACTAAACCCTAAGCGTGAACACTAAACCCTAATAGGTGAAAACTAAACCCTAAGCGTGCACACTAAACCCTAATAGGTGAAATATACATTTGTGCGCACAAATGTATACTTATATTAATATAAATATTTACCTTCATTCAATATAAAACATTACACATATCAATATACATTTATATGAACAAATGTATATATTATGTTTATTAAAAGTAACAATTGTTATACACAAATGTAATAATTAGGAGTATGGGTCAAACCCACGCGGGTCGGGTTTTCGGGTCAGGAGGGCGGGTTTGGGCCGGGTCAACCCGTCGCACTCCTGTGCGACCGTCGCACAGGAGAATTGGCGATTTTAGAAAAATGAATTTCTTCAGTCCGTGAAGGAAGGCTCTAGGCCCAACTTAGCAGATTCCCAAAAAAGCCCAAATGTGATTATTAGTGGCAACTTCGTAAATAAACCTATAAACGAGTGTGTTTTCTTTAGAAGGCCGAAATTTGACCGTTACGACTCTACCGCCTTTTTATACACGGAGTAAAATTGAAAAGCCCCCAAATCAAAGAGCCCTATATTTTTCATAGCCGTTGAGATATCAAAGAGTAAACGAGCGCAACAGAAATCTATTTCCCTATTTGATCCAAGAATAATAAAAAAGAAGTTACCGAGCAAGAAACTTTGAAAATATACTGTGAGTAATCTTTCTTGAACCCAGTAATTTTTCGCTGTGATTTTCATGGATGGTTATGGATGATGTGATCGGACTGTGTGTGCTCAATCTTGTGTAAGCGTGTTTACTATGTGGTTTTTTCATATGTAATTGTTGTGTATTAAAGCTTTTAGCAAATAGGAATTGGTTATCAGGATATTTGAATGTCTATGACTTTGTTTTGATTGAGGACGGTGAAGGTACCTGAACGGTGCTGTGAATTTAAATCTTGGAAAACCTCGATCTGCTTTATTTATGTAATCACATTCTGTTTTTTTGGTTCGTGTTGAAGAGTACCTTATCGCTATGTGGTGTCTAATATAACCTGTTATTTAGAGCGCATTCCTCTCCATCAGTCGCCTAATATCTAAAATAATGGAATCTGTCGATTTTTTAAGTTGGGCATTTGATTATTTGAAAATAAATGGGATGAAATGAAGGTGGATTGAGAAATTGGAATTTAAGATGTAATCGCGGATGTATAACAAGTAATTTTTACATTGGGAAGAGGAGATGAGTTACAAAGTTTCAAGTCTGATAATGACAGGAAGAGAAATGTTGAAGTTTTTGTGGCTCACTTCCTTGTGTTCTATGTATCTTTAGGATATATTGTGATAGAACTGATTAAGTTTAATGTGTAGAAGAATTGTCCATTGACTCCATTCCAAGAAAGTTGTTGGGATTAATGAAGAAGGTCTTGTAATATAGGCCAACTAAAGATTCATGGAGGCATAAACTGTGTTGCTAATAGTTCACAATATCGTTCTGTAGATTTTTTGGTTTTTGATAAGCTAAATATGTCTATGTCATGTGAAGCGTTTATATAGGGATGCTCTCCAACTGCAGGGGAATATTATGAAATTCAAAGTTTTCTCTTAAATTTATTGAGAATCAAGATCATATAATATCAAAAAGCTTTCCAGCATGTGTACAGAAGCAAAACAATGTAATTGTGTTTTGAAGATTCTAGTAAGCAGTCATAGCCATGTTGTTGGTTAATCTTGTGGAAGAATTCTAGTTCTTGTTCTTGTTCTTGCTGATTCATTTTTAGTAGTCATAACCATATTGCCAGACAACCTCGTGGAAGGATTTTAGATCTTGTTTGTTTTTGTTTCTCAGATTCTGACTTTCAATCGAAGCTTCAGATAAGCACTCATGGCAACCCCAGCTCAACGCTTGATCCAAGATCAGAACCTAAACTTTCTCTACAGTGGTTACTGTTTCATATCATAAACAACACTATTCTGAAGAAGATTTATTTCTTATCAATCTATGATAGATGTTTGCTCATGCATTGATTCCTGCGCAGGCACTACTCCTGGAGGAAAGACTGATGTAGTAGCCAAAGCAGATAAGAGAGGTGGTCTTGGTGGAAGGAAAGCACTTAACGACATATCAAACTCAAGAAAGCCTTCTGCATTTCACTCCGTGAAGAAAGATGGCTCCATAAATGTCATCTCTATTGACAAAGATCCTTCAACTGTGAAAGGCAAATCATCCAAGGCACCTGAGAAAGGAAGAGTTGGTGGTAGGAAAGCACTCAGTGACCTCACAAACTCGGTCAAGCCACGCCCAAAGCAGATCCCATGTTTGGGCAGGAAATTGAATTCTGTTGCAGAAGAAGCGGAAGAGAGATTTCTACACAATCATCAGGAGTGCATCAAAGCTCAGACGATGACTGTTGACAAGGACTACTTCTTGAAGTCAGTAGGACTGGCTAATGGTACAGAAACTTACTCTTGAACAATGATTGATCAACCTGATCCCATTATTATTTCTGGTGAGTAATTAGTTTTTGTTATTTGGTTGCAGATATTGCTGCACTGCCATCAGTTAGGAAGGCGCTTCCATTGTCATCAAAGAAGGTAGCTTTTTCTTCTTCTTTTTTTTTTTATGTAATTTCATCATCAGCAAAATTCATTTCATTTGAATATAGAAAGCAGGTTTTGTGACAAGAAAACTAACCACTAATATTTCAGGTGCAACATTCTAAAATGGGAGAGATGGTTGAGCTTCCTAGCTGCTGCTCACCTGCTTGTCGATCTCCTCAGTCGCCAAAGGCGCCTTGTACAATGAGCTGGGAGGATGACTATTTTTCTGATCTGATGATGATCGAGACACCTAAGCTCAAGTAGCTGCTGATAATCGGGTTTATCATGCTGAAGCTTACTTGTAGATTGATTGGTTACTTGTCATTTAGTCAACTTATTTGACTGCTGAATGCGGTTTACCTTTGTTTTGTTGCTACAGTGTTGGGTACATATGTAGTTTCTATTCATTTCTTCGTGTTGAAAGGTTGAAAATTAGATGCAGTCCTAACATCCCGATCTTCAATTCAAAGGAAATTTAACAAGATTTTATACCCTCTTTGGCTGACATGGATGTCCAGTCATCTTGCCACTATTTGAACATTGTTTACCTCGAATTCAACCTCTTTTTTCGAATCTTCAAAATGAGATTCTTTGACAGATTGTATCTCTTTCATTTCTACATTTCCTGAGTTTTGGAAACCATCATCACATTCTCGGTCTTGTTCGAAAATTAGCTTCTACGTACGCTGCAAAAGATCCGATTTTTTTGCCATTTTGATGAAAGGATGAAGCAGCGGCGGTCCAGAGAGTGGGTGTTTCTCACTATAACATAGCGGGATTTCCTTTGGGGCTCCGAGGATTGGTTCTCACTATAATATTTCCACAATCAAAAGATGTCTAATTTCATTCAAATCTTCCATCCTTTGTCGTGGCCATTAACTATGCCTCAATCAACTCTTCATTCGACTATAAATCTTTGTTGTTGTCTAAATGGTGATGTGTTTTTTTGAGTTCAACGTTATTCTCTTTCTCCGCCTAATTTTTCTTTCTCCTTTCTCCTTCTAATTTGCTATCGATAACAACTTAACATCTCAAACATGACCTGCATTCATGCTTCCTCAGCAAGCCGTGTTTTCTCTAATTCCACTCATGTTATATTCGTGTGGTGCCTCCCATTTATATTCTTTCATGTCTAAGAACATCTGAGCCCTTTGATTATTTATAACTTATTTTCACAAAATATAAAAAAGGAGTTAAATGCATTTGTTGAGTCAGGATGCCTTACAAAAGAGTCTTGATTAAATTACCCTTGCATGATCTGAGTTTGCCGTAAATAGGTTTTCCATCCTTTGAGTTTTGGAGAAGAAACTGCACAACAAGGTTCTTTTGTTGCTCACTAACATCCATCAAGTGCATTGCTCTGAATTTTTCAAGTGGAAGACACAAGAAGGAGATGAAGAAGGGTGAAGAAATATTGGTCTACTTATAGATTCTGTTTAGAGGAAAGTTTAAGTTTTTTGGCTGTTTCCTTTTGTGGCGCCAAAAATTATGAAGTTCCTTTTGTATGGGATGTTGCATTCTGTTCCCAATTTTTTAATTCAGTCGCCATTTATATGAAATATAGCAATCTCAAATTTCAGTTCCCAATTTTTAATTCGGCTGCCATTTTTAATTAAAGTCAACATCAATTTTAACTTAAAGTGAGCAGCTATTTTAATTTAATTCAGTTTGTAATGCAAAATGCACTAAGTCAGTGAAGATGATTAAACAAAAATTAGGAGTATAATTAAATGTTAAAGTTGTATGGACCACACCACTTATCTTTCAAAAAACAAATTTCTTAATCTTCGTGCCAAAAAGAAACGAAATTATTAGGTCGGGACAAAAGGAGTATATCATTATTGTTACAAGTTATATTTGATTATGTAAACATTTATAAATTTTAAATTGGTTCAACAAATTAACATGTATTACTATATGAGTTTGAGGAGAATAGAATAAAATCACTTATTAATTGTGGTTTGGACGAATAAAAGTACATTTATAAACAAAATATCTAAATTGTTAGAGTTGTTTTCTAGAGAGTCGACAATTGGAGTTATGATTGAATTTAATTTCACATTTGAATAGGCTATCTCAAACTCTAAACGAGATGGTGCTCATAATTCAATTATGGTCTTTCAAGTTTTAGACCATATGATGCTCAGAAATTAGAGGTGATATGTCAAGCTCGAAACCAGATGATGCCTAAAATTTATTTATGGTATTTCGGATTCCAGACGAGATGATGCTCACAATTCATTTTTTATTTTTCAAGCTCTAGTCAATACGATGCTCAATAACTCAATTATTATTATTATTATTATTATTATTATTTTTTTTTTAAATTTGTTACAATCAAAGAAAGGAAAAAACCCACTCACACTCTAGCTCCTAGGGTGACTCGAACCCCCGACCTATTGGTTGGAGGAGAAGCGTCTTACCAACAGACTGCGCTCCGAAAGAGATGATTCTCCTAAGTTGGTTATGATCTTACAAGATCAATATGATACGATACTCAAGTATGCTATTTTAAACTTCAAATGAGATTATGCTCAAAAGTTAGTTATGATATTTCAAATTCTAGATAGTGATGCTTAGAAATCCAACACCCAAAACTAAGATGTGGTATTTCAAGCTCTAAACGAGATGATGCTCAGAAGTCTGACGTTCAAAATTCAGATATAATCTTTCAAGCTTCAAATAATGATATGATCTTATAAGGTTCATATGAGATCATACTCAGATGACAATGTTATTTTAAATTATTTTGTAAGTCAAATTAAAAAATTAAAAAGTAATAATAAATCATGTTTAAAAAAATGCGACACATCAATCTTGCATCATATTATACGTAAAAATAATTTATATATTTTTTTCATTTTTTTTCTGCACTTCAACCTTTTATGAAACTTCATCATATGAACTTATATAAAAAGAAATTTCTTTTTTAGAGCCCAAAAGATATTTCTATTATCTAAAAAAAATCAATTTAATTAGCCAAAGTGATTGAGATTAATACAATATAATTATAAAAATAATTTAATTGATCAATTAAATTAATTTATAAAAATATTTAATATGTTTTGATCATAAAAATAATTTAAGATAATTATAAATCACAACATAAATATATTTTTATAAAACCTAAAAATAATGAATCATAAAGTGATATAAATATATCAGAACCAAAACAAGAAGAAACGTGGAGCGATTTATAAACCTCATCTGAAATGCAGCAACCAAATACGAAGTCTCACTCTTCAGTCTGCAACACCACCACCACGGAATGGGGGCTCTCAGACTCCCTTCCCTCACTTCTCTCTCCTCCGCCGCCGCCGCCGCGGTTCCACGCTATCACTTCTGCCGCCAGCTGCGTCTCCCCCTCCGTTCCGTCTCCGCCGCAAAATTTTCCGTACAAAGTAGCACCGTCGAGAAGGAGATCGCCGCAACTCCTCCTGAACTCGAACCTACCTCGCAGAAGCCCAGACTACAGCCAGAAAAGGATCGAGTTATCACTCCTCGATCGCAGGACTTCAATGCCTGGTACTTGGACATAATTGCGAACGCGGAGTTAGCTGATTATGGCCCTGTTCGCGGCACCATGGTTATTCGTCCCTACGGCTACGCCATTTGGGAAGCAATTCAGGTTTATCACCATTGCTTCCGGTCCCTATTTAGTTAGGGTTTCGAAGTTTTATGCTAATTAGATTCTTAATTGGTGCAGGACTATTTGAATGTGAAGTTTAAGGAGACCGGCCATAGTAATATGTATTTCCCTCAGGTGAGTTTTATCCATCACTCGCATCGGAGTATTGAACATCCATATGATTAGTTCTGTTTCAAATTCCCGGTTATGGCGGCTGCAGTTGTGGTGTGTCGGAATGAAATCAATTTACTCCCCTGTATTGATGAATTTGTGACTTGTCCTAATTGATTGCTACTCTTTTAAACTTGTGTTTGAAAGCATCGAGAAATTGTGGCAAAGAGTTAAGTAGGTCGTGTCTCAAATCAGTGGGCATTCAGTAAATTCTGCCATGTCCAATCAATGATTTAAATCGGTTTAATCTTAGTAGTTTCATATGCAAATTGTGTATCTTTAGCTAAGATGTCATCACTTTTGGGGGATTACTCATTCCTTTGTAACGATTCATCCCCTTCCTAAAAAAAAAATTGTTGTTTCTTTCTTTTACAAAAATTTAAATAGTTAGTAGTCTCAAATGTAAAGTTGGGGCCTTTATTCATCTATCAGCTCTTAAATTATGTGTGAAGAGTTCGTTCTTGAGACTCAATTGCGATACTTGTCCCCTGGTTATTTGTAGCTTCAAGTGTCTATTACTTAATTGACCAACCAATTAGGACTTAGATGCAATCAGATTAAACTTACAACTTCTAAATTCAATATGATTGCAGTTTATCCCATACTCATTCATTGAGAAAGAAGCTAGCCATGTTGAAGGTTTTAGTCCAGAATTAGCTCTCGTTACAGTTGGAGGAGGAAAGGAGCTTGAAGAAAAGCTTGTGGTAGATATTAGTGGCCAAGACATTTCAATGTCTTATTTCCTTTCTTTTGAAGGATTCATCATTTTCCTCAGCAATTCTTTTACTGAAAACTGATTCATATATTGATTTATTTTAAGGATATCACCTGAGTGTATTTTTTGATTATTGTACTTCTTGAGGTTCTGGCAGGTTCGACCCACAAGTGAAACAATTGTCAACCACATGTTCACTCAGTGGATTCATAGTTACCGTGATCTTCCACTAATGATCAACCAGGTATTTTTGCATCTATTTGCTTTACAGTCTGGAGGAGCAACTGTGCTCTTATTTAATTGTTTAATTTGTTTCAGTGGGCAAATGTGACAAGATGGGAAATGCGTACCAAACCATTTGTGAGAACTCTGGAATTTCTCTGGCAGGAAGGTCACACAGCTCATGCCAGTCCAGAGGAAGCAGAAAAAGAGGTTAATTTCCTCTTTGTTAAATATAATTGGATAGATGGTCTTACGTTTTGCAGCTAATGAACTTCATGCTGTGGAACTGCAGGCATTGCAGATGATTGATGTATACACAAAATTTGCCTATGAGCAAGCTGCAATACCTGTTGTTGTGGGTCGTAAATCGAAGGTGGAGACCTTTGCCGGTGCTTCGAAGACCTATACCATTGAAGCAATGATGGGTGATCGAAAAGCTTTGCAAGCTGGAACTAGCCACAACCTTGGGCAGAACTTTTCACGTGCATTTGGAACACAGGTTGTTAGCTTCTCATAAAAGACTTTGTGGAGCAGCCTCTTCCAATGTTCATTTAATGTTTTCGTTATTTAGCTGAAGAGGAACACCTGTGTCGGAGATAGGGTCTTTCCTATAGTACTTCATGGAGAACATTACGGTCTAGCATGTTTTCTACTTGGTCTTTCCTATATTACTTCATGGAGAACATTACTGTGTATTAACTTCTTACTCTGAGTTGTCATGAATCCAGAGAAGCTTCTGTACATTATTATGCTTCTTTTCAAATCATAAAAGTTTTGACAAAATGACTGTGTACATAAGGACTGCAGCTAATACAGCTGGTCACCAAATTGATAAAGGCAAGTTCTCCACAATAGGCTTCTTATGTACTTATGGTGGAAATCTTGGGTGTTTTGGGGGGAGGGGCTGGAAGTGGGGCAGTTTTGCTTGAATCCTGTTATAGGTTCAGAAATTGTACATCCTACCTAGGCTTTAACACGTGAAAGTGTTTTCTTCCCTGCACATGCTATATGTTGGAACTTCTACCATCTGATAGAATGAGTGCCTTCTCAGTTCATGGATGAAAATGGCGAAAGGAAGCATGTGTGGCAAACATCATGGGCAATTAGCACCAGGTTTATTGGCGGTATTATCATGACTCATGGTGATGACGCTGGATTGATGCTTCCCCCAAACCTAGCCCCAATACAGGTACTTTGATGGCACCTTTGACAGCATTTAAATTTATTCGCTAATACACGTGCCTCTCAACTCTTGGGGTGCTTGAGTTCATTATGAAACATACGTTTAAAAAATGAACTGAGAAATGCTCGATTAAAGAAAACCAATCGCTATACTACATCGCTAAAGTGATTCTTCCCTCACATCCAGGTAACTCTGTAACTGGTGTTCTATCTTTTATATGAAGATTTACTTTTTGTCAACTATATTCTTCTGAGATTCTGGACTACTGTAACATACATTAGGCTGGTGAACTTTTATTTTTTCACATGCTTATAGTTAGAACAAATTATATTTTCTAACCAGTGGATGCTTTCAGGTCATAGTGGTCCCAATATGGAAGAAGGCAGACGATAAGGCTGGAGTTCTGGGGGCTGCCTCATCTGTGAAGGAAACTCTTCAAGCTGCAGGAATCAAGGTTAAAATTGATGATGCAGAGCAGAGAACACCTGGTTGGAAGTTCAACTTCTGGGAAATGAAGGTAAATTCTTGTCACCACTTTGTATCATGGCTGTGTCATTGACTCATTGAAGATAGGGCATCATTGGAAAATTGCTCTGGGAATTTTTTTGGCTGTTTTGAGTGACGTTTAATGTTTGAATAGGTTTAACTTAGTATTACCTGTTCCGTTTTAAAAAAATTGCACATTGTGGGGTTTGATTTTAGATGGGACCAGACCATTTTGTAATTCTTGACTACACTTTTTATATGGCAAGATAGGGACATAGGGTTTGTTTTAATATTTCTTACTCTTATCTAGGGTGTCCCTTTGAGGATCGAAATTGGGCCTCGAGATGTTTCAAATGGGAGTGTGGTTGTTTGTAGAAGAGATATTCCTGGGAAACAAGGGAAAGTCTTTGGTATATCAATGGAATCGTCAACTTTGGTGGCTTATGTAAAAGGCAAGTTGGATGAGGTTCAATCATCTCTTCTTGAAAGCGCAAAATCATTCCGTGATGGGTATGTTCGGCCATAAAGCTGGTAGATATGACATAAAATTGTGCATGTGTGTGCTTGACTGTGCATTTCTTTCTTTCTTTATATATTCTTTATTTTGTTGTCCACAAAATAGATTGCCCTCTTCACATTTCTGTCTGGAATGGCAGTTAGGTACCTGGATCTTCAACTATGATAAAGAAATGATATAGTTCAACTCTACCTTGACAATCTCACATGAAAAAAGTTCAATATGTTGTTGGTTTCTGATGGTGGTGCTGCAGCAGCTTCTTTTTTCTTTTCTTTTTTTCCTGATTGTTCAATTTTTGAGTGATATCAAGTTAAGCTTATTTGGGAAAAATAGCATGAAATTTGGCCCATGTATTTGAGGGTACTGAATTCCCATGTAATATTTACTTCCTTGCTTCTTAGTTTCTGGTGCTTGGACAAATTCTGACACTAAATGTGTTTTTGTAGCAACATTGTTGATGTGAGCTCCTATAGTGAGCTTAAAGAGGCAATTGCTCAAGGCAAATGGGCAAGAGGCCCCTGGTCAGCCAGGTACTTATCACGCTCGTCGAAATACTTATCCGATTCTCAAATATAAAGATTGCTTTTCTTTTGTTTAGACCTGACGGTGCTAACGGCAAGTTACACTATTGATTTATACAGTGACAGTGAGGAGCTGAAGGTGAAAGAAGAAACAGGGGCAACCATTCGATGTTTTCCTTTTGAACAGCCGGAGGGGGCAAAGAAATGCTTGATGACAGGCAATCCAGCAGATGAAGTTGCAATTTTCGCAAAATCTTACTAATCTCAAACTCAAAATCGTTAGCTTTGGTCTATCCTTTTAAGGTGCTTACTTGTTCTCAATAATGTTATTTTTGTTGAATTTTAGTCGTCGAGTATACAAGTTCCCGCTCTCATTACATTTACTTTGAGCTATGGGGAAACTCTTTTTTCAAGCTTCTGATCATCTAATTTCTCTAGATGATATTCTCAAGAATCTCCCCCATTCCTGGCTTCATCAAATCGGAATCTTATATTCTTAATATAGTTTTAGATACAGCTAGATAGCCTAGATTATGTTTGTGTTGTGAAACTGCAGATATTGTAAATTTGTTGATTTGATTGATTTTCCAGAAATGGTATTGATGCGTGTTTGTGTCATTGTGTGAACGATGGCCGCGGCTGAATGCGATTGTCATCTCATTTCCAAAAAAATGTGTAAGATCGTTTTAAGGGTCAAATTAGTATTCAGTTTGTGATTTTTTTTAGTGTTTGATTATGATCGAATTCGGATCTTGTTTGATTGCCACATCATTTTCGATTCTTTTTCAAGTCAGCTTTGATTTGGAGCAATTCAATTCCATGGGAAAAATCAAACAAATCGAAAGTTGGTGAATTATTATTCAAATTTTTAAGTTTGTGTTATAAATTAGAATTGGATCAAAGTTTGTGTATTCAAGGCCAATTAACTCTAAAAATAATTGTGATGGGTGAGCTATTAATGAAGTAGGAGATAGGAACTATTTAGAGTGGTGGAGCTGGTGTGAAATAAAAAATGAACCTGTAATCTCATGATAGAAAGTCAGTAGTAATGGATTAATTAAGTTTAAAAGAAACATAATGAGATGGTTAAAAGGTGACTCTAGTGAAAGAAGCACAGAACAAGCAATAACATCATATTTGGTAAAGATATTTTCAGCTGAATTTAAAGATTTGATCTAATACCTTTTTATTAATCAAGTCAGTTGTTAGGTGAATTATAGATCATAATTGATGATGGAAATAGAGAAATAAAATGAACTCCACCAAATGAGACTTTCGGAAAAATCGATCAATATTAGATTTCGTGTTCATTTCCGAATCCAAATGGTGTTATTACACTCAGACAACGTGGTGAGAAATGGATATAATTTAATTTAAGCAATTAAATTACAAATAATATTTAAGTTCTAAAAGATAATGTGACACATGCCTAAAATATTTGGTTTTTAAAGTCAAATGGTGGAATTAGGTCAATTTGTACATAGAGGATATGTCGCATTTAAAATGGTCCACATTATTTCGTAAAAAATAAACTTTTAACAATTTGTTTTGTAATTTATTTATTGGTGCTGCTGAAATAGTAGCGATAAATATGAAGATGTAGATGTTTAGGGCTAGAGAGGGGTAGTTTCGTCTTTTCAAAGACGAGGGTAAATTCGTCCGACAGGCCATCACAAATACGTGGTGAAATCACTCCTGCAAAGCCCCATCCCATTTCTCACAAATAAGCTCGAGAAATTCTTAACAAATCCTTCACACAAACAAGAGAAATATATATATGTATTAAAATTCATCAAATCCGAAATTCTCATCGTCGAAATCATCGCATGGATTTTCTTAGCTCCGTGATCCTACGCCGGTAATTCTCTGTTCATTGATCCAATCACGCCACGGCGGAGCGCGGCGTCGCATTTCTGCGGTTTTCACATGCGTCGTGATTTTTGGCTGAGATCGATGAGAAGTGGAGTTCAGGAGGTTTGAATGAATCTAAGGGCCAAACTGATCTTTTGCGAGGATTTGGTGGCGAGATTTTTGTGAGAGTTAAAAGCATCAGATGAGAATGGATAATTATCTGGAGTTGAAATTCTTGTCGGGAGATTTTTGATTTATTTCATTTGCAGGTAAAAGGAATTGATTTCGTGTTGTTTGAATTTTCGATAATTTAATATAGTTTGTTTATTGATTGCCGTTGTTATCATCACCACCATCCATCATCATCATCATCATCACAGGACATATTTATGACTTCGCGCTAATTTTATTATGCGGATCTGTAGTTTCAAACGAAATCTTAGGGTTTCTTCGTGTCCTCATTTCCTTGTGTGTATCCTCTTTAAAAAAACCCTAGTTTCATCTGCTCTAAGATAATCTTTCGACTCTGATCACGGTTTATGCTTCAAACTTCTATAGTAAGTGTGTCTGATTGTAGAGTTTAGCTCAATCTGATTTGCACGACTCTTAGGTGGATGCTGATTTTACTGAATTTCTTTTTCAGTATGGCTCAAAAACTTCCCAATTGAGTCTGTTTGTTATTTCCTCAATATTCTGCCTAATCTTTTTAGGGTGGCTTTATTTCTCAACTTATAATTGGCGTATTAGATTTGTTTGACAGTTAAGAGTTATGTTTGGCTTTTAGAGGTTTCAAGTCTCATGTGGGTTTTGACAACTTTGGATTTATATCAGGGCGCTTGTAGCTGGGAATTGTACGCTTAAGGTTAAACATTCCTTCTTGCTTGAATTGTGAAGGTTTCTGACAAACTTATTTGCATGGAAACTAACACATGCAATGTTAATCACTTGGATGCGGATGCACATCTGCCACCTCGAAAGCGGCTTCTAGCTGGATTGAAGAGACAGAACTCTGATGTTAATTCCCCCACACCATCAACTCCTAGTAGTGCTGGGAGCGAACATGATGTCCATCTCAATAATGCATTGAGGTCCCAGTTGAGTAATCCAAGTCTCTCGAATGAGGAGATTGTTGAAGCCTCTAGAATTGCTGCTATGAAAGCTGCCAAGGTTGCAGAGGCTGCAAGAGCCAATGCTGAAGAGAAGGCTGCAAAAGCAGCAAAGGCAGTGGCTGCCGCCAAAAGTGCCTTAGATCTTGTTGCCATCCTTTCAGATGAGACAGGTAACAAAGAAAAATTTCTGAAAAAGAACAAGATGAAGAAGCATGTAACTGTTGAAGCATTGTATAACAAAAATAAAAGCAGTACAAGAACAGATGAAGAATTGGCTCGCAATTTGCATCGGGTCATCAACAGCTCCCCAAGAATTTTGAAGAACTCACCAGGTTCTGATGCCAAGAGTCACAAGCATAAAAGGCTGAAAAGCTCTGCTTCTTCTGGGAGAACTAGCATTACTAATGGAGTTCAAGTTGGCGAAGGGGATAGACAGTCTGCAGCAAGAAGCAATGGTAATGGTGTAGTAGAAGTAGAGACCGAAAGCCCTATAAGGAAGATAGACATGATTATGGTAGATTTGAACACTTCCAAGCATGACAACAGCGACCAACTGAAGCTGGACAATGGAGATGGATCTCGCCACAGTAAAACTGAACGGCTGAAGGTGGACGACGGTGAAGTCCTGGATAGCTTTAGTAGAAAGAGGGGAAGAATTAAGCAGAAGAAATTGCCTTTGAGCATTTGTAGCTTCAAGGATCAAACTAGTCCAAAAGAGGAGCTGAAAGCTCAAGGTAATGCCGTGAGAAGTGGCGCGGACGATCAGCCCTTGTTTTCTAGTAACAGTTTGCTGGGTCCGGTGGAGAGGACGTCATCGATGTGGAAGTGCCAGTCCTTCAAAGTACCCGCTTGTGTTAAACAGAATAAAGTTGTGCAGTCATAGTGTTGATAGTTTGATTTAAACAACTGGAGGCTATCGTGATAGGAATCGTGGCCAAGGTAGTTTCTCAGTTATGTCTTTTTGGTACGCATAAGGCCCTTTTTTTTCTTTTTCTTCTCCTCCCCTCCCTGTTTGTGAGTAGGCTGTCATGATTTTGAACTTAAATGTATATTGGACTTTGATTGCTTGGGTATATTTGTTGCTGGTTGAGAGAATCGTTACCACTTTACGCAAAAGCTGAGCTGGAATTGGAGTCCTATTACCCGCTGAGGAGTATGACCTAATCAACACACTAATTTTTGTTTATTTGAATTCTCCATTTTTTTTGTTTGTGTTTCTTTACTTTTTATTTGTTTATCCAGTAGTAGCTTTTGTTTTTTGGCCTCGCCACCCTAGTTTTTAAGGCACAACAAGGTCTGGTCTTTTCTAACAAATTCTTGTCTGCAATAACATACCCCCAAAAATCTCATTAAAATACGGGAAGAAATGGGAATCCCACTCGTCACGTTTAATTAATTTGGGCTGGGCTGAAATTTTCATTTTGGCCCGTGGGCTTGGTTTGGGTTCTCACTTCAAGATTATGTCGTTACACGGACCGGAGAAAAAGTTGAAGCCGTTACATGACAATAATAAAATAAAGGGTGATTATATTCCTAGCCCTCACTATAGCTCCTTATTTAAATAATAATTAAAAATTTATTATTTTGTTCTATATTTCATAGTCTCAAATTAAATTAAATTTGTAATAAATTGATAATTTTATTTAAGTAAATTTTGAGAATCACATGAAAGTGTTAAATCTATATTGCATCGCCCTCTTATTTCTCTTCAAATTAAATAAGTTGATCTCTCACTAAAAAATGTTTCATTCTGGAATTTCACCAAGGCCATAAACCCCATCGCGACTACAACGAAGCAGTGGATCCATTGGAGGTTTGCAATGCAAATGCAGCTTATGCGGTCGTATACACCATTGAATTTCATATTTTTGAATACACAAATAATGAAGAAAATATGAGTTATGATGGGTTTGTATGAAGCTCTCGAGAAGGTGATTTGATTTTTAGTACATGACTCATATTAGGCATATTGAGTTGTTCTCAGGCTTCATTCTCCCATATCCTCCTAACAACCAAGATGACATTGTTTTGAGATCTACAAAGGTTGGGGAAAGTAAAAAAATTCAAGTGCAACAAACAAGTGTCAAAAAATACTATTGAGAATTATGTTCTTTCATATTTATTTAAATAAAATAATTAATTTATTACAAGCTATGAAATACAAGGTAAAAATAGTACTCCCTCCGTCCCACGAATCTTGATACGTTTGGTTTCGGCACGGTAATTAATGAATTGTAGATTAATGTTTTAAGTGTGTAGTTAATAGAGGTAATTAATGAATTGTAGATTAATGTTTTAAGTGTGTAGTTAATAAAGGTAATTAATGAATTGTAGATTAATGTTTTAAGTGTGTAGTTAATAAAGTATAAAAATGATAACGTAGGAGAGAGAATATGATAAAAATGATAAAGTATGAGAGAGAAGTTACCTTAATTGAAAATGTGTCAAGATTCGTAGGATGACCCAAAAAGAAAAACGTGTGAAGATTCGTGGGGCGGAGGGAGTAATTTTTTTATTATTTTAGATAGATGGCTTAATGAGGGCTAAGAATATAAATATAATCAACCTAATATAAATCTTTATTTTTTTTCAAAAAAATTGACAGAAAAGGCGAAGTTTGACGCCTTCACGTTGAAACAACGTAGAAATAACTATTTTATGGGAGTTGAGCCGACATTTTTAATTTCTGACGCTATAGTGGAGATAAATGTGAATTGTAATAGTATCTGATAATAAAGTCGGTGTCTTCATTAATAAAATTACAGTAGAGACAAGCACATCCGACATAAAAAAAACCTTCCGAAATGATACAATACGAAAAGGCTTCATCCTTGAGGAGTGGTGGCGCAATGCTCATCGCTTTGCTTGTGCTTTTTGGAGGTTTTATTGTGGCCTTCTTCATCAATCGCCTTTAGTTTGTTCTTTATCGCGGCTATTTTAGCAGTCCGGCTAGTTTGCCCAGCGCTACCTCCACAGTTAACGGACCTGCTGCTCCCTTCACCGGTCTTGGAAGAATTAGCTGAGCCGTCCATGGGGTATTTCTCACTGGCAAGACGAACAACTAATGGGCGTCCACAAGCCATTCTTCCGTGCATCTTCTCCTTGGCCTGAATAGCTTCCTGCATGCTCACTTTAAAAGCAGGAATCAGTTATTGGCTATGTCAAGAAATCAACCACCAAACACAAACTTACCTCTTTAGAGCTGAACTGGATGAAAGCATAACCACGTGGCTCTCCACGCTTAGGGCCACGAGTATGCCATAGGAAGTCTTCTGATACAATTTTTCCAAATGGAGAAAACATCTTGATTAGAGCTGCCCTGCAGAGATTCAAAGATATCATACTCCATCATGCAGAAATTAGTCAGACATAAAAGAACTTGCAACTAATGCATTCGCGTACTCTGTTATCCTCAGATCAAGGTTACCCACATACAATCGGCCCTCTACTTTTTCATCATTCAAATTGAAATGGTCCTGCACTTGTAATATAAGAAACTAATCAGGGCACTATAAATGGAAAATGCAGCCAATCACAAGTACAAAATTTCATGTATGTAAATAACCTCTCAAAACATACTGAAGCCTAATGAGAAAGAAAACACTAATGAGCACGTATAGAAACATAAGAGTTACGGATTAATCACATCTTTGACATAAAAGCATAAAAACAAGATCAACATAAGATAAGACCAGGTACAGACAAGAATAGATATGTGTGGTAAGACGAGGGAATCAAATTCATCAAGCAATGGAGCAAAAAAGGAGGTCCCGACAATACCATGATATTAAAGGCCAGCGAAGATATCAACCTGCAAACGTTAAACAATCTTGACATTAGAGATCAGCTTAGCATATCGATATTCATGAATAAACCAAAAGAAAACAAAAGGGTTTACTAAAATGCATAAATGTTTTTGTTCAAGACCATAAAGCACATACAACATATGAAGCAAACATCCACCAGCAATTAGGAGGGCCAGAATTCCAAACCTAGACTATCATACATCACGAATTACATAGAGCACTCACCAAATCTGGCAAAACTTAGAGGTCAAATGATCCTCAATCTAAAATGGAAAAAACAAAAACAAAAAAGCAGCACGAGTATTGTTAGGAATCAATACGTCAGAGCTGCCTTTCCAGTGTATTCAACACCCAAACCACTGAGTTCAGTTAGTATACATTTAGCAACAAAGAGTCCCCATTTTTGTATGTCTAATTTCTGACCGTATATAAAGTAAATTATACATAGGTTACTGAAAAGCAGAAAATAGTTACCTCAAAAAAAAAAAGAAAAAAAAAAGGCAGAGAATAGGGATACTCGAAGTTAAAACGATGATCATATCGACTCCGATATTCAAAACCCTAGAATCAAAAACTAGAAGTTGAGGGCAAAACACGAGAATCTTAAAATTTACCCGTTTATTCGGCTATTCTGCTGTGGGATTAAACTGTGCCGGAATATTTGATTAACCAGAATTGGAGATGCCGGAGTAACCAGAATTGCTGAGAATGCCGTATTATTGTTGATTGTGACGATTTTATTAAAGAATTGAGAAGAAGGGGCCGTATCCGTAAATGGGCCTCTAATTTTACTCACACATTTCCTTTGCAAGTTTTCAAATCATGCCCATTTTAAGTCATCCAATAAGAATAGCCCATCCATGGTAATCATTATAGCTAAAAAGATAAAATAAATTAAAAGCAATCTTAATATGTTAAATAAGATTTACATTGATATAGTGTTTCTTATAATAAATTATACTATATAATATAGTATTATTCTATCAAAATTATATAATGTTCTATTACTAATTTTTTTAAATAAAATAAATAGAAAGCATAAGAAACAAAAATAGAAAATGATTACTCCCTCTGTCCACGAAATACAATCTCATTTGAGTGTGGACACGAATTTTAATACCCCCTCCGTCCCAAACGAAATGTCCTATTTTTTTTCGGCACGAAGATTAAGAAATGTGTAAAAAGTAGATAAAGTGGGTTGGATGGAAATTATTTAAATATTAAGTATAGAGAGAGAGTGTATTGCCAAAAAAGGAAACAGGACATTTCGTTTGGGACAGCCTAAAAAGGAAAACAGGACATTTCGTTTGGGACGGAGGGAGTAAAATTTTTATAAGTAGAATAAAGATACAATTTGTAAGGGTAGTGTTAGTACAACAAAAAAAAAGTATATTACTCCCTTTGTCCCTAAAAATTGTGACCTCATTATCATATCGGGACGTCCCTGAAAATTGTGATATTTACTTATTTGAAAATGATCCCACAAACTTTCCCTCACATTATTTACAAAAAGTTGTGGGAGTCAATCTCCACTCAAACACAACTATCACATTTTTTTCTTAAAATCTGTGCCCTCCATATTGGGTCACAATTTTTAGGCATAGAGGGAGTATTAGTTTAAAAAAATAGAATGAAAGTGCAATCTATAGTTAAATATAGGCAAAAATGTATGATGTGATGGTTCAAAAAATTAAATAAGACTGTTTTTCATGGACAAAAGAATTGGGTAAGTAGGACTCTTTTTCGTGAACGAAAAGAATATAATTTATAACTTTTTCACTTTAAATTAAATTTTTACATATCACATCTCAAATTAGATTTCGTGTCACAATCTTCATTTTAAGATACATATTTCATACTAATTTTTTAAATGAAATAACATGATCTAGAGAAAAGATAAATTACAGAAGAAAGGAAGAAAAAAGAACAGATTTTTGCTTCACCGTTATAATCGGCCAACTATGCTAATAATTAAATAAAATTTTAATTATAT
This sequence comes from Salvia miltiorrhiza, assembly GCF_028751815.1. NCBI lineage: Eukaryota > Viridiplantae > Streptophyta > Magnoliopsida > Lamiales > Lamiaceae > Salvia > Salvia miltiorrhiza. Next base: position 21,934,635 of record NC_080393.1, on the reverse strand, counting down.
GTACATAATAAGTTGCTAGTTTTAGAAAAATAATATAATTATCATTCAAATTGAAAATTTCTAGTTAGACTGCTGAAAATTGAAGACTGAAGAATAAAGACATCGACTGAAGATAGCTGTGAAAGGACAAAGTCAAATACTGATGTATTGACTGGACGAGAGTTTCACTTGAACTATCAGTGATAACTGAAGTTTTAATGCGGACCACGTGGAATTAGCGGACTGATACTCATGACAAGTATCAGTTGACATTCTTCATCGGACTAAAACGCTGAAACTAGCATTAAATGCTCCTACAGCCGCATTAAATGCAGAGATTTAGAAGATCGTCTTTTCTCTGCAGAGAGTTCCTATTTGGTGAAAACTTTTCAGAGGCGCCCTACCTGTTGTGCCTTGAGACGCCGTCCTTCATCAAAACAGGAACCTCGAAGATTGTAGCCAGCCAAATTCAAATTTACTCTCACAACGGACGAACTCTTGAAGACCATCTCAGCCAACGGATCTATTCAAGCCTTCGTCTATAAATAGAGCTCGAGGAACACTACAATCACTACCGATTCAAATGCACAAGCTGAACCTCTGCCAAATTTGCAACTCAGCCTTCAACTGCCTTCAAAAGTTTGAATCGAAGAAGAGAATCCCCAAAGCCTAAATCAGTTCCCTGATTATCTACATTCTCTTATTACCTTAGGCAAATCCTTGTATTATTCAAAGCCTAAGTTTTCGATTACTTGAGAGTCTGTTCTCAGTAATCTTAGTTGGTAGATTTCGAACCCCTTTTCAACCGAGTGAAAAGAGTGTTTCAGTAGAGAGGAGTTCAGACCAGGGCTCTGACTCCAGAGATCTTAGCCAAGCGCTACAAAGGCATTTGTGTGTCTTAGCGTGCTAAGAGTGAGCGAGAAATCCAACCCAGTGCGTTGGTATTGAAAATCTGATTTTCAGTTGTAAGGTTTGCTGTGCACCCGTAAGCATTAGCCCAGAGTGATTGTCAAATTGATCATCTGACCGTGGACGTAGGAATTTGCTTTCCGAACCACGTAAAAATTCTTGTGTTCTTTATCTGATTTCAGTTATTTCTTATCTACGTTAAACTTGTTTTACAATTGAACTGGCTTAACTAAAAAGTGTAACTAAGGATTTTATTAAGTGACAATCTTTCTAAAAGGCTATTTGAATTAAGTTTAAATTTCTGCTCCTGAGTTATTAGTCTAACTGATCAATCAATTGATAGTCAGTAAGATTTATAACTCTACTCTATTTTACAAACTCTAGACTGAAGCCTTACGTGGATATCAGTTAAAGCTCTGTGCTTGACTGAAATCAAAATACTGAAGTCACTTCAGTATCAGTCTACACCCACTTTCCAACTGAAGATTTGGTTTGTGTGTTTTCGATTCGCAAAAATAGCTTACAAGTGTATTCTCCCCCCCATACACCTGTTCAATCAACCCTCCGGGACGCAACAGACATTGAGTTCTACCAATCTGCTAATATCCAATAGTGTTGGCTAAGGATGGTTCAAAACTGCAAACCATCTATCCTGATGCACTAGTGTCTTTTGAGGATAGAGACATGTGTTTGCATATTGTATTTGGTTATTTCCACCCACGTGAGAGATTAAATTAGTTATGATAAGACTAATATTTAAATATTTTGAGTAATAAGACATTTAATTTTTTAGAGTTAAGTAGCATAAGATTGATCTACGTTCCGAGTAGATGATTGCATTATATTTATTTATTCAAAATCGATTTCGGGTGAGTCAGAATGAATGAAAGATTAATTAAAATTGGTTGCTTGAATGTGAAGTCGTGGGATAAAGTAATAATTATTAAAGGTTAGTTAATGTTTAATCCACATTATCTAATTTACATTAATTAATCACATATATAACTTATTATATAGATACACTTGTGCACAAGTGATGGCTGTGAAGCGCACATGTGCGCGCGCTGCCACCGTCACCAGTCCGGAGTTCGTACAAGACCTTGCTCTATGCTTGATCCTGATTTCGGTTCCGTTTTGAGTCTGTGTCTGTGGGCTTGAATCTTGAATCTTGGTCTTTAGGCCATACCTTAGACTCTGTTGTGCTAAAAGTATATGTCTTCTTTTGCACCGATTCGTTCGAAGCCCAATAGATCGTGGCTCAATCTGTTGAGTATGTTCGTCCACATGGAGACTCGTTTGCCCGTTGGTCTTCTATAGTTGATCAGGAGAGCCCGCATGTTGGTCTCTCATAATTGCACCAGGTATTGACCTAGAAAGACTCCCACAACAACCAGAAATGTTCGGTCCCAGTAATAATGGGACTATGAGGGTTACACTTGTAATCTCTCGAGAATTATGTCCGACCATAACTTAACATACACTCCTGCAGTTAGGGATGTTAATCGGGCCAACCCACTTGGTTTCGAGTCAGTCCTATTCAGTTGTCGAGTTATTCGGGTATGGGTTAATCGGGTTGAAAAAAAATTCGGTTACATTTTTTTAATCCTAACCCTAAATGTTCAAGTTTTAGACTAGCCCATCGGGCTAGTTGGGCTAAAATTTTTATTAAATGTAAATTAACTAATATATTTCTCTTGACAATATTATATTTGTAACAAACAAATACACGCATAAAAAATGATATTTCAACATCGACTTACATAATAACTTTAGAGATATAAAAATACACACATTGTTGTCAAATGATTATAATTTTCTAATTTTTACATCTAAATATTTTATGTTAAGTATTGGATTAAAAACACAGAGAAGTAAAATGACGAGTATAACTTTCTAATATTGAATTTCTGATATTGAAACAAAATACACTTCACAAACTTTTGGGGAAAAAAATCTTATTATACTTGTTGGTCATGAGGCAAGTATGTACTGGTGTATGGGGGGGGGAGATACACCAATTAAAAATTTTGCTATTTTTCAACTTATGTATTTCTAAGACATGTAAGTTGATAATGAGTCAGTCTGTAGATGCAGATCACCGAACTGATGTTTGTTGACTGATGTCCATATAACTCCTGCCTAACAGAGTGATTGGTTAGTAACTTAAACATAAACATGTGCGGAATGTGATGGAAGTTTTGACTCCCTTAGAAAATCTCACAAGTTATCTTTTCTGTTTGAACACAGTGCATTTAAAGGATAAAAAACTTGAGTCTAAATGATGATCCTTTAATCGCAGTTTTATGCTTATGCAGAATGCAGTGCAAGTTGTCAGTATGCTAAAAAGTTTAGCAGTTAAAACAATATTAAGCCAAAGTACAGACTGTAAAGATACAATTTAAATATTTTGATAATGAAAATTAGCATCACACATTATAATTGCAGAGTATTACGGGTCAAAATAAATAAATAAATATTTTCATACACATATATAAATAAAAAGTGGTAAAATTTTAATGAGAAGAGACGGAGAAAAATAGTAAAAAAAATGATGGAAAATAGTAAAATTTATTCGTTTTAAATTCATTTTTGATGATTTTTACACCATATTAAAGATCTTGTCATGAACTTAAATTTGAGATGTATATTAAATATTATTTTATAAATTAAATTTGATGATCTTAAGAAAAAATATAAAAAAAAACAGAGAAAATAGTTAAAATATTGATGGGTTAAGAGAGATAAAAGGGAAGAAAAAGTTGGAGGGAAAAAAACTTTATTCTTATATACTATAGATTTTATACGTTGCGTAAAATTTTAGATGTCAAAATTTGATACTCATGATATTATTAAAAACATGTTGAGAAGTTGCATATTAATTTAGTAAATTTATCAAATAAATAAATAAATAAAAATAAGAGGTGAATAGTAGTGGGCCTTGTGGAGTATGGCGTGCCAGCACGCCTTGCGAAAAATGCTGCCCTCCCTCATTGACACTACACTAATAATTTTATTTGAATAATAATTAGTAGTAAATTTTATACACCATTCATCATTTTCTATCCTATACATCATACTGCGTGTAGATGAAATAATCAAAGTCAATATTTATATAGAAATAAATATAAATAATCAATAAAAGCACACAATAATAAATAATACTTGTGCATAAGTGAATAGAGGGGGCGGTTATTCAATAAACCACCCTTATTTTAAGAATTACGAACCAGCAAAAATGCATGAATTTTATGTATAACACGCATGAATAAACTGTATAAAGACATGAATTGCGAAAAATAATTTTTTACTACCTTTGGGATTCGAACTCAGAATCATGAATTTATCCAATAAGGTGATGAATCAACCGTAGATCTTGATGATCTAAAGGCTGAAAATGGTACCTAATTTATATTTTAAGAAGCGTTCTTATTTTAGTCTTCCCCAGTGAATAGATATGTCTATATATAAGGACAAAAAATTAAAAATGCCTCGCTCAAATCCTTTCATTGTAGTAGAAGAAAAATATTGATATTAACATATAGTAATATACTATTTTTTTAAAAAGCTATTAATATATTAGTATACTTTAGTAATTATAAAAGCATCGTTATATTTCCTAATGAAACAATAGGGTCTCATGGCCCTATTAAAGTTACAAACACAATTTTTAGTCCGCAATTGAAAAAAACTAATTTTTGGCTATTTTTAAGCAGTATGACTAACATACCCTTTTAACCCGTCAGATCCTCGGATCCAGCCCCAACTCGGTTCAAAATTCACCCCTCACCCATGCATACACATACACTACACGTGATCTCAGTTTCCCTCCTCTCTCTCTCTTTCTCTTCCGCGTCGATGAAGACCAGAAATCGGTAGAGTACCGTTGTGATTCCAATTTCGCAGTCGTGCTTCCCTCCCCCCCCCCTCTCTCTCTCTCTCTCGCCGCTTTCGACGAATTTTCAGTGATCCGGCGAGTTTTGGTGCGAGATTTTGTTTGTTTATTTGTTTCATGTGTTTTATCTTCTTTACATCACGATTTCTTCATTCTATTGATATTGTTTCTGTATTTGTGCTGCACGTTTGATACTTATGGCACTATTAGTGCCATAAGTGCCAAAATGACCATTTTAAACATTTCCCTGTAGGGTTTAGATGTTTCATTTAGGGTTTAGATGATCCATTTAAGGTTTTTTGTTTGTTTGTTTCATATTCTTCACATCATGATTTCTTGATTCTATTGTTGTTGTTTATGTATTTGTGTTGCACGTATGGCACTTATGGCACTGTCACTATTAGTGCCATAAGTGCCAAGAGGATCATTTTACTTGGTTTTATTTTGGATTTTCTTTGGCACTTACGGCACTATTAGTGCCGTAAGTGCTAAAAAGACCATTTTACTTGGTTTTATTTTGAATTTTCATTAGCACTCATGACACTATTAGTGTCATAAGTGCCAAGATTTTACTTGGTTTTAGAGGACCATTTTACTTGATTTTATTTTGGATTTTCGTTGGCACTTATGGCACTATTAGTACCATAAGTGTCAAAATGACCATTTTACTTGGTTTTATTTTGAATTTCCGTTGGCACTTATGGCACTAATACAAAAATTCAAAATAAAATCAAGTAAAATCTTGGCACTTATGACACTAATACGGAAATTCAAAATAAAACCAAGTAAAATCTTGGCACTTATGGCACTAATAGTGTCATAAGTCCCTAACCCGATCCGGCACGCGACCCGCATGCCTAATTCTACCCGATCCGCTTAATTAAGGGTAAAAAAAAGGCCAATTTTATATTTTTTTAATGAGTGACCATAAATTATGTTTTATGCTTCATTTTGGCTACTTCAAAATTTCGCTCTTTTCTAATCACGACCTACTATATCCTAATATTTTATCTACTAAGGGCGTGTTTGTTGTACTGTTTCTTGCTGTATTAGCATATTAATACAGCTTTGCACTATCGTTTGGTGTCTTCCAGCGTAGAACAGTCGGCCCATGATTATGCAAAGGCCCGGTCTTATTTAGCGAGATTAATCCCGTTTACATATACCGCAACCCCCCTCTGATACGCAAACTACCCAATTTTCCTTGCAGCCAAATCTCATTTTTGCCCTCAAATTCAAATCTAATATGCAAACCACCTGTGGCATTCGTGTTTCAGTTTAGAAATTTTCCCTCGAAGAACCCTTTTCTATACGAATTCAAAGGTGAAGGAAATTGACTTCGAATTTTCGTGTTTCAGTTCAGAATTAGAAGCCCTCGAATTACCCTTTTCTCTACGAATTCAAAGGTGAGGGAAATTGACTTCGAATTTTCGTGTTTCAATTCAGAATCGGAAGCCCTCAAATTTCCCTTTTCTCTACGAATCAAAGGTGATTGAAATTGACTTCGAATTTTCTCCCAGCAGCCGTTGCTATTCTCGCCGACGAAGAACTGTACTCAAGTTTTGGAATTAATTTCACGATGTAATCGACAAGGTGGTACGTGCTTAACTCGTTTTTGTGATTGGAACCTAAAGTTGATTTGTATTTGGGAATTGAATGCAAGTAAATTGATTGTGCTTGTTAGTTTGTTTTTGAAAAAAACTGAATACAATCTTCATGAAAGTAAGCTCGTGTTGGATGTTTTTTTGAATTGAAATTTACTAGTTCCATTGTTGCATTCACTCGTGTAACAATCCCCACGAGATGAATATAATTTTCTTTACACAATGAAATTGAATTCTGCACAAGAAAATTCGGCAACCAGAACAGAATTCCCAAACCAGTTTGGCCATATGAGTTTAAGCCCGAGAACTGTTCAAGCAAAAAAGGATTTTGGCTGTTGAAATAAGGTGAGTTTAGGCCGTTGAAATCTTCTATTCCAGTTTGGCTATTTTGTACGTTTAGGTCCTTAATCTGTTTGATAAGGTCAGTTGGCTATTCCAGTTTGGTGATTGCTGATATGTTTGATTGTTTAGCTATGTTTAACACTTTGGTGTTTGCTGCTAAATGCTTTTCGAGATTGTGTTGTGTCTTTGCTGACATATATGTTTTAATATTATGTTCTCTTGAATTTGTTTTAACATTTTATTGTTAGCTTGTGACGTTGATGAAATTCGTGATGAGTTTGCTAGTAATCCAAAACTACTGCCATATATTTTGTTGGAATGGCTACATTTCACACACGTTCTCAATTGAAGAAACTAAAGAATACATAACAAGTAATAGGCCTATCATTAACATTAACAGTGACACAAAAATATGCATATCATGGATACTTGAATCATGAATATTGAATACTGTCACTGCATGCCTGCAACACTGGCATCTAAGTAAGTATATATTTTGTTTGGTATTAATTCATTGCTTTCAAATCTTGATGTCGTCATGATTCCTGGAGTCTGCAGAGCAGGTCACACGCACATATGTCTTCTCTAGGGCTTGGCATTGCTTGGAGCTCTTCTCTTCTTCATTATTCCTTCCTTGATCATGACTTAATTCTCAAATTGTATAATTCAAATTGTGTGCTGGTTGTAAATTTGCAAACTATAGATGAAAATAGATTTCCTTATGCTCATTTTAATTTTCTTCTGTTGGTTTATGTGGCTGAGGTTTGGCTTCTAGCAGGCCCCATATAAGGATCGATTTGAGTTATGCGTGATCCCATACAGAAGTGGTGAAACTCTATGCAGCTAAAAACAGACTAGTTTATAAAATATATTATTCATTCTGCCGAAGACCACATATTGCCACTCTTCCGCGAAAGAATGATGCTTTACGATTTATTATATTCGAAGATAGTGCAAGCAAAACATGAAACTAAATGCAATATATACGTTAGGCTTTAAGTAAACTACAAGATAGAAGAAAATTGCAAGTGTCCCCAATGTCTTTCGTAATCTGCCACACCTGCTCTCTTCTTCTAGCAGATTTTATTAATGAAATAGGCGAATTAATTATATTTAAGATCTCTGTTATCGTTGTTGGGAACTAAATTTTTGATCAAAAGGTATTTTTGATCTCTGTTATCGTTGTTGGAGGTCAAAATTACAGTCTTTTTTTATTGTTTCTTATGGTTTTTAAGCATGTCTTTTTCTGAAAAGTGAAATGCATTTGAAGTTTTATTTTTGTTTAATTTTGTATATATTTTTCATCCTGTTTTAGCTTTGCTTGGGAGTTCTGTTTGCACTCAACTATATCTAGGTTAATCTACAAGGAATGCTTAAGTTCTAGTCGTGAATTCTGTATTCTCACAGATTTTATTTATGAAATAGTCGAAACTTAAAAAAATATATAGGATATTTGTTATCGTTGTTGAAAATATATATATGATACTTGAATTGGGGCGAACTATGTGCATATACTTCCCAAACGTTTCAAAGTTATTGGGCATATGAACATTTGAGCAGGGATATATATAGAGAGAGATATATGCTGTCGATCTTCATCTGTGTTGTGCATTTCTGTTTAGTTAATATTGTGATTGAATTCTAGATTTGTTGCTTTGGGGGAATGTATTAAATAGTATAATTTTTGAATTTCACTTTGCATTGCAGATTACCGATAATCTGCTCAAATTTGACATTAAATGCCTGGTGGAGAAAGAGCACGTTTGAATGATATTTGGTTCTTGTTACTGCAATTAATAATGCGACTGCATATTCTTAAGATGGCCTTTGTAATTATTTATTTTTCTGAGTCTAGATCAAGGAAAAGAAAACGTGCGAATGGTGTATTAAAATATGAAATAGTAAGTAGAGTACCTGACCAAATTAAGCATTTACGCCGGATGATAGGTACCAATGACATAGATTGCATTGTCAATTTGCGTATGGACCGTAATACATTTGGGCGGTTGTGCCACATATTACGGGAACTAGGGGGTTTAGTTGAGGGTCGCTATGTGAGTGTCGAAGAACAAGTAGCTATGTTCTTGTCTGTCCTAGCACATCATAAAAAAAATAGGGTTGTAAGATTTGATTTTTGGAGGTCTGGGCAGACCATCTCGCATTACGTACATGCTGTATTAGGGGCAATTTTGAAGTTGCACCAATTTTTTCTATCTAAACCCAAGGTTGTTCCCGATGACTGCACAGACCCGCGGTGGCAATGGTTTAAGGTAGGAAGCTCATAATGTTAATGGAGTAATATTGTCCCTCGTTTTATATATTACTAACTTGTTTTGAAATGTATATTATTCTTAGGGCTGTCTAGGGGCATTAGACGGCACATATATTAATGTGACAGTGAGCAATAATGTGAAACCACGATATAGAACAAGGAAATGGCAGATTTCAACTAATGTTTTAGGTGTATGCGATCGGGATATGAAGTTTGTTTACATTCTATCTGGTTGGGAAGGTTCTGCCGCGGATTCTAGAATACTAAGGGACGCCCTTAACAGACCCCACGGATTTAAAGTTCCTAAGGGTAACTAATCATGTACAATCATTTATTCTTATGAAATATAGACATTTTCGCTTATAAGTTATATTTATGAGAATAGTTGTCTATAATTAACTTGTTTGTTTGTTTGTTTTTTGGGACTTCTATAGGAAATTATTATTTGTGTGACAATGGTTACGCAAACAGTGATGGTTTTCTAACGCCATACAAAGGAGTTAGATACCACCTGAAGGAGTGGGGTCCAACTGCTGCTAGGCCCCAAAACAAGGAAGAGTTGTTTAACTTGAGGCATAGCAAGGCCCGGAATGTGATAGAGAGGGCGTTCGGATTAATGAAAATGCGGTGGGGCATTTTGCGTTCCACCACTTTTTATCCAATTAAAATCCAGAATCGATTAATAATGGCTACATTTTTAATCAATAATTTTATTCGCACGGAAATGCCAAATGATCCTCTAGAGGCACAATTTGATGAGATGGCAAACACTAATGCTACTAACTTTCAAGTAGAGCCTGAGGAGTTCATTGATACCGTGGAGAATTCTCCTCAATGGAATGCCTCAAGAGACGCATTGGCTAACGAAATGTGGATGCGTTACGTGAATGAACACTAGGTGAAAACTGCCTTTCAACTTCAAAAATTTAATAGTGTTTTTATTCTTGAAATGTTTTTTTTTTTTTTACATTTAACCCATTTTTAATTTTCAAACATTACTAGGGAAACGTTGGTGCTGCGCCACGCACAGTGGAGCACATACACTTCTTCTCCAACACAAGGTATAAAAATCTAACTGTATATAAATATAATTTCATGTCATTTATACGCATTTTGTTGGGATTTGATTTGTGGAGATGACTTCACATCACATGATTCTAAAGGTGGGCATTATATCTCATCTTAGAGAATATCTAATCACAGTAGTTTAGTTACACAGGATATATATAATTTGATTGTACATACTTTTTAATCGAAAATATATATCTTTATCAAAATCTTAAAGAAAAGTGGTATATTCATTACTTAATTACATATTAGTGTCTCTATTTACGTGTTAACTTGCTGTATTTTTTTTTTTTTTCACATACTAGTAAAGCGGCTCGAAGGAGGTTATGAGGCGAGGCTGAAAAGAGATTAGTTGCTAACCTTTTTGTTGTGCCACTCTCAAAGGAGAAGCTTAGGTTCTTCAGTAGGAGCTCTGTATGTTTTCAAAGAGAGTGAAAAGTCATCTGTAGCTTATTATTTTGTTAATTTTTCCCCCCAAGTGACAGTGGGTAACCTAGTTTATTTGCTAAATTTCCTTCATCATTGATACAATTCATATGTATTATTCAACAGTAATGATCTTCTGGATTCTGGTATGCAGATTTACTCCCTACTCAGTGATTTCTCGGTCGATTTCAGTCACTGTTTCCTCTGTTTTTTCGAGCAGTATTTGTCACTGTTTCCTCTGTTTTTTATAAATAAAATTTGGTCTTCTTTTTAATCTTTTGTTTGCAGATTTATGGAGACATATTTCACCAAAATATACAAAAAATACTGGACACCAGCTGATACACCGCAGAGCTAACCAAAAATCTTCCCCACACGTATCACTAACCAAGTTGTTGACTACTGAATGATCATTCAAAGACTTTGATAAGGATTCCACTGAACCAATAATAGACAAATTATCTTCATCATCAACAGGGATGCACTCTCCTGGTATTCTGTAGTATCAGCAGAATGCTCACTCTCTTCTGCATACGACAGCTTCAATGACAGTGAATTTAAACAAGAAAGCAGCCTCCTTGCAAGTATTAATGCTTGAGAGTCCCTTGATTCGTACAACATGGAGTCTGACCTGGCACAATCAAGCAATCCAGCTGTACCCAAGGTTTTCTTAAGCCCAAGAGTGACCAAAATTTCCAGGATTTCAGGGTGAGAGAAATTCTCGGAGGGGAAGAAAGCTCCTTTATGGAGAATTCTACAAAAATATATGACAATTCTACAAATGAAGCAAAAAATACAAAATGTTTATGACGTGAAAAATTAAAATTTAAAAATAGGAATTCTAAAAAAGAATTAAAAATAAACTTACACATCTTTGACTTGAATAATTCCATAAACAAAACTAACTCCCCAACAAGATACAAAATAAACTCCTAGATAAATTGGCCTATAGAAATTCACGCAACTAACCAAATCTTTTTGGTTATACCCATACTTTTTTGGCCTATAAAAAGGTCGTCAAGGATTAAACCTCAAGTCTTCATGCATACCACAAATCTTTCGTATTTTTTTCTTTCTCATTAGAGTAGATTTCAACATGGATTTCAGCAAAATCAACTCTCAAAATTACTATTTCTACAATATTGGAAGATGGAGCGAGGACCTCGACACTGAACTCCTCACTCACTTTGTGTCAATGAAATCCGAATGCCATATCGTTCCGCCACATAAATCACCACACGCTAAGCTTTGTGTTGTAAACTCGATCAACCAAAACAATTACCCACCCATTAGTCTCGCAGATGTTGATGACCGCCTTGCCTTCTTGGAAAAGCGGTACAAAACTTTCAATAAGATTAACCAACGTTCTGATACTAATTGGGATACTGGAAGGAAAGTTGTTTCCGCGGCCGAACCAGTGTGGAAAAAAATATTGAAGGTACTATAATTTTATTTTTGTTGTATAAATATAAAACTTGTGTTCATTTACGTGTTGTTTTTTTTATGCTCTAGGATGATCCTTCCGCTAAATGGTATTTCTATGAGGATGAGCCGCAATTCAGGCTGATGAGTAAGTTGTTCGGTCTAGAATCAATGAAGACCGAACACAACCATCCCCGCAACATAATCCTCAATAGCGATACTCCCAGTCCCAACATTGCTGGGCGAACGGTGGTTATTGTCGACGACTCATCCGACGACGAGATAACGTCAACTCGCTCTGTTAAAAAACCACCACCGGTACGACGCTTGTTCCCCAAGGATGATGGCGAAACTCCAGATGACCAGATTAGTAGCACTAATTGGTCGTCCCAGGAGCAACAAATTCTTGCTCCGGCCCGCGTCCGTAAAGAATACCCGAACAATGGGGTTGAGGGCAGCTCATGCGGGTCGTCGTGGAGTCCTTGGAGATAATTGAAAAAATTTTAGCATTATGAATTTTGAGGCTTTATCGTTATTGATTTCAGTTATTTTTCTGATTTCCATGATTATGTTCCAAAATCAATTTGACATCATAATACGTAGACGAATTCTCCCTATATCTACGACTTTGTTAAATTTTATTGAGTATCAACAATCACTCCTTTGTGAAAACCACACCTTGTTGTCGATACTTTCTATTTCTCGCTTGCTGTGAAAAACTACAATCTCAGCTCAAAACACAAAGAAATAAATAACTGGGATTCAACTAATTCTAACCTATATATCCCACGCACATAACTAATCTCAGCTCAAAACACATGAGTCTTAATTAGAATTGCATACCTATAATTTTTTTGTCTGCAAAATTCAAAAAAACTGCAGCATAAATTTACGAGCTCACCAACTATGACCATAAAAACCATGAGACAGCCTGCAATTGGACGCTGGTGATGGCCTCATGAAGACAACACCGACCTCATCATACACTTCGTCTAGACAATCTTTCGACCTGCATTCGCGAGATCAGAAGAATGCCTGTGGAGAAAGTTATAGAAGGATGAGTGACGATGTTTCTATGAGTATATTCAGAAGCTTTGACGTGGAAGCAGGGTACGACGACAAATCTCAGAGTGCTGCAAAGACTGATCTGGTATAATATGCTAAGGCCTTTAAGGAGTCTCGTCCTAAACCAGCATTTACATGACTTAGATCTGTCTCTTTTCGTTCCAATAATCTAACTTTATTATGAGCTCGTTTTTTTGTTTTCCTAACCCCAAAAAATACCAGTAGAGAAAGGTTGGGGTTTTACTTATAGTTGAGTAATTCACATCCTTCAGAAATATCACAATTAATCTTATGAAAATTAAAGTATCACTAACATTGTGGGCAATAATCTTGAGCTTCATTTGGAAATAAGGCATCGAAAAAGTTCAACTAACCAAATATCCTAGATAAATTCAACCACAAAAGAAGCATAAATTGAAACAAATCATGTTCAAAACAAAAGATCTTTCACATAGTTCACTCCATATGCATTGTCTTATGAACAAAATACCATCACTCCAAATTACTTCCACCATTGTACTTTTTCTTCTTCTCCTCAAGAAGGTGGTAAACGTACTCCTTATTCGCATCTTCGGGTAGACTTGTGAACACATCTAGGAGCTCAACTTCTTTGGCTAACATATTGGTTATTTCGAACTTCTCTGTTTGGGACAATCCACTGATTGAATTCAGTTGAGCATAGACCTCCTTCCTCGCCTTGGAGATATCTTGATCATGGCCCATTCGACCTGCGATTGTGTCAAGTGAAATTTTAGTGTCGCGGCTGATTTCGGCCATGTACTCCAACATCTTGTCGCCCCCGCCACCCTTCTTTCTCAATTTCTTAGGAGGGCGTACATCAGACTCGGCTTGCTGGGTTTGGCTAACACTGTCAGCAAGAGGTACGTCTTCATTCACATCATCTAGCGTGACATGGTAATCACCATCGACGTCCTGAGGTTGGGTGAGATTGATGTTGTGATACATCTGACGTGCTGCCTCCGTTAAATCTTCAGCGACGTCTCTGGTGGCCCTGTCCTTCCCGAAGATTTCAGACCATTGATCAAAGTACTTAAAACTTTTAAATTGCATGTTTTTTGCATTGCCATCCACCTATATTTAATAAAATCCAATTACAAACTCGTGTACACAATGAAATTAAAAACCACAAACATTAATGGTTCATCACCTTCCTAATATGATCCCATTGCTCATCAGTGGCATCGATCATGTGCGTGCCCTGCACGTTGAAGCCCACGCCAGTAATCTTCAACATGTTCGTTAGTGAGTTATAATCCTTCTTCCAAGTCGTTATTTTTGAATTTATATGCGGCATGCCTTTCAAGTCGGTTGTTGGAATTATTTTTTTAATTGACTCCTCCAATTTCTTCAAGTATCCCGCACGAAATCCGTTGTCGGATTTCCAACCTTCAGCTACTAACTCCTTCAAGGCCGCCAAAAGAACCTCTTCCTCCCTACTTGACCAAGCTCGACGTGTCGTGTTTGTCTTATTAATCCGACCACTACTATCTGTGACGATTTTAACATGATTGTGAGTGAAAGAAAAATGAACTGTGTTTTATTTATTTTGCAAGAATTAGCTAGTAAAAGCTATTGTCGCATAACCATAAATTTTCGCTATGTTAATATATGATGGAATGATGGCCAAAGTCGAAGAACAAAATTTGCATTTGAATAGAACCTAGATAGAAGATCATGGATACTATTCATGAGCAAATGAGAAGAGCATGACAATCTGAATATAGCAATTTTCTCTTGGATTTAAAGTTGCTTTACATAGTAAATTATTTTAATTAGCTATAGAGCTACGTACATAGGCTAAAGTCAAACAAAGAAATTTACTAAAATAAATAATAAGCCAAAAGTAAGCTCTATCAACAAGAAAATTGTTACACAAATAAGACAAAAATGAAGGAATGATTAATTGATTCTAATCACTTAAACGGGTTTTACCAATTAACTACCATATATCTTTTTGGCATTTCCTCGAACACTTGCTGTGCACTCGCCAAACCACAAAAAAATGCAGAAGGTATTGGATACGTGAGCAATGCTTCATATAGCTATTCAATTCCAAGAGGTTTAAGGAACGATACCATGACAAAAAAAATTAGAAAAACGCAGCAGTACAAAAATTCGGATGCATCAAAATTTCATGCAAAAAAAATCACCATGAAGTATTGAATACTCACCTTGCATCCCAGAACTCATGTTCTAGTGCTTTCGAATTGAAAATACACAACAATTCTGGAACCCAGTCTATTGCGGTATTAGAGCCGTCTCTGATTTTGGCGAAAATTGTGTTGATATATGGCTTACTGGTTGTACGTGGGATTTATGTTGGAAATCATGGTAATTTCTAATTTATTCAGAGGGCAAATATGTATTTTTATATATACTGCAATAATATTAAACCTAAATCCAAAGGTTGAAATATGCTACCAAATAGTTTGCAAGCTTATCCTGATATATATTTAACGTCCTTAATCTCCTGAATTCTAGCTTAAGTAACTGCAACAATATTAAACCAAGGTAATCTATAGATTTGAAGCAAACGTGCCCTAAATGTTGTTATATTATTATACCTTCTCCGCTAGCTAAATAATATATAGAGCAAATAAGTTTGGTCATTATCAATTCCGGCCAAATAAGGTAGGTTTCAAGTCAAATGGTTGAATACTATGTTAACTGTTGTAGTGGAATAATGTCGTATTGCACATTTACTTAATGAATAATTTGAGAATGGTTGGAACTTGGAATACTCAAGAAGTAGATTAAAATCAAGGATTTACTAGGAAGAAAAAGCATCCTATGCATATGAGTTGTAGCAATAAATTAAAGGAGGTGTCAAAATAAAATAAAAATAAAAATTAAAGGTGGTTTTGTATTAAGCTGATTTGTTATAAATCTAAAGTCTTTGTATCAAATGCATATGCTTCGTTTGGGTGCCGCTATACAGAAAACTGTTATTAGTCTATAAAATAAGAATAGGTTCTATCCGTAGATATTAAAATATTTAACGACTCTGATTAATATGTTCATAAGTTCATAGGTTCATAGATTCATAGACTCTGATTAATACGTTCATAGGTTCATAGATTCATAAAATTATGGCCGTCCGATTATAAAAAATCAGAGGTCTATCTTGATTTTTATTTTATAGGATAAGAATTATTTTTATTTTAGCGCAACTCTGCTTCATATATTGTCTAACTATTTACAAAGCATTATTATTTATTCAAAAGTCGGAAGAGTTGTTTTTACTTTCACATTCAGGTAGTGGTGAAGCTAGACTTTTAATGCGGGGTTCAATTTATTTTAATAATTAAATCTAAAATAAAATAATTATTTACACACTTATATTATCATTTAAATTACAAAAAGTATCTTTCAAAATGATTTTCAAACTCATACAAAGCAACTTGAAAAATTAAGACGGATAAAACTTTACAAGACGAAGTAGATTCCAATAACAAATTTAAAAAATAAATTTTTAAGATCTAAGCATGACATGCATACTCAAATAATGTGTTCATCTCATTAAAATGTTGATTCAACTATAAAGTTTGTATGTCAATTACAGTATAGAATAATTCAATTCAATAACGATAAAAATAAAATATTATCTTCTATTTTTTATAATATATTTATAAATTTACAAAAAACACTCCTATTTAAAAAAAATCACAAGAAGGGTCCAGACGTCCAATGAGCTACGACCTGCCCAACTATAGCTCGTGTGTAAACTTCATGCAATCTCGCGGCTATAACACGAGCGCATGAGTGATGAGTGTAGGGGGGAAAACAACCATTACAATATGATGCATGATGTGCGACAATTAAAATATTAGAGCATCCATAATGGAGAGTTAATGGTGGGCTCTTAAATAGTGGTCCCCACCATTTTGAGCCCATTCTCCATAATGGGAGAGCTCACTCTTTGGCTCTCTAATTACAATTTTCATATTTTGTATTTATTTTTATTGTTATTTTCAATTTAAACAATTAAAATTCGATTAAATTTGAAAATTAACCCTACATTGATTGAAAATTAAAATTGCAATACATTTCAAATAAAATCCTAAATTACTTAAAAATAAAAACAAACATAAAATAAATTTTTAGAATCTACGGGAGATTGTGGCGTCGCTTGATTTCTGCAACTTTGGCCAAGTGAAATGCCAACTTGTCGGGATTCATTTGAGAGGTGTCCCTACTCATCAACATGCTATCGGCGAGGTCACGTTGAGCTTGGAAGAATTATTTTGGATTATTTGTGTCCAACATTTTCTTATGGCGTAGTCTTGACGTCGACCTATCTACACAATCAATAGAAAAATTTGCTAATATTTCAGTGGATTAATTATCTATAAATAATTAAACTTTTATCAAATTCTAATTTTATAAATTAACTTCAAAGTTTGGCGTGGTAACTACTAAATTGTTTATTTAATTTGATTTTATTATCATGAATCAAAATTCTGATCAAATTTACCACTGACTAGTAGAATATTTGACGTCATTTCAGCCAATCGATTGCAATGCAAGAAAAACATGCCACACCGATTCTTCAATTAGTATATTTTGCCAAAATTTTAATGGTTTGCAGAATTAAATTTAATCAATAATTCAATAATTATAGTGCAAAACTTTAAAATATGTTTGCAAAATCATGTTTGATGAAAGTCCACTAATTTATCGGCAATAGTTAGTTAGTATGAATTAAAAGATAACTAGCATTTGCACCCTTTGAAATGCACGTGAAATATTTTTATAGTTATATAAATTGATAACAATTCAATTATCATATTTATAAATATAATTAAAAAATAATTTAAATTGAATATATTTAAACTGAATATTGAAAAAAAAGTATTAAAAAAATAAAGAAGAATTCACAATAATAAAAATTGATATTATCAAAAGGCAAAAAGGGAAGATAAAAATAAAAAAGAATTAAAAATAGAAGAGGGATTTTTTAAATTTTCATCTTTAAATAAATATAACTTTTACATTTTAAATCAAATATTTACATAAAATATATTTAATTAAAAATCATGATTTAATTTGATATGCATTTTAATTATTTTATAATTAGTCGAATTACACAATTTTAGAAAGAAATAAAACAAAAAAAAGATAAAGAAATAAAATTATAAATAAACCTTTAATTTTATTATAACTATTCAATTTTAATACTCTCTCCGTTCTAATTAATTTGATCAACATTTTTTGTTGGATAGTCTCAATTAAGTTTATCAATTTTCTCATATGAAATACATATAAGTAGGAAATATCTAATTATTTATTAATTTTTTTACAAGCACACTTAAAATACTAATAATTTCTTAAATTTTGCGTTGAAAAGAAGTTGACTAATTTAATTGGAATGAATAGATTATAGATATTGTGACCGTTGCACTTCAAACATTGCGATATAATTAAAACTTGTGGAAAAATATCGATTTTAGTGCAATTAATCCTTAAATTGTTATTTCCTCAAAAAAAAAAATCCTTAAATTGTTTCAAACTGCTTTTTTTTAAGAAAAAAATTAATTAAATTTGAACAAATAATTGAGATTTACCGCTTCAATGGCCAATAGTTAAATCCACGACCTGGAAGTTGACCTATACGATTGAAACTATCAATCTAAGATCTAAAGAGCATGTAGTTGGATTTGTAATTCATTTCTAATAAGAGTCCCTTCATTAATTACAAAGTAATAAATTGAAGATCAAGAAAAATAGAATAATATTGTGATAAAGTGGAATACTGGTTTGTCTTAGAGAAGTGAAGAAGGCCACGAAACAAACACAGAAGATATTCCAAAACATCAGCAATTAGCATGTATATATATACATATTCATTCATACACGATTGATTAATTTGATTTGAAAAAATAAGAATAAGAATCCAAAGGAAGGGGGAAAGGGGAAACCCCGCCCCGCCCCGCGCACTACAAAATTCACCCCTTTTCTTTTCCCTCTCTGTCTCTGCGCACATCGAAGCAAAACCCCCCCATTTGCTCACAATCATTGTGTTCTCTCTCTCCACCACCTCTGCTCATGCTTTCAAATTAAAGTGTGATTCCTTCAATATACATTCATGTGAATGTATATTGAGAGATAGACAGAGAGTAGATAGTGTTGTTAGGGGATTTGAATTGAATTAGGATGACGGAGGTGATCCTCCATGTATACGACGTGACTAATAGTGGCAACGACAAAACCAACAACACTATTTTGCAGATCAACAAGATCTTCAAAGATGGAATTGGTCTCGGCGGCATCTTCCACAGCGCTGTTCAGGTTCCTCTCCATTTGCCTAGTCTTTTCTGTCTATGCAACTTCATTATTCATGCTTACTTTTTATTTCTCAAGCTTTCACTTCCACTTCCTTTTCATATGATTTTTTCATCGATTAGTTCGTGGAGTAGATCTAGGGTTTTTGATTTGAAGCAAGCATTTGCTTGCGGTTTCGGGTTTAGGCATGCTGGAAATCTGTCGCCATCGAGCTCTCAGATTCTTTTACTAGGCCGGTTAGTGGAGTGCATCTTCTTTGGTTGGCTGTGAGCGGCGTCAGTTATTAGAAGGACTCGAGATTTGGTTTTGAGAATTCAGGTTGCATTCATTGAGCATGCGCTGGCCATTTTTTTCAGTTCAAATTTAAATGACAAAAAACTGGGTGGGTGGATTTGTTGGGGGATTAACATTTATGATTTAGCAATAGCAGTATGATTTAAGTTCAGGTTGGTATATATTGGATCATGCAACATAATTTACCTACTGATGATGTTAATTTCTCTCAATGTGGCTCTGTTTCTTTTTTAACTCCTCAGTAAGAATTTAATGTGTAAGGATTTTATTCAAAGCACTCCAATAAGTAATAAGGACTTGAGTTTAGAAGCCTACTCTCGGTTTTTGTTTCCTGAAGATGGTGAAGTTTATTATATTTTGCCCTTCTCTTTGAACTAGTCCAAAGTTTATACACGCCCAAGTGCCTTTGGTTATGCATATCATTTTATATACTTAAGTTATTGCATACTCATCATTTCGTTGTGTTTTGATTGGTTTGCTTATTTTTTGTTTATCTTGTTGAGCACTAATTATGTTATGTCATATGTATCACTTGGCTATGGTTTGCTTATTTTCCTGTTACTTATAGAGTTGAGGCCTCTGTTGTTCCCTTGGTTAAAATTTTACCTGCTCAACAGGTTTATGGAGATGATGAATGGTCCTTTGGGTTCTGTGAACACGGTACTGGTGTGTTTAGCTGTCCCGCAACGAAGAATCCAATGTACACATACCGTGAAACTATTAGACTTGGGAAAACATCCTTCTCTATCTTCAAGGTCAATCAGATCCTGAGGGAACTCAGTAGAGAGTGGCCTGGACAATCATATGATTTGCTATCCAAGAACTGCAATCACTTCTGCGATGAGTTATGTGAAAGACTTGGTGTGCCAAAGCTTCCTGGTAACTTAAGTTCCTGGCTATTTCACTAGTACTCTTTCGCTTGGAAATCAATTTTTGTATGGATTGCACTGGTCATTTTGAATTTTTTTTGGGTTTCAATATTGAAGTATTCGTTGCACATATTAATAATTATTGCTCTTTGTTCTTCTGATGTATGACTAGTATATTGGCAAGTAATGGAAGGTTGGCCTTTGGTTGGGTTTAAAGAATATATTTATTTGTCCCACAGTTTACTATTTTACCATCTGAAGCAAATTTGTATTTAATGTTTTATCACACAACAAGTTCAGTTAACGTGCTGAAGCTATTGAAGAATGTGAGATTATTTACATTAGAATTTTGTTGAATTTTAGACCATTTTGTGTATTTGATAATATGTACTTAGATGTCCCTACTACGACAACGAAGTGCAACCCCATTGGTAAGATGCCTCCCCTTCAACCATTAGATTGGGGGTTCGAGTTGCCATAGGAGGGAAATAGGGAACCATTATTGATCCTCCTATTTTTTAATTTGGTTTAATTTTTTTAAAAAGATGTCCCCTACCACATCAAATCAGAGTAGAAATAAAGTGAATTAGTGTATGTTTAATGAGCTGTGTTGAAATTTGAGGCTTGACTAAATTAATTTTTATAGAGATGTAGTTAGAAAGTTAACTATAAAGTTCTCTCAAATGTAAACAGATTCCCTTCCAGCCCACATCCTCTAGATTCTGCTTATGGGCTGCCAAGGACACCCAACTTTGTTTGTGAATTGATGTTGGTGATTCGTAGCAGAAGTCCATACTATTATCTTGGAGTAGATATACTTATTTCTGTGCCCTGTATTTAATTTCGTTACCACTTCTGACATCTATGGTTCTATAACAGGATGGGTTAACAGGCTTGCTCATGCTGGAGATGCTGCTGTTGAAATAGCTGGAAACACAGCCTATCGTGTAAGCTTTGAAGTTTTGTTAAAATGAATTTGGATTTTTCCATTTGAACCTTGCTTTGGTTTTAGTCTGCATTGCCTTCCTGCCCCAATAGCTAGAAATTTAGACATAGTCTGCTCCTTGGCTTTCATTGTTCGGTCAAACATATAGGAACTTGATGTGCTTGTATGGCTTAGCTGTAGATGTGGGTTTTGCTTGGTCTTTACTTGCATTGGTGTTGCAGTTGAGGCAAGCAAAAACCGAGATTGTAAGTGCTAGCAAAGTAGCATACCGGTATCTGGCTGGAGTTGCATCGAGCAATTCGGCAGTTGGACCTGAGTCTCCTGGAAACTCCAGTAGAGGAAGTCCGAGATTCCACGGTACGTGGTTCAAGAACCTTATCTCACCTGGTGCAAAGCCATCTACTAGTTCAGAACGTGATCAAGTGGTGGTAAAGCAACCTTCCCTCTCTCACCGCGATGTCTGATACCATCCTTGTCGATTTGTTGTATAATATTTTATTTCATTCAATTGTGAATTTCCTCAGTTTCAACATCTTAAACAAATACTATATCACACTGTTTTCTATCTTCGTTTTCCAAAATCAATTTCAGTCAAGTAACCTTCCATGTTTAGTAATGTCATATTTTTGCTTCGTAAATGTCACTATCATGGCAAGTGTTCTGTTAATGAAAGAAATAGACCATCCTTAAATGAGTTTTTATTGTTATTTTCCCTAATCTAATCAGCATTCCACTATAACCGGACCCCACCACCAACTAAACTTCGCAATCGCTCTTTTATAGATTAATAATAATAATAATTGGAGTTTATTTTATTTTGTCAGACTTTGTTAAAATGAACAAGCAAACTCGAGTTTCCGCTGACTTAGGTTTGTGATCTAGCTCGTAAAATCTAAGACTATTCTATTAATTTACCATTTGACTTATAATTAAAATTTCATAAGTCGTCTGAACATTGATGTGATATTCAATTTTGAGATGTTTCTCTATACAATCCTGACTATATTATGTATTGTTTTTCATGGTCATTTACAAATATGATCGTCTTGGTCTTAGAAATCACCGTGCATTCCGTTTTCATTAAATCTCATATATTCTTATCTTAATTTACACGAGATACGAAATTGGCTGTTTATTTTGGAGCAGTGATATTTGAATGCTCATACAATCTGGATTAAAACAAAACATCAAGTTCGTGAAGCGCAGTCTGTTGATAAGACGTTTCACCTCCAACCAATAGGTCGGGAGTTCGAGTCACTTAGAAGGTTAGAGTGTGAGTGTGTTTTTTCTTTCTTTTGGTGTAACAATTTTTTTTTAAAGTTTTAATTTATCAAGATAATAAACAAATCAAACTCAAATAATGTAACATTCTGCTTGGTCGGTTACACCTACTTCCCCACCACACTCTCTAACCCCACTTGTATTCATAATGCTACCAACGGCCAACCACGCATCACGTAGAATGGTTGCAAAATTTAGAAAACAATTGAAGATTCTAGAACAAACGCATACAATGAATTTTAATATTAACTATTCCTCTCCACTCTCTCTCTTTCTCTTTTTCACATCCTTTACTTAATTCCATTATTTTTCTAGCCCGAGTAAGTGGCAGAGGGAGGTGGTATAAGCATCAACAAATTTCAGTGCGAGTTTGCTAGTTTTTATATCTTGTTTGAATATATAATTGAAACCCGCAAGAAAATCAAATTTTAAAATCAGGCTGATCGACCTAATTAGCTTTAGGTCATTTTTAAAGTTCGCTTCACTTCAAAAAGGGGGCAAGCAACAATAAATTCAGTTTGGTTCAACACATCAACTTTCTATAATATTTGGTCTCAATTTCTTCGAGTCGGTTTACTAAACAAATTGATTATTATTTTAATAAGTAGTTTGATTTGATTGGATAATCAGTTCCTTTTCTTTCGGCACCATACATATAAATGACATTGGATACAAGAGCATAAAAATATTTCTATCAGGCAGTGCATAGCAGACAGAACAATTTGACAAAATTGTTATGTATAAATATGAATTTTCTTCTGCATTTACCAATGAATTTTGATGATCCTGAGCAAGCTAAGCAACCTTTACTTCAATATCAAATCATAATTTGAGAATATAGGAAAGTGAACTCATACCTGATTTACATAATGAGAACAAATTTGAATATACCCTCTCAAGATACTTACATATGGTTGAAGACAAGAGCACCTACCTCCTCCTCTTCCTCATCAGCTATGCTAACAGCCTGTGCAGCCAGATATCCAGCCGGACCCACATATTCTTCTCCAAAATATCGAGGATAGAAGCTGCTCCCGAGATCAGATGAAGCCAGGAAATGATAATTTCTCCCGAGACTCCACATGCGCCCATACAGATGAGCATCACAGATGCCAGCCACATTTTCGTTTGAATAGCTCGATACATCATGACAATGAACAAGCGGAAGTCCTCTCCCCATAAAGATGGGGGTATTGTTGGTATGATCCCAGCACGGCAGCTCTTCATGCTTCTTCAGCAATACCTTACTCGAATCATCAGAGTCTTCATTAAGTAGGACTTGCAGTGCGAGTGTGCGACTGCCTCAGCTACAGCGGTGCCTTCTTCATCCAGCCTGTCCTGTTCTTCTTTCTTCTTCAGCTTCTTCTTTTCCAGCTCAGAGCAAATGGTCAGAAGTAACCAGAGCTTTCCCCAAGCGCCTTTTTTTCTTTTCAGCTTGTTTAAGGCGGTCTAGATCATCCTTCACCGGTTTCTTCTTGCCTTTTTTAACACCAGATGCTGCTTTACCACATTCCATTATATCCCGTTACAGTAGCTTGTTATGCTACACTCTCCTACGATATTTGCTCGGATTCTCTTTCTGGATTCCCTTTCAGTTTTCCCAAGTAAACATCTCTATAGATCTATACATTGTCTCATTACCTATATCTTTCCTGTAACTAGTTACTAAGTACTCAAAACAAATTAGTAAAAACTTTGAAAGATAGAATTGAACCAAATCTATTAGACTTCTAACCGCACACCTTCAGGTCTGAATGAACTCAATCTAGGCACACTACATCCCCAGACAGAAATATCTGGCAATAAAAGAAGTGTAAACTGGTAAGAACTTTTGTGTCTGGCCCACATCGTTCCTCTCGATTTCCCACAAGTCTTACCAATCATTTAAGGCACACTTGATTAAAGATGGACAAACTGATTGTAAAACAAGTATTGCTTTCAGATTAGTAACGCTCACATGGACTGCCCTCCTGCAGCAATGATACATAACTCAGTATACATCTCCCAACAGTAAAGCATAATTAAACATAAATTCCAATCAAACACGCCCAATCATACAACAACCACTAAATTCAGATAACTCCAATGACCATAACATCAAATCCGAAAATATGTCCAATCTTTTACCACTCAAAAGTGATTAAATCAAAGATAAAGATAAAAATTGGCAAGAAAATTTAGACACTTCAAAAAGAATATTCAAATTTAAAATTCTACTATACAAAAACTGAAGAGACTTCTATTTCACTAAAAGAGTAAAGACTTACAATCCTACGTTTTCCATTTGCTGAATCACAGTGTCCCCAATTTTTTCGTCAAATAAATTTCTATCGATACTATAAGCTAGTTGGATTTCACTATCAAACCATTGTTACATAGATATTTGTCACCAAATCCAGATCCCACTGATGGAAGAGAATGCCTCAACCAATTGAAAACACCATTAAACAGGGCAAAGATCCAAACCTAATATGCGAGATAACAAAAGCCCTCCAGATATTTAGCAGAGGGCAGATTTAGCATAGGCGTGCCAAAACCTCAATTACAACATTAAAAAATCCCTTTCACAAGTAATCTGGCATCAGATGAAAATTCCGCAAAATATATCACCAAAATTCCACCAAAAGAATCCAATCAAACAATAAAAATCATGAAGTAACAATATAAAGCGCACTTGTCCGAGTGAATGAGAAAATTGAAACATAAGAAAATGTAGAAAAATTTTATCACATCACTTTTTTATCTAATGTTCTCTAGGGAGAAAAATTATCACATCATTACCCCATGATAATATTTAAGGGGATACAAATTGATGAAAATTATATATCATGTGAAAAGAGTGAAAAAATAGTGAAAATTTATATTTTCCATCCTTTTTCATCAAAGAGAAGTCACCCTAAAATGTCTAAAATTAGGTCCAAATAGTTGCTAACCATTAGTGGCAATGATTGTTGGTGGGTAAAAGTCTATATCCTTTGGAGGACCTTTCCAGAGGTTGTTTTGAAGGTGTAGCTGCTTGGGTACAACAAGCTCAATCCCCTTCCCCGATTCGCAGAAATATCTTTCAAGTATCTTCTGCAGACCAACACATAAAGTCATAAACATCATTTACAGTGTGGTGAATATCCAAGTTTCGCAGATGGTAGACTCACCACAGCAGCGTAAGCATCAAGTTTTCCTTCACGCACAGATTTACTGACTCCTCTGCAATATTATAATTAAACATCATAAGTATCATAATATCTACAAGAATGAGTGAGAGAATGTAAATGGAGGAGATTATAACGTGGCTATCATGTGATCGAGCGCCTCAGAAGAGGTTCCGTGCTCATCCTGTAGGTATACTCTCCATCCCCTGCATCAACATCATTTATTACTCACAAGAATCTCTAGATCCCTCAAGTAGACATAGATAGAACGTACCTCTCTGCCGCCCGAACCGCAAACCTTCCGGCCACACTACGAACTTTGTTCGACTGCTCTGTTTCCTTCCCCTCGCTGCTCTTTGGAAGCCCAATTATAAATTCATCCACTTCCTATTATCATCACCAAAACTCAATCCACCAATACAAACCTCACGTCAACTTTTACAATCTCACAATATAACACATACCTGCTTTTCAGCGAGATCAAGAAGTCTAAGCTCAAGCTTCTGCCCTCGTAATTTAAGTACCTAATCAAACCACCACAATGTATTACTAACATATAGTACAAATTAACCAGTTTAGACTCCAAGGTTATTTATACCTATTCTATTATTAATAATTACCGTTAAGGGGCGAACTATGAAGCCTTTGCTAATGGCAACGCCCGTCCGTGACAATCCCAAATCTACCCCTAGGCTAAACCCGCCGCGCCATGACGGATCATGCTTCCGGCGAACGGTGTTCAGGGGAATTTGCTCCTCCCAGGCCACTGACTCCGGCGCCGCTACCGACAATTGCACTCCTCTGCATGGAGAAATTGAGTTTCTGCATTGATGTGAAGAGGAAGAAGAGGGTTTAGGGGTTTTAGAGCAATGAATTGAATCGTGATTTTAAAGTTTCGTTATCCCACCGTGCTAGGCAGATAAGGAGAGCTGGGTTTATAAATTGCCACTTGAAATAAGGAAGTATTATGTAGACCATACCTTTTTTTTAAATAATAGATCTAATCATTTAGTAATTTCAATGTCATTTATGAAATGTTTTATCATTCTAATTTGTAATAACTTTGAGACTTTTAACTTTTTTTATGGTATCAAATTTTGTACTATCAATTTGTCGTGCTTCTTGAGGAACTCACCTTTCTTAATAACGATTTCATTATTCCAAATTGAAAGAGCGTAGAACCATTGATTTTGTTGGGTGCTATATGCAGATAATCACTTTTGTTGATCAAAAACTAAAATACATCTCAGGTTTTGTAAAAAGGGACTAGTATTACATTCATCATTCATGGACAAAGAAGGCACATATTCATAAAAGTTATTGCAAAAGAAGCGTACCTGATAGGAGGGACTTTTATAGTCAGAATAAGATAGCGGAGTGGAACTTCAACTTTTCTTACCTAAATGTCAAATTTATATCAATTCGGGTAATCATAGGAGAAACAGCAGAGCATCAAAATCTTGAAAACATGACTTCAAGATTTATATTTCATTAAGAACTTTAAAATCCTTCCAAAGTCCAATATAAATGACAACAGGTCAACAAGTGAAGTGGCATTCTATCATTCATAAAGTAGAGAATCGGATTGACCAACAACTAACACTCCAAAACCCACAGGCCATACCATAAAGCAATTAAGTAATGTTACAAAGATAAATGACTGAAGCTTCCCGGCCACTCCACGTTAAACCCACATAACCCCAAAAAATATGACATTAGAGACCATGAATATCAACAAATTTCCCCAAATTGAAACGGAACTCAAAACCTTTCCCCAACACATACCTTATTGCTAACGGAACACAAGCGCCTACCACAACCCTTCAGTGGCGGCCGATTAAATTTGGCTGGAAACTGAGCAGAATTAGTGCTTCCTTTACTATGGCTACAACTACTGCTGGGCCTCACATGAATACATCCTAAAATTGGTTTTGTGTTGAATACGATAGCTGAGGTCTGCATAACTGGGAAATCAAGGAGAACCAAAGATTAATGTGAATTGATGGAGTTGAAGATAATTACAGAATTGGAGAAGACATTGTGGGGAAAACAGAAATTGTTTTTACATAAATGAACTGATTTGAACAGTTGAGTTGGGTGTGGATGGGGGGTGGTCAGTCACTGTGATGCCATACAGCCAGAATTGAACTAGTTACTGAACATGAATTCCAATCAAACACGCCCAATCATATAACAACCAATGAATTCAGATAACTCTAATTACCATAACATCAAATCCGAAAGTATGTGCGAGTATCCAATCATCTACCACTCAAAAGTGATTAAATCAAAGACAAAGATAAAGATTGCTGCAAGAAAATTTAGACACACTTCAAAAAGAATATTCAAATTAAAAATTCTACCATACAAAAACTGAAGAGACTTCCATTCACTAAAAGAGTAAAGACTTACAACCCTACGTTTTCCTTTGCTGAATCACAGAGTCCCTCAAATGAATTTCTATCGATACTATAAGCTAGTTGGATTTCACTATCAAACCATTGTTTCATAGATATTTGTCCACTGATGGAAGAGAATGCCTCAACCAATCGAAAAAACTATTAAACAGGGCAAAACCCTCCAGATATTTAGCAGAGGGCAGATTTAGCATAGGCGTGCCAAAACCTCAATTACAACATTAAAAAATCACTTTCACAAGTAATCTGGCATCAGATGAAAAATCCGCAAAATATATCACCAAAATTCCTCCAAAAGAATCCAATCAAACAATAAAAATCACGAAGTAACAATATAAAGCTCACCTGTCCGAATGAAGGAGAAAATTGTGGTGAGAGATTAGAGAATAATGAGTGTGATGTGTAGGTAGTGCGTGAAGGCGGGAAGCGGGGTGTGGTGGAGACTGGAGAGTAGGGCTGGTACCCGGTCCGGTTCGGTTTTAACCGAATCGGTTTATCGGTTAACCGGAACCGGATAAGTGCCATTTTGTTAACCGAAAATCGAATCGGTTTATACTTCGGTTAACCGATTAATCAGTATCGGTTCAGTTAACCGGACCGGTTAATCGGTTAACGAATTACCCGATTAATTCACGATTAATCCACTGATTAAACCACTTTTTTACTCCACATATCAATAGACACGTCTCAATCTCATCAATTGCTATTCTGAAGATTTGGAATTGTTTGTGTATCAATGTGCAGGCATAGGGTAATGTAATTTTCTCCCTCAAACCATATTCCTTTCTTATTTTCGAAACTATACATTATAATTTCCAATACATTTAGCCAAGCACCTTTTCATCTGACATACAATCCAATCCAACTTGTAAACTTAGCTGAAAAGACTAGGAGTATAATTTAACATTGGAGCTGAAATCATATTCCTGAGACTCTTCAACAATCATTTCATACACGGAGCCTTCAACAAAGTTTGGATAGTTTGTAGTCAGGAACTGGAAAAAAAATAAAAATACCTTCAGGCCACCGGAAAGTCGTTCTGCCTGGGTCAGATTCAGGCCGCTGGAGAGGGGGCTGCGGCCTGCAGGCTGAGCACGGGGGGCAGCGGCGCCGGTGGACGGTGGGAAGAAGCGTCGGTGGCCGGTGGGAAGAAGCGCCGGTGGCTGGAATGTGGGAGAGACACAAAGCTGGCGCTGCTTAGGCAGATGCGGCCGAAATCTGCTGTGCAGTGTGAATGAATGCCCTAATTTGTGATTTTAGAGTATTTTTTAAATTATAATATAATAAAATATAAAATAATTAATTAATTTAATAAATAAACCGGTCAATTCGATTTAACCGTTTAACTAGAAATATAAAAATCGATAATCGAACTGAACCAGTACCGATAACCGATTTTTACCGATTCAATTACGGTTTTAATCGAATAACCGAAACCGATTTACCAGCCCTACTGGAGAGGGATAAAATAGCTGATCACATCAAGGGAAGATGAGTATGAGAAGCAAGGCCAATTTCGGAATTTCATATCTAGCTCACATCTTTTTTAAAAAAAATAAATTAAATGAGTAAATAAAAAAAATTGAAGATCACACGACGATAAACTCGAACTCAGGACCTTAAACCTTGAGCATGCCATTAACCATCTATCAGTAGATCAACGCACACACTATAGATCACACATTTCCATCTTAATATTGTTGTTCGTCCACAATTTCTGATTTTTAACATTTATTTACTTTTAAACAAAAATATATAAGTAGCAAAAACAAATTGTGAAAATATCATTACTTCCTTTGATAAAAATTATTCATAATTTTCATTTTCCCTATGTGCATGAAATATCCTTTTAATTATATTTTTAGAAATAATTTTATCATCACTTTTAAAAAATTTAAATATTTATGTATATTATCACTAATGATCCACATAAATCTATTAATTATCGCTACTTTTCTTAAATTGAGAAACTCTACTCATTAAATATAGGGGTTTTTGCAAATAAAATCACGAACAATTTTAAATTTGCAATTTTAACATGACTTTTGAAATGTGGCGAATTAAATCATAACCTTTTCATTTTTTGCAATTTCGTCTCCTCAATTTTTTTCGGCCATCGTAGTGATGAGTTAGAGCTTACATGGATTATTTTTTTCCACGTAATTAATTTCTAACTAAGATTAAATTGCTGACTAAGATTAAAACAAAATCGAAACCTAATTATTTTATTTTACTTCTTTTTCGTCTTTTATAAAAATATATTTGATGTGTATCTTAAGTTAAAGATCATGACAAGATCTTCAATTTGATTTAAAATTCATTAAATATGAATTTGAAATAAATAATTTAAAATTTTAAAGTGATTATTTGTCTCTCTCCTGTCTCTTTTACAACATTCTTTATTTTTTTTCTCTTTCTCCTTATTTTGTTATTATATTATTTCTATTTGTATCTCTTTCTCCTACAAAATTTATATATCTTCTCTTATCTTTTGATTAAAAAATATAATATTTATTTGTTGAATTATTTTATCAAAGCATACATAAAACTATTTAAATTAAAAATATTAATTAAAAAATATAATGCACAATTATCAACAAATATCGAGACAATAGTATAAAATTATTTATTAATTTTAATTTTAATAGAAAATAATAATCAATAACAAAAAACTTTCGGTAAATTTAATTATTATTATACAATACTCATTGAACTTAATATTATACTCCTACTCATTAAGTTGATAAAATTATTAATTTATTACTATACACTATTTTAAATCAAATACTAATATTTAAATTAATATATTTTTTGTTATTAATTAATTGAATTCATAAATAATAATATTTTTACATAATTTCAAATTTTAAAAATAAATAAATATATCGTGGCCGTGCATCGCACGGGAGGGCATACTAGTTTAAGGAAAATGGGGGATATTGAAATAAGTTCGACGAAAAAGAAGAAAAATAAAAGAATTAGGTTTTGATTTTATTTTAATCTTAGTCAGAAATTAATTACGTGGAAAAAAATAGTCCACATAAGCTCGAACTCATCACTCCGGTGGCCGAAAAAAATTGAGGGGACGAAATTGCAAAAATTGAAAAGGTTATGATTTAATTCGCCACACTTCAAAAGTCGCGTTAAAATTGCAAATTCAAAATTGTTCGTGATTTTATTTGCAAAAACCCCTTAAATATAACTAATTTTATTAAAATTTGTGTCCACTACATGGATTAAGAGTTTTCATGAATAGAGTGCGTGATCATTTTTATGTTAAAATAACTTTAATATTATTTTTTTTATCATATTTTTTGAAAAAAAAAAAACAACAACAACAACAATTAGGGGTGAAATCATTACCTCACTTTCAACCTATTCTTCCCCAAACATCTTGATCATTTCTTCCGGTGAGATTTGGGTGTGGATTTCCAACTAATTAATTATGCCGGTGAGTTTTTCGACAATTTTTTGACCAAAGTTGGACGATGAAACGGACGATAAAACCAAATGGAAAATGTATTCATCCGCTTTTAATGTTAACAGATATATTACATATATTATATGATGTGAAGTTCAATGTTCTATTAGCGACCACGCCTATCACGCGTATCAGCTTCTCCACCGGAGCTGTCACGGAAGCATCATCTTCCGCCGTTTCACCACCACGCGTTTCAGCACCACGCGTATCAGCTTCTCCACCGGAGCTGTCACGGAAGCAGCTGCTACCGCCGTATCACCACCACGCATATCAGCACCACGCGTATCAGCTTCTCCACCGGAGCTGTCACGAAAGCAGCAGCTGCTACCGTCGTCTTTAAGGAGCCGTCTCGACCGAAGCTGTCACGGAAAAATTCTCCGGCCTGCCGCGACTTCAGGACGGCCTCTCATCTGCTCTGATTCTCGATCCGGTGGGCGGCGCTGATTGCACGACGGGCCTGCCGATCCAGAGGGCTCTTCTCACCGCGAGGGCTCTTCTCCGATCCAGACTCCAGACTCTCCACCGGCGAGGGCTCTTCACCGATCCAGACTCCAGACTCTCCCACAGCGAGGGCTCTTCTCCGGCCGGCCGCGACTCCAGACTCTCAACCGGCGCTTCCTGCCGGTGATGGATTCGAGTTCGCCGGAAGTCCATCGTGACAAGGGGGCCTCAATCTTCCCCTGGTCTCTTCTAATTTTGACAGGTCTCGATCTAAGTCCCCTGCAAATGTTCCGACTCAGCACCTGCCTCTCGTAAAGCCGGGTTATTCTTCCGGCGCAGTGGCTGTTGGGCAGCGCTCGTCGGGTTTTTCACCGGCGCAGAGTTTGATCGGTGAGCCTCACCAGGCCATCCCTGGTTTGATACAGCCGCTGCCGACTTCAGTAGCGCAGGTGCCGGGTTCTGCTCCGGCTGTTTCTTTCGCTGCCAAAGTAGCTGATAAAGTCCAACCCAAATCCCTTAAGAAGCCGGATGTTGCAGCGTATGGCCTCCGAGGCCTTCAAATACAGCGAGAAGGAGAGGTTGTCACCCTCTCAGTGCCCAAATCAGAATATCAAACAAAGTTGGATGAGTTTCAATTTGCACTAATCGGTAGACTTATCCAACGTAAAGGGGACAAGCCACGCACGTTCGCCGACCTCTCTCATGAACTTCGAACCATATGGCAGTGCGCCGACTGTCAACTGGTGCCCATGGCTAAGGGATTCTTCGTTGTTAATTTTTTGACGATGGAAGCGAAAAAGAAAGCTAAGGGGAGTTCTTTTCTCCAACTGTCAATCGGCCACGTACGCTTCCGTGAATGGACTAGGTATTTCGATCCGTATAAGGAAGTGTCGTCTCTGGCTCAGGTATGGGTTCGGATATATTATCTCCCTGTGGAGTTATGGACTCCGGTGATTATTGCTGGTATAGGTCGTGTGCTTGGTCATCCTATGCGAATTGATAATGCCTCCGCAACTGGTCATGTGGGACACTTTGCGCGGGTTTTGGTGGAACTTGACATGGCTTTGCCTATTCTCAACTCGATGTACATTGATGACGGCGATAGATCGTTCTACATTGAGTTTGGTTTTGAATCTATGCCTCTTTTTTGCTCGCGTTGTAAACTTACAGGTCATTCAACGGATAAATGCCGGAGAGCTGATAGGGCCACGAGCAAGCGAAAGATCACTGAGCCTCCTGCTGTGGTTGTGAAGAATCTTGATAAGGGAGAGGGTCCGACTCCTGCATGGCAGCCCAAAGTTGATATTCTTAAACCTCTATCAGGTCTTGATCTTCTAGACACGGCACCTTTTAAGAAAAATGATCTCCCTCTGGCGGGGGATGCTAACCGATATCAAGCGCTAGATGAGGATGAGGAAGAGGAAGTGGAGGAGACTATCATTGCGGACTCCAATTATGAAGCAGACCCTTTACATGAGGAAGAAAATGATGGGTCGCCTCACACGGACAAGGCTAGTGATAAGGAGGGCTCGAATGTAGAGGGAACTTTGGAGTTGGATTCTGGAACGAATAGTGGAGCTGTGGTAGAGCAACAACCGGTAGTTGGGGCAGAAGATTCAGCGAGCCAGCGGGTTAATTCGCCGATTAAGGAAGTTGATTTTGATAATAAATCCATTTCTTCTCCGGATGACATGGCGAGTCGTATTATTAGGTTAGAGGAGCAAGTTAATCAGGGGATGCAGTTGCTCTCGGAGCAGAAGCGCGGACGTGGTCGTCCAAAGGGCTCGGTAAAGGGACGAGAGTCTATACATGCAATTCCGGAAGGTTGTATTAAAAGTCGTCTCAGGAATGTGGAAGAAATGGGTAACAAACCGATGGAGTTTGTGGTTGACGTCACCAATAGGCCTAGTATGATTGCAATGAATAATGTCGTCCATAGGCGTTGGTCGGATGATTTGGATAATGATCCTGACTTTCTTTTTTGAGTTGTTCTCCTTCGCTTTTTAAGTTTTGTGCCCTTAGTCTGCATCTTGTGCTTTCAAGGGATGTTTTTTCTTTTTCACTTTATAATAAACCTCAATTTAATAATAATATTAATGTTAGAGTATTTCTACATTCTAAGTTGGTTGTCATTGTTTAGACTATCTTTATGAGTTGCTTTCAACGTTACAAGTTTTTTGGAGACACCCAAGCAGCCTACATTTGCGATTTTTGAAAATAATACTGGAGATATTCCTGAGCCTATCTACAAATATATATCTACCGAATCTCCAGATGGTGTTGGAGTCTTTTATGCTAGGGTTTCAGAGAATCCTAATCTGTACGGCAAGTGTCTTTCTTAGAGTCCTACTTCTACTTGACAACTTCTAGAGTTTGGCTATATATTGAAGACGAAGAGGACCTGTTTTAGCTGCTGATTTTTGTGCTACTCTACCGTTTTTTGAGAGTATTTTCGTGGGTTTTGTTCAGGGCATACACTACATGTAAGTGTGTTCTAGTTTGTTACGTATTTCATCTTGTAAGTGTTATGGGTTAGATTATTACTTTGATTCATTGCTCCAGCCTGTTGCAGTAAGTTTATTTGTTGGGTTTGAGCGTTGAATGTGTAGCATTCAAGTTTAGGGAGTGAGTTGTTAATTTGCTCTCAATTATTCATCTTGGTGGAGGTTTGGAAAGATATAGAGGCTAGGGAACGATTCTTCGCGTGTAAGTCCTTTGTATTCTTATCATCACTAGTGGATAATTTACCCTAGGCGTGGCCCCCCAGACGTAGGTGGTTTATCAACGAACTAGGTTACCAACTTTGGTGTTCTTGCTCTTTACACTTTCAGCACGTGTTTCTGCATAAGTCTCTCTGTGAGTTATAACTTCTGGGTGTGCTGCATCAGTTTCTCTGCATGTTATAACTTCTGTGTGTGCGAGATTATATGTGTTTGGATAGGAGAAAATTTCAATTGGTATCAGAGCGGGTCACCCAATTTATCAGTGTTGATCCTGTATTTCTGCCGCCTATCATGTTGCTGTTTTTGTGCGCTACAATGGCTTCGAATAGAGATTGTATTGTGAAACCCCCTGTTTTAGATTGATCTAATTATTGTTTTTGAAAGGTTCGTATCAGATCATACATCAGATCCATTAGTGAGAGTGTGTGGACTTCTGTGGAAAATGGTTGGAGTGCCCCCGTAGATGCTGATGGAAGTGAAAAACCTAGAGGTAAATGGCTTGTACGAGATTCAAATGCATCATGTATGAATCAAAAAGCCATCAATATTATCCAATCAACTGTTTCTATGGAAATATTCTCTCTTATATCTACATGTGAGACTGCAAAAGAAGCATGAGATATGTAGTAGCCCGCTCTTTTAATTATGATTAAAACCAGTAAATGCAATTTTTATAAATGAATCCAGTTTATAGTCCTGATTTTTTTTATCAGAGATGGAGTATTATTTTAGCCGTATGCTTTTGTATGCATGAGAAAAATGCGACGAGGATTATTGAGCTATTCAATAATTATTATTTCCAAGTTATAACTGACTTAGCAAAGTCAAATTATTTATTAATCGAGAAACATAAGCAGTTATATTTTATTAGTGCTACTAGAAGTCGAGGATTTATTCCGACAGCAAAGCAGATTAAATCTACGGATTTAATTTAAGTTATATTATAGTTTATCAAGTTAGCAGGCAAGGAAAAATATATCAAACAGATACAGTAACAGATGATAGAGAATAGAAGCCAGTATATTATTATAGTTCACGAATACAGTCTACTTCCCAGCTTGG
The DNA here is from genome assembly GCF_028751815.1 of Salvia miltiorrhiza. Taxonomy (NCBI): domain Eukaryota; kingdom Viridiplantae; phylum Streptophyta; class Magnoliopsida; order Lamiales; family Lamiaceae; genus Salvia; species Salvia miltiorrhiza. Next base: position 21,898,690 of record NC_080393.1, on the reverse strand, counting down.
GGAAAATCATATACTAGTATATTACAAGGTTGAATTTACGTGGCCACCTTACCTTACTGCCACTCACTCTAGTTGGCACAACAATTAAAGAAGAGAGATAGAAATGTCCATAAAGTTAGTGGAAAGCAAAATAAGTGTGCTGCCACCCCACTACCTATTGCTCCCCACCTATTCAAACCACCTCCACCATCTCGATTCTTTAAGGCTACTAAGCCAACACTCCTTCAAGCAAACAATTCAGCAGCAACCTACCTCCATTCATTCTTTACTCACCTGTATTTGTTAAAGTAGCAACCTTATTTCAGTTCATCTCATACAAATCAACAACAACAGCCATCAACAACAAACAATTACAGGTATATACTACTATCTCAGTTTATTTTCTCAATTTATTCAAGCCACATACACTGTCATAATACCCAAGCATAGAACATGGATATCAACATGAATCTTGTTAACATCATTCACCTTAGCAACTAGAAGCTTAAACAGGAAACGAGTATATATATATGCACACAGGGACTTAGCAATCGAAATCAGTTTATGCTATATTTTCTTATCACACGAGGCAAGCAAGGAAAATTCTTGATACATTAGCAAATCACAGTGCCTAGTTTTAATCTCTAGCATAACCGATATGTATATATATAGAGAGATCAAGAGTATTACATCTCACTGTTTCAGAAAAGAAAATAGCAATAACACTTATGGGATTCATAGAGTATTAGATACCACAAGAATTCCTTTTACACAAAAATTGGGGATCGAACTTAGCTTTTGGGGGAAAGGGATTGTACCTGTTTCAATAAACGAGGAGGAGGGCGACTGCCCCTTGGCGGTGGCGGTGGCAGCCTCTGGCTTGCTACCTGCCGGACGAAAACAATGAGGGGAGCACGGAGACCTCGCCGATTCTTCAGTGGCGGCGACGGCTGATTTCTGAGGAAGAAGAGCAGGGGCTCGAGTACGGAGCAGCTTCCAACGACGTTACAGGGAGGCGGTAGTTCCCAATAGAGGAGGCGGAGCGTCGAGCAACAGCCTTGCCAATTTTAGGGCAAAGGCAGCGCGACGCCAACGGCGACTCCCGCCGGTTCACAGAGCAGCGGCAGACGAAGTCCAGCAGGCCGCGACTCCGGCGAAACAGCAGCAGTTGGCACTGACCATCGGACGAACAGCAGCAACTCCAGCCGGCGGCGACTCCAGGCGAAGCAGCAACCACTCCCAGACGACGACCGGCGCCGTTTGAGTCGCCGGATTCAGACGAGGATGTGACCGCGGCGCTGATTCCAGAGATAGGGCTCGACTGAGTTCTGCGAAGAGAGAGATAGAGGACGTCGCCGGGGTTTGACGCATCGGCATCCGAAGCAGACCGGAGCCGACGGACGCTGAACAGCCAAGGAAGAAGGCGGCGCTGCTGTTTTGGAGAAAAAGAGAGACGAGATCGAGAGAGAGGACAGCGCCGGGACTTAGACGACGTCGGGGTAAGACTCGTCGCCGGTAGAAGCCAACCAAAGCAGACGGCAGCTGAGTGGTCGGAGAAGAAGGGCCGATCGAGCGCCGATTTTGAGGAAGGGAGCAAGCGGCTCCTTGAGAGAGAAAAGAGAGAGGCGTGCGTCTGTTTTGAAGAAAGAGAGGGACCGAATGGAGGAGATAAGGAAATGAGTTGGGCTAAAATTTTGGGCCATTCATTTAATTAGTTGGGCTTGATTTATTTAGTTAATTTGGGTCCTCCAATTATTTTTGTATTGGGCCAATTCTAATTTATTCAGTTGGGCCTAATTTTTAATGGGCCTCTTTCAACTAATTGATTATTGGGCTTGTTATTATATCCAATTGGGCCTTGTTTTATTTTTATGATTGGGCCACCTTTAATTGGTTTCGGAACAGGCTGAATTTTCATTAAACCAAGCCCAGTTATTTTATTCAGTTGGGCCTTATTTATTTATTCAGATGAGCCTTTATTATTTCATTTCAATTGGGCTGAATTATTAATTACAGCCGGGCCTAGCATACTTCATTTATTTGAGCCCAACTATTAGATTATTTATTCATTTGGGCCAAGATTTATTTACTTACTTAAGCCAAGGAATTATTTTCAATTGGGGCTTTCATATTAATTATTCAAGCCCATTTCTGCTTAATTAATTATTGTTTTGGACTTCAGATTTAAAGTGAGCTATCATTTTTTTTCATTAAAGCCACTGGTTTACTTAATTAATTGGCTACTCTCTTTTGAGCCGATTAATTATTTGAGGTTACATTAGTAATTATGTTTCTATCGAAAAGCCCGATAATTTCTACAAGGTCACACCTCGTTTAAAGCCGAGTTAGTCCTTTTTCAATCAAGTACAAATGCGAGGTTTATTTCACGACTAGAATATTCCGATGAGGAAAGAAGAATCACAACTTTATTCGATCGCGTTAGACGAGGATTAGTTAAATCTATTAACGAGGATTAATAGTAGAATTCCCGATTATCGCTCAGAAAATTAGTACATGCATACCAGATTCACGCACAGTTAAATTACGCTTTCTCATTAATTAAGAATTTTCCTCGAGACAATGTCTTATTTTATATTCTCGTGATTAAGGTCAAGCGCAAGAGTAAGAACTACACAAGGAGTTAGAGTACCTTAGCAAAACTTTGCTATCAGGTGGGCAATTTCTTACGCGTAAATAAAATGCTATGCAAGTGTTATGCTTTAAAATGCAAATTGGATCTTCAAGTGTGGTATGCTTTATTACGCTTAAATGAGTTAAGCTTTATTATGCTGCACGTTAAATGATTTACGTTATGCTGATTACGCTTATTTACGCTTGAATGCTTTACGTTGATAAGTTTATGCTTATGTTTGATGCTTGCGTCTGTTGGGGGAGGCCTCCCTCAACAGTACGATGCCGTGTCCGCTGAGGAGGGCCTTCCTCACGGCGCGATGCCCGTGTCCGCTAAGGGAGGCCTCCCTAGCGGCGCGATGCCAGTATTCCAGTGTTACAGCGTCTATTGGGGGAGGCCTCCCTCAATAGTACGATGCCGTGACCGCTGAGGGAGGCCCCCTTCACGGCGCGATGCCCGTGTTCGTTGGGGAAGGCCTTCTCCACGACACGATGCGTGTTGATGATTGTTAATGATGAAGAATGCGCTCATGCTGTTTATGAATATGGAAATGTTTAATGAGCAAAGGATTTGAAAGAAACTTATGCCTCTTATGCAAAGTTGTGTTTTGTTGTTGATATTATGTTATATGCTTGGCACTGCCCACTGAGTACTCTTGTACTCAGCCCTTCGTATGTTTATGTTTGTGCAGGTTGAGTTGTGATGGGCGATGAAGTGTTGCTGAGTGGAGTTTTTGTTGAACTTAAAGTAGGCTCAGAAAGGATACATGTCTTCATACATGTATCTCAGTTATGATTCCGCTGTAAACACTGATTATTTCAGTTACACCTTCCGTTGCAAACTCTGATAATGTTTTAGCCAAGCCCCTAACGATGCCTTTTTCCTTTTAAGGAATATAACGCTTATACAAGTTCGTTGAGTACCCTTTTTATGCGAACTATGCCTTTTTCCTTTTTAAGGAATATTTCACGCGTATTCAAGCTCTTTGAGTATTCTTTTATGCGCCCCTTTCTAAACCCGCTTCGTAATTTCCCTTCCCCAGTCATGGTTTCCCGGCTTAATTATCTTTAATTAAGGCCGGTCGTGACAAGATACTTTTCAAAATACTTTTGAAAGTGATGATCTTGTGAATGGACATCTACTTCAACAACTCACTTCCATATTTGAGATGTTGAAAATGGAAGAAGATGAAACTATTGGCGAGTTTCATTACAAGCTTCTCACATTTTTCAATGAGAGTTTTTCCTTGGGAAAAATAATTAGTGAGGAAGAATTGGTGAGAAAAGTCTTAAGATCTCTTCCGGAAAGGTTTGACTTCAAAGTTGCAGCCATTGAAGAAGCAAGGGACTTGTCTACCATGAGGCTGGGTTAATTAATTGGATCATTGTGAGTTTTCGAAATGAGCAAGAAATATGACAAGCCTGAAAAGCAGAAAACATCGTTTTTACTATAAAAAATGAAGAAGTTCATAAATCTGTCTCTACAAAGGTTTCTACTGTTGGTGATACGGATACATAAGCCGATGTTGTTGCTTACACTGCCAAGGTTGAAGATGTTTCAAATACTATCATTGGGAACGTTACAACTGCTGAAGAGACTGTTAGTGATAATGAGGAACTTGATGAGAACTACTTGGCCGATGATTTATAAAAAATGCCTAGCGATGCTTGAATTGAACAAATCCCTCTCCACACAACTCGTTGATGTCTCCAAAGAACGTGATGAGTATAAGGATTTATTTGAAAAGCTGAAGATGGATATATGGTTCTTCAACAAACCATGGAACAGGTGAATTGGAGCATCATCAGAAGCTAGTTAAAATGATGAACACTGGTACTGATAAACTCGAGGAAATCCTAGAGAATGGGCAACATACTAACAACAAAGTTGGAATAGGATTTCAAGGGAAATGATGGATTCCCAAAGTCGATGGTACCAAGCCTGATATCATTCCTTCTAAGGGAGACACTTGAAAGGCTCCTCAGAAATTTTCACAAACATGTTGTCTACATAAATCTTCCCTCAAGAAGGAACATCTCTCAATCTTTTGTTCCTATTTGTCATTATTGTGATCATCGTGGACACATCAGACCTCGGTGTAGATTTTATCTCAATGATAGAAGGAAGATGGTGGATACAAGAACTTATCAGGCAAATAAAGTTCGTATTATTGGAGAACGCATGAAGGAAGGCATTGATTATTTTAGAGGAAAGATTGATCAACCTCATTCGCATAGATCATCTGCAAGTACATGGCGACCAATTTGTCATTATTGTGATAAATCAAGTCATATCAGACCAAATTGTAGATCATATCTTGAGGATAACCAGAAGAAGAAAAGAAGAAAAATTTGAAAGAAATGGGTACAGAAATCGGTACATGTTCCTCTATTTGTTTATGCAAATGTTAAAACATAAAAATCTGCAGATGTTAAAACAGAGAGTGATTCTAATGATGACATGGTTATCCAAGCAAATTAATTGTTGATACTCCTGCTGCTGCTATGGATGGTGGTATTGCTCCTTTTGTCACGAATGAACTTGCGTTAATGTTCCAAAAGTCACTTAATTTGTTATTCCCGCCATGAAGTTTTGCAGCCCCTCGATATTTGCATTAAGATGGAGAGAAGCCTGGAGAAAGGGGGAGACATGCTGTTAAAAGAAGAAGTTGTCCTTGTTGTGTGACGAAAATGGGGAGTATATGGATTATTGTATTGAGGGGGAGCTGATCACCTTAAGGGGGAGTATTATTCGTTTCTACTTGTGTATTCATGAGTTTTGCAGAAATTGATTTTGTCTACACCAATGACAAAGGGGGAGATTGTTAGAATATTTCTACACTCTAAGTTGGTTGTCATTGTGTAGACTAGCATGAGTGTCTTCATGAGTTCTACTTGCCATTTCTTAATGAGTTGCTTCCAATGTTACAAGTTTTCTGGAGACACCTAAGCAGCCTACATTTGCGATTTTTGAAGATAATATTGGAGATATTTTTTAGCCTATCTACATATATATCTACCGAATCTCCAGATGGCGTTGGAGTCTTTTATGCTAGGGTTTTAGAGAACCCTAATCTGTACCGCAAGTTTCTTTCTTAGAGTCCTACTTCTGCTTGACAACTTCTAGAGTTTGGCTATATATTGAAGACGGAGAGGACCTGTTTTAGCTGTTGATTTTTGTACTACTCTACTACATATTTAGAGTATTTTCGTGGGTTTTATTCAGGGCATACAATACATGTAAGTGTGTTCTAGTTTGTTGCTTATTTCATATTGTAAGCGTTGTGAGTAGGATTATTACTTTGATTCCTTGCTCCAGCCTGTTGAAGTATGTTTATTTGTTGGGTTTGAGCGTTGAATGTGTAGCATTCAAGCTTAGGGAGTGAGTTGTTAATTTGCTCTCAATTATTCATCTTGGTGGAGGTTTGGGAAGATATAGAGATTAGGGAGAACGATTCTTCGCATGTGGTTTATCACCGAACTGGGTTACCAACATTGTACTCCCTCCGTCCGCCAAAAGTGGGGCACAATTACTATATCGGGCGTCCGCAAAGAGTGTACCACTTTTCTTTTATGGAAATGATCCCACCATCCACTTTAATCTTTTAACCTTACAAACACTCTTTATTTACAAAAATACCCACTCCAAATTCAATCTCAACCACATATCTCATAAAGTGGTGGGACCTTTTCTCCACTACATCAAAATCATCACCAATTTTATTAAATTCCGTGCCCAACTTAAGTGCCCCACTTTTGACGGAGGGAGGGAGTATATCTTATCATCACTAGAGGATAATTTACTCTGGCGTGGCTTCCCAGACGTAGGTGGTTTATCACCGAACTGGGTTACCAACTTTGGTGTTCTTGCTCTTTACACTTTCAGCACGTGTTTCTGCATAAGTCTCTCTGTGAGTTATAACTTCTGGGTGTGCTGCATCAGTTTCTCTGCATGTTATAACTTCAGTGTGTGTGAAATTATATGTGTTTGGATAGGTGAAAATTTCAATTAAGTTATGGTTCATTGTTCTATTATTGGTTGCATGAAAAATTTGCATGTGTACACAATAAATTTGATGATTATACACTTTACATGATTTATACAATTTTTCCGTGTAAGCAAAACTGTGTAACAACGTAAATATCATATACAAAAGATATCATATAATTTGTGTAACAATGATATTTACAGTGTTACACCAAAAAATTACAAGACTGCAAATCATTTGTTTGTCTGATTATTTGGAGCTTCTCTTTCCTTGTACAAGTCGGGCAGGGGACGAGCTTTGGAGCTTACTTTTCTAAACTTATTTCCTGCAAAACAAAATAATCCCTTTGATCAATTAGATACTACAATCAGAAGAAGAGAATACATGAAAGTTGCACTGAATTTCTTCTCGGGTTTATGAATTTTTCGTAAAAAATTATGTTTTAGCAAACAAGAAAAAAAAAAAAAAAAGGAAAAGCAGGAAGTGGAATGAGGATAAAGAGTGAGTCCCCTTACATTGAAATAGGGTGTTTTTATTTATAGTCTATTCTATAAATATAAGACCAAGGTCCATTTAGCCCATTCCTAAGCCCAAATATAAGACCAATTGTTTTTTTTTTCATTTTTTTTTCATACAAATATAAGATCAATTGTTATTTTTACAATTGTTAATTTTAAATATACGAAGTGTTACTTTTATTTGAAATATATTGTTACTTATTTATGATAAATGTCATTTTTATTAATAAGAACCACTCACTCCCAATATGTCATATTTTTTATTTGGACGTTTCATTTTAATAGGTCACTTCTTAAAATGAAAAGCCAATACATAATAAATAACTTCACATAACTCATTATTTACATATATGTTATTGTGACTCATACATAGTTATCTATCTTCTCATTTAAAAAATAATATCTTAATTTATTCTCAAAAAATAAACTCTCTCCGTCTCATTATAAATGTCCTTTTATTTTTTGGCACGAATATTAAAGAATGTGTAATTAGTAGATAAAGTGAGTTGATAGAGATTATTTAAGCATTATTTTCAAAGTAGGTATATAGAGAGAAGGGTTGGTGGGTCCATTAATTAATGAATGTTAGTCCTTTAATTATTCGTCAAAAAAATAGACATTTGTATTGGAACATCACATTATAAAAATTGAGACATTTATAATGGAACGGAAGAATTATTTATCTTCATTTATCTCTTCTACTTTTTTGACATATATTTTCAAGAAAAAATAATTTCTCTCTATTGTTTTATTATAAATCAATCAGTTTTTTAACATTTGTACCCAAATTTTACCGCTTATTAAATTGAGACAGAAGGAGTATTTCATTTACCACTTTCATACAACGAATCATAGATCAGAATTTGAGTTGGATTTTAAAAACAATCCAGATCCAGTTTCAGTCGACCCGACCCTACACACATACTGTGGCATGATGTGCTTACTATAGTAAAGCGTAAATCAACATCTCTGAAGTTGTAAGTTGTAACCAATAAATTTTGTAGACTTTAAAGTAACTAAGTCACTATATGTAATTATTGGATGCTTAATTCTCTTAAAATATTTTTATAGGAAAACTTAAACGACTTTAGTAAAAGAATCTATAGACTGTTAAATAAACAGAAATCCTATGAAGAGCTCTGAATAATTTTATTCCGACAGGTGTTAACTTAAAATACCATAGAGTGCCGGTTGATGGTATTTGTGAAAGGTGTCATAATTGTTGGGATTTCACGGAACATGGTCTCATTTTCTACCCTTTATTGAAGCCAGAGTGGAAAACGTCTATTTTTTGGAGATTGATGAAGCAGGGTGAGGGGCTACCGCTGATTGATATAGCGGAAATGATGAGGGAGAACTTTACAGTGGATGAGTATGCACTTTGGTGTATGGTTCTTCATAGGATTTGGTGCTTCAATTGTGAGCTTAAGCATGATAAAGCTCAAATATACCAACTTCCTTTCATTTATGACTGTCAAGTTGCTATTGCGAGCTACCAAGCTGCGCGACCTACGCTCTCGGTCGAGAATTTGATGGGCCTGAAGCTTGGCTGAAAGAGCTGGTTTCCGCTGCCAGCTGGGCGGTTTAGGTGCAACGTGGATGCCCTCTTCGGTCCACAGCAGAGAAGCTATGGTGTGGGGGTGGTGGTGCGTGACCACCTGGGAAAGGTCCGACTGGCAGCTGTGAAATCGACTAAGGTTAGTTCTAATTCTCTGATGATGGAGATTATGGCGGTTGTTGCGGATATCACGTGGTGTATTGAGCGTGACATTTTTCCTATCGACATTTACACGGATTCTATGATGGCGGCACGAGTGATGGCGTGCCCGGAAGAGGAGGGACGTTTCTTGCCGGATGATATTTTGGACATCTTTACTGTAGCCCGTTCGTCTATTCTTATTGGTGTTAGTCATATGTTTAGGGAGGCGAATATGGTTGCTCATAGTTTTGCGCAATTTGCGCGTTCTTGTCCGCGCCCAGTCTGTTGGGTCGCCGATTTTCCTCACTGGCTTTGCGAGTTGTTTTCTGCCGATTATCCGTAATGATAAGGTTACATTTTCTGGTTTAAAAAAAAAACAGAAAATAGTTTATTTGTAGATTTAATAAATGTTCAATAGTTCAAATTAAATACAACGTCGTGGTTATTAACTTGTTATGGATGGCTTCATTTGTTGGATACATATGTTGTAAGTTGTAACACCATATATGATTTTAATTTCTATTAAATTTGAATATTTGAATTGATCTTAATATTGACGATAAAATGTAAACTGGTGTCACAGCTTACAATATCATCCAAACTTCCACATGGCTTGGATAATAAATCTGAGCGGAACACTAAAATGTGATGCTATATATATATATATATATATATATATATATATATATATATATAGGGAGAGGTTCAAATAAGAACCACTAATAAAATAAGAACAGAGAACCATTTTAAGCCATTCGATCATCAAGATCTACGGTGGATGCATCATCTTGGTGGATGAATGCAGATGCTGGGTTCGAATCCTGAAGGGAGCAAAAAAAATATTTTTTTTTGGATGCATTAAATTTAATAGCGGATGCATTAATTTGTATAGCAGATGCAGTAATTTTATTGGTTCTTATGTTCTCGCGATAATTGTGGTTCTTACTATAACCGCACCCTATATATATATATATATATATATATATATATATATATATTATACTTTTATGTTTCATGTCAAATATCCTATAATATCTTACAATTACAATTTATGATATTATTATATAGTTGACACATATGAATAAGATAAAAGTAAAATAGAAGAAATATACGATATAGTAGTATAACATTAATCCCCAGTTCTTTATTTATCACTCTTTATCTCAATTTATATATCAAACACAGGGCACGTTTGATAGCTCTAGATAAAGCAAAATAGATAAATAATTGATGAGGGCTAAAATACTCATCAGCGCTGTGCTTAACAATACAAGGATATTTTGCCTAATTACTATTGTTATTATTATTATAGAATTTACCAGCGCAAGTACGATCGAATATCTTAGATAATGAGTAAAAAGTCCACCTAAGAAGATGGAATGAAGAATTATTGCACAACAAGCTTACCCGCGCAGACACGCAGCCAAGGTGCCTTCCCGCGAAGCCAAGAAGCTTACCCGCGCAGTCACGCAACCAAGGTGCCTTCCCGCGCAGCCAAAAAGCTTACCCACGCAGTCACGCAACCAAGGTGCCTTCCCGCAGCCACGTATGATAATTCAGCTTTGGGATTAAGACCATTGTACTGAGTTTTGGGCCCAATTGACTAAATGAGTAGACCTTTAGAATTAGGGTTTATTTACAAACTATAAATAGCACATCTACTGAAAAAATTGGGGGCATTCATTCGAGCACTTCACTTGTAAAATGTAAACTTTCTTGAGTCATAGTAAAAAACTCCAAAAAACTTTCGTGGATGTAGGTCTTGATGATCGAACCACGTAAATCCTCTTGTTATTTATCGTTTTACAACTAGAGTGAGGTTTTATGCTTTATCAATAATCATGTCTTATCTAAGCGTTTGATAGCAATATTGATTAACAAATAGGCTCGCATTAAGCGAGATGCCCGCTCTTATATCATTGTTCCAGTGAAAAATTTAATATCTCATCTTCCCTGATATTATTTATCTAATTATTATTTATCACCTTTTATCTCAATTTATATACCAAACCCATCCTTCCATAAAATATGGAGAAAGTGCTTTTATGGACTTTCGGTTTAATGAATAGTGAAAAGAGAGGGCATTTAACCAAAAAATTGATTTGATTGGATTGGACATTTGTGAGCCATGTTATTTACGTCACCTTACAAAAAATCCGCAGCAAGACCCGCATTATCGTATTTCGATAATAATATTGAAAAAGTAAATTATAGGCAATATTGTTGACAACTCATGATATCATTGCATGAATGATCTTGATATTTTAAAAAAATAAAAATTTAAAAAAATCAAATATATATATTTTATCTTAAATTGATAATTTCAATAATTCATATTCTCCTATTTTAAATCTTAATAGATAACCTATCTTTTGACCCTAAATCAATAAAAAAAAATGAATGATATATAAATATGAGTTTATAGATTCAGTTAACTAAAATAAAAAGAAAAAAAAATTAAAATCACATAATAAAACTATAAGCTTTAACTTTTTGAACCCCAAGTATTATCTATTCACGTAGAGGTAGAGCTGATTAATGGGGAAACCTCAAGTATGCAAAGTGATTTAATAAGGGGGAAGAATGCAAGACAAAAAGTAGGCTGAGTTTTAGAATGGGGAGCTGCAGTACACGTCATCTTTAGCAATAAGATTAGTTGATAAAAGTTTCTTTATATCTCGATATGGCAACTCGAAACGTGTATTTTTTTAGATCATAAAGCAACTGAATTATTGAACAACAGAAATAGAAAATCCATATATTTTAGTGTTAATAGGGAAAAATGCCCTTTTCTTATAAACACTTGTAAAAATGCCCTTTTTCATAAATGAAAAAGGGCATTTTTACAAGTGTTTATAAGAAAAGGGCATTTTTGCAAATGCCTCTATATTTTAAGTGTGGGGGGCACAGACTAAAGTGGATTATCCACTTCAATCGGATTTCATCAATTTGATAAAACATTTCGTTTGTGAAAGCTTTACGCGTGTTCAATTGTAAACGAGTCAAACAATTGTTAGGTATTATAGATTATTCAATCAATAAAAAGGTAGAGAATAATTGTTGGGTAAGATCTCACATAAAACGTTTCATCTTTTCGGACAATAAACCATATTTCTACCGATAACATATCTCTCTTCTAATGAATAAATTAAGAGTTTGAATTATCATAATAAAATGAAGAATTATTATTAATCAATTTTACTAAAAAAATGTTTTGACTTCAAAATTAATCACATTTAATTTGAATGATGGTGTAGGAAAACGTCTAATCTGTTGATTAAGATTCATAAAATAACGAAAATAAACATATATATGACTGGATTCTATTGATTCTCGTTGATTAAGATTCATAATATATCAAAAAAGGAAACAGAAGCAGATAAGACTAAAATTTCGTTGATTATCTATTAAATAAGGGAATAACACAATAGAATCATCGAAGTCTTCGATGATTCTATTGTGAATGACCTGAAACAAATGATCGACGACAGCAGTTCATATGCAAAGATTTATAGAATGGCCGCTGATCATATTTCACGAGATAACTCAGTGGATGTGAAGCTTCGTCTCATAGGAAAAAGATCAAGAGATGGAAGGACATACAATATGCCAACTACAATAGAGGTGGCTGCTCTTATTGTTGGAGATTTTGAGTGTATGCCTGATAAGAGAGACGTAATTGTTGAGAAGAGAAACGGTGAACTCCAACGCATCAATGAATTTCATCCTTCATACCTTCCTCTTCAATACCCACTTATATTCATTTATGGAGAGGACGAATTTTATCTAGATATTCTACATAATGAATCTCAATCCAGTGCTCTCGGCAAAAACAGAAAGAAAAAAAGGATGAATCTCAATCCAGTGATCCCTCCAAAAAGAAGAAGAAAAAAGAAGAAGAGTTGGAAGAGAGCAAAAGGAATAAGCTCACATTGAGGGAATTCTTAGCATTCAGAATGCAAGATAGGGAATATGAAGGTCAACAACTTCTTCTTTTCAGACGTTTGCTTCAACAATTTATTGTTGACGGATACACCATGATGGAAACTAAAAGGCTACAATGGATCCGTTATAACCAACCATTTCTTAGGTCAGAAATATACAATAATCTTAATGATTCAAAAAATAAAGAAAACACAGACAGTTCGTGTGTTGGCAAACCTCTCATTCTTCCATCATCTTTCACCGGAGGAAAGCGGTACATGATTCAGAATTATCAAGATGCTATGGCTATTTGTAGGTGGACTGGATATCCATCATTGTTTATTACTTTCACATGTAATCCGAAATGGCCTGAGATATCGAGATTTGTTAAAAAAAGGGGACTGAGGCGGGAAGATAGGCAAGATATATCCGTTCGTATCTTCAGAATCAAACTTCGCGAACTTTTGGCTGATTTGAAGAGCGCAAAATTGTTTGGCCAACCAACTGCACGTAAGTTATTCATATACTTTTTACAAATTAGTTTATATTATGATCACTTACTAGGTTCATAATATTCTATTTTATTTTCGTACAGTCGTTGCAACCGTCGAATTTCAGAAGTGAGGGCTCCCTCATGCTCACATCATTCTTTTTATTAAGAGTGAAGCTCAACGTTACTTGATAGAGAATATAGACGATTTCATATGTGCATAAATTCCAAAGAGAGAAGAAAATCTCGAACTATATAACGCAGTTGTTGAATGTATGATGCACGGTCCTTGCAGTCCAGACAGATTAAACTCACCTTGCATGGTGAATTCAAAGTGCTCAAAGAGATACCCGAAGGACTACACTGATCATACAAAACTTGATGATAATGGATACCCAACCTATATGAGGAGAGACGCGGGAATAACCGTGGATAAAAATGGAATTTTACTTGATAATAGGTTCGTTGTTCCGTACAATTCATATTTAATTTTGAAGTATTGAGCTCACATCAATGTTGAGTTCTTCAATCAGGGATAATCCGTGAAGTATCTTTTCAAGTACATCAACAAGGGCAGTGACAGGATGGGTGCCAAAATAACTAAGACCAATAACGATGAAATTAGTGAGTACGTCGATTATAGATACATTTCTGCGTGCGAGGCTATGTGGAGAATATTTGAGTTTAAAATTCACCATCGGACTCCGCATGTAGAACATTTGTCTTTCCATTTGGAAGGAGAGCAAACATGTGTGTTTAGAGAAGACGATTACATTGATAATGTGTTGGTCAAGAATCTCAATTTCTACAATGGATGAAAATAAATAAAACAGATCCGGATGCTCGAAAGTTGTTGTATAGTGAGTTTCCACAACACTACGTGTGGAATGTAACAGATCAAGTATAGACCAAAAGAGACCGAGGTTTTGGCATTGGACGCATCTTCCATGTCGCCCCGTCTGCCGGAAAAATATACATCTTAGGATACTACTGAATCATGTGAGGGGTGCAACATGTTATGAGGACTTTCGTAGGGTGAATGGAGAACTAAAAGAGAGTTATAAGGAAGCATGCTATGCAATAAGTTTGTTAGACGACGATAAGGAGTACATCGAAGGAATTATTGAAGCAAGTACATGGGGTTCTGGAGATTACCTACGTCGCCACTTTACGACTTTACTCATTTCGAATAGTATGTCAATGGCGGAGAGAGTGTGGTAACAAACTTGGCGATTGTTATCAGACGACATCCTTCACATGAAGCGAAAGAGTCGTAAAAATCCAGGTAATTTTATTGTTTCTCAATTTATACTAAAGTTTGAGTTAGGTATTATTTATCATGTTTTAATAATTGAGTTTTGATTTAGTAATGATTTTTTCTTTCTATAAGAATGTGAGACTTTAATTAATATAATAAATATAGATAATTTATGAATAAATTAATTTTGATAGTTGAATAAGTTAAAACAAATTATATTATACTAGAGAATATGGTTTGAGTTAATGAAATATCATATTTAAATTAGATAATAATATGTGTTGTTCTGGCGCTGCAGTTTAGATTTTATTTTAATGGTTATTTTGTTTTCGTTTTTTGGAAGCAATATTGAAATGGTGTTTTCATAAATATGTTGAAATGTTGATTATAAATGGCGTAGTTTATACTTTTAAATAGTGATATATATTGAGATTCAAGAATGGGTTTATTATTTCATCTATTATGTTTGTATTTCCCCCCCCCCCCAGATTTGCAGTTAACGGATGAGCAAATAAAAAATATCACGTTGGCTGAAATTGAAAATTAGTTACTCATTGCTAACTCCAGCAGTCTAATTCATTTTCCTGGCATGCCCACACCAAATGAAACTATTATCTCTGACGCTGAAAACCCGCTCATATTGGAAGAGACATCTTACAACA
This sequence comes from Salvia miltiorrhiza, assembly GCF_028751815.1. NCBI lineage: Eukaryota > Viridiplantae > Streptophyta > Magnoliopsida > Lamiales > Lamiaceae > Salvia > Salvia miltiorrhiza. The sequence goes on along the minus strand of NC_080393.1, from coordinate 21,883,540 downwards.
TGGAAGACATGAGGGCAAAGCACGCTAAGCTATATCCATGTTTAACGGATGAGCAAAGGATGGTTTATCAGAAGATAATTAACGCAATTGATAGTGGCGAAGGTGGACTTTTCTTTCTATATGGTCACGGTGGTACAGGAAAAACATTTATCTGGAAGACTTTGTGCTCGGCCTTACGTGGGAGGGGTGATATTGTACTACCAGTTGCCTCAAGTGGCATAGCTTCATTACTGCTTCCTAAAGGTAGGACTGCACACTCCAAATTTGGTATACCCTTAGACTGTGATGAGAACTCAACATGTAGCAAGATTAAACCTGATAGTGATTTGACCAGACTCTTTAAGAAGACAAAGCTCATTATTTGGGATGAGGCGCCAATGACGCATAGATATTGTTTTGAAGCTCTCGATAGGAGTTTAAAGGATGTGCTACAGTCACCTAAATACAGGAATTGAATTTGTTCTTCAAAACTGTTTGGCGGTTTAGTCGTTGTTTTAGGTGGAGATTTCAGATAAATACTACCAGTTGTGCCAAATGGTAGCAGGCATGATATTGTCCACGCCTCAATAAGTTCTTCTAAACTTTGGAATCAATGCAAAGTTCTTAAATTAACTAAGAACATGAGATTGCAGGTAATTAAACTAGAGTTAAAATTTTATTCAGATATATGTTCATCTAAATTATTTTATTTATTGATTATGATGTTATTGAAATTTATTTTTTATATCAGAATTGCACATCAGGATCAGAGGCTGAAGATACCAAGAACTTTGCAGAATGGATACTTAATGTAGGCGATGATATTGCTGGCGACACTTTTGATGATGGAGAAGCTGAAGTGAAATTATCAGATGATATTCTTATACGAAATGCAGCTAATCCTATTGCATCTATAGTGAGCAGTACATATACAGATGGTTTGAATACAGAGTCCGATCCAAAAAAATTTGAGGACAAAGCTATCAGACAAAGCTATCTTTGAGGATACGATCAATGATTATGCCATGTCTTTAATGTTGGCCGAAGGAAAAGTATACATTAGTTCAGATAACATTTGCAAAGTGGATGGAGAAGTGGATGTTAATGATGAAGTGTTTTTTGTTGAATATCTCAACACAATCAAGTGTTCAGGATTGGCAAACCACGAAATAAAATTGAAGAAGGGATGCATCATCATGCTTCTTAGAAATATCGATCCGTCCAATGAGTTGTGCAATGGAACGAGGATGATAGTTACTAAAATAGGAGAACGTGTGATTGAAGCAAAACTGATTTCAGGAAATAATGTGGGTAAGAAATTTCCAATTGCTAGAATGGTCATGAGTCCGTCGGATTTCACTAAATTTCCGATCTGGTTTCAAAGGCGACAATTCCCTATAAGTGTTTGTTTTGCTATGACTATAAACAAAAGCCAAGGACAATCTCTTTCAAACGTAAGACTTTACCTACCAAAACCCGTATTCAGTCATGGCCAGCTGTATGTTGCAATCTCACGAGTCACTGGCAAAAAAGGTTTCAAAGTTTTGATATATGATGAGAATGGTCAGACAAGCAACACAACAACTAACGTGGTATACAATGAATTTTTTGATAGATTGAAAGGTAAGAACGATATAACTTTGATCATCTTATTCATATCTTTATAGACCAGTAGCATTCATTAAACATTTATAATGCTATTTACTTAACATTGCTATTCTAGATGGATGGGAATGAGTGTTGGATTTCTATGTATGAAAATTGCTTATGTATATCATATCTTTTACTTGCAGAGGCTATGTGCGGATCTACAATTCTGGATTTAGAAACTTCATCTTCAAGCCAAAACTTATGAAGGTTATTGTAGATTCAGGTTTGAAATGAGGAATTGAAAATTACTGTTGTATTGCTTGCTTTTGAAGATGTGGCCAATTGCCTGTTTAGTGAGTTGTTGTGTTGAGTACCGTTAACTTTACTTTTCGTAAGTAAATTATGGCCTAATGTTCTACAATTTAGTTTCTTTATATGTCGTACATAACACTAATAATTGTTCTACAATAGAACAAAGATATAAAAAAATATGTCACACTAAAACTTCTACAGATAATATCAAATTAAAATAATAATTAACAATAAAATTTATTATAAATTATACTATAAAATAATGATTCGTCGAGTTTCGACGGATTATACACTAGTAAACATATATATGAGTGGATTCTATTGATTCTCGTTGATTAAGATTCATAATATATCAAAAAAGAAAACAGAAACAGATAAGATTAAAATTTCGTTGATTATCTACTAAATAAGGGAAGAACACGATAGAAGATACAATAAACCCTAAATGTTTATTTATCAAAATCGTACACGAAGAAATCTCTTTTACATAAACTAATTAAATAGATCAATCCCGTAAAGTGAATCAAAGACATATATAAATAAAATATTTAATAATTAAAATAAAAAAGTAATTTAAAAAATTAATAAATAAAACACTAATATATCATTCTCCATCAGATAACCAATTGTTTTCTTTTAGTAGGATATTATTAAACCTTTAATTGTGTCCGATAAAATTTGATTAGCAAGCTTTTATATATATAAAAAAAAAAACTTGATTAGCAAGCTAACCTATTAAGCTGGGATAAAGCTAATCTAATTAAGATAGTATGAAAAAATTGATTAGCAAGCTAACCTATTAAGCTGGGATAAAGTTAATTTAATTAAGATAATTGATTAGCTTTTATGTATAAAAAATTAATTAGCAAGCTAACCTTTAAAGTAGATTGCATGTTTTCCATTAAGATAATTTAATTTGATACTTAAGTTAGCGAGATGCTTAGGCTATTAGGCTGGAGTTAAGTTAATCAACGATGCAAAATAATCGGTTTCAAAAAAAAAAAAAAAAACAATGCAAAATAATCTTACGATTATTAGGTATGAACTAAAGCCATATATGCCGTCGCCGTGATAAGATTCAGTGTCCCATAATTATATGTGTGCCACTGTGTCCCATGCTAATATCTATTATTTTAAGAATATTTTTTATAAAAATAAAATTTATTATAATACTATGAATTATATTTAATTTTTATTTCAAAAAATTAATTTTTTTAAAGTATATACAATGACTTTAACTGTCCCCCTCCCCAACTCCCCCAAGTAAAAAAAAAAACGATATACAATGACTTTAAATTTATCAACTTATTATTAACTAATAAAAGTGAAATTAAATGATAAAAATAATTATATGCCCTAAATTGATGGAATAAACCCTAGTTAATAATCACAAAATTAAACTAAAACATACAATGTTGAAATTGAAGAAAAAAAATATATAAGAAAATAAATATAATTGAAAGTGGGACACAAAGTAGGACAAGAAGCTATTGAATAAATTCTGGTGGGGCAACAAGGCGGGAACAGGTCGTGGTGTTTAGGGGTGTAAGTGAGTCGAGCTAGCTCGCGAGCTACTCGGGATCGGCTCGAAGATTACTCGAAATCGACTCGATGTTAGTCGGGTCGAGCTCGAGCTCGAGCTACTCGAGTTGGTACCGAGCCCGAGTTCGAGTTTCGTGATACTCGACTCGTTAGGCTCGCGAGCCTAATTGAGCTCAAATAATTATATATATAATATATAATATATAAGCCCAAAATTAAATATATTCCAAAGCCCACAAAGATGGCCCAATTCCTAAGCCCATTCTAACAACTAGTGAATTTGAAATTGAATTACACAAACCCTAACAGCCTAACTCACACCAGCTGCTGGCGCCGCCCCGCCCACCCCCAATCTCTCATCTCTCTCTCTCGGCTGGCCGGTGACACGCACTCTGGCACTTGACGCGACGGCGGCTCGGCCTTTCCGGCGAAGGTCCGGACAGCTTAACAGCAGCAGTAGTGCAGCACGTACGGTTCAGTGCGATTCTGCGCTGCACGAGCAGCACGACCTCCATCCACCATTCCTGCCGTTTCTTCTCGCCACCAGACACCTTTCTACCGTCGCCCACTGTCATCTCCGTTCACTCTGCTCATCTGGATCGAGCTTGCTCCTCCGACTGCCATCTCCCAGCCCACCGCGACAGCAGCAGCGACGCCGCGACGGCTCTGCCCTCCTCGACGCGACAGTAGCAGCAGTACAGAGTGTCATCTATTTACCCTCCTTGCTGAAGCGTCTTGATCGTCTTTTGCAGCCTTTACATGGTTGGTGTTCGTATTGGAGAGACGACTTGATGTTGGAGGCTTGGAGCATTATCTATAAGAAGAAGTTGCAAATTTGCTTTTATTATGTTGTATTTGATTCAAGACTTGTTAGTTTTTGAATTTTTGATGCCTTTAGACTATTTGAATGTGCATTTTCGAGTCTAATCGATGTTTTGGATATCTAAGACTTGCTATAATTGATTTGTAGAAGTACTTCTCGTAATGAAATGCTTTGTAATTTTATTCAATTTGTTGAAGCATGTATCAGACGAGCTTAAACGAGCTCGAGCTCACCGAGTTTGAACGAGTTCGAGCTCAACGAGCTTGAGCTCGAGCTCAAACTCGAGTAAGGCTCCACAATCGAGCTTAATCGAGTCGAGCTCGAGCTCACGAGTATGGCATCGAGTCGAGCTCGAGCTCAAGAAAATCAAGCTCGGTCGAGTCGAGCTCGAGCTCGAGCTCGAGCTTCATGAAAATAGTCGAACTCGAGTCTGAGCACAGCAATACTCGACTCGACTCGGCTCATTTACACCCCTAGTGGTGTTAATTGGTCAAGTTGGCAGAAGCTGTGTGTTGATAAGAAAGTTGGCGGGATGGGTTTCCGGAGTTTTCAACTTTTCAATGCTGCGATGTTGGGGAAAACGGCTTGGAGGTTGCTACACGACCAGGACGCGCTTGTTAGTCGGGTTTTGAAGGCCAAGTATTTCCCTAATGGCAACTTTCTTACAGCAAGACTTGACCATAATCCTAGTTTTACATGGCGAAGCATCCATTCGGCGCAGGAGCTTGTCAGAAAAGGAGTTCGTTGGATAATTGGGGATGGCTCGACTGTCAAGGTCTTCCAAGACCCATGGATTCGCCGGGATAATAATTTCAAAGTTTCTATCCCGCCTCCGCCGGGTTTGGAGGATTTGCGCGTTTCTGATCTCATTAATGCAAATACGGGTGACTGAAATATTGAACTCATTGAGCATTTATTGCCTAATGAGGATGTAGCTGCTGTTATTGGCATCCCTCTCTGTCCGAATTCTGGCGCTGACTTACCCATCTGGCACTTCTCGTCTAGTGGATGTTACACTGTTAAGACAGCTTATAATCTTGCCAGTGAGCTTACTTTGGCTTCGCAGCTTGGTGAAGAGGGACCTTGGCCTCATATTTGGAAGCTTGATATTCCCCCGAAAGTGAAATCCTTTTTGTGGAGGGCGACAAAAGACAAACTTCCTACCAAAGCAAAGTTGCTGTCGCGGGGAATCCAAGTGGGTGGCGAGTGTGGGATTTGCAAAGTTGCTTACGAAAACTTATGGCATGTCTTTATTGCTTGTCCCTTTGCGGAACAATGTTGGGAGCTCGGAGGTTTCTCGTTGCAGTTAACTTCAATCCGAGCGCACTGTGAGTCTTTTAAGGAGGCTATCTCGTATTTGATGAATGGCGAACGGGGTTTGGCGGCGAAGATTGGGATGTTACTTTGGAATATATGGAAAGATAGGAATAAGGCGGTGTGGGAGGATGTTATTCCTATTCCAAACAGTACGGTGGTTCTGGCTACTATCTGTAGAGAGGAGTGGGTGCTTGCTCGGGAAACCTCATTGACGACTGCTGGGGAGACGACCTTTCCTGTGAACTCTGAGGGGTGTGTTGGATGGCATGATATCCAAGCTGGCTGGGTGAGATGTGGTGTGGATGAGGCTTTCTTCGCGCATGACAATTCTATGGGAATTGGTATGGTGGTGAGGAACAATGTAGGGGAGTTCCTGGCAGGAAAAGCTTTGAAATTACCTGGTCGCCGTGATGTGGTAGAAGGCGAACTTATGGGTGTGAAGGAGGCTCTTTCTTGGCTAAAGAGCATGGGCTATTTGCATGGCTATGTGGATTGTGATAGTAAGATTGCATGTGATGCTATTGTGCAGAAGATGGAGTTTATTAATGAAAAAGGCGTCCTTGTGGGTTTGTGCCGTAGAGATTTATCTTCCATGCCCGGTATCCAAGTGTGTAATGTTCGTCGTACTCAAAACGCTATAGCACATTGCTTAGCTAAAGCTGCGGGAGATGTTTCTACGTCGCATGTTTGGAATGAACCCCCTTTGTTTGTGGAGGGTCATCTCCATGCTCCATGTACGTGTGCTTAATAAAATCTCTCTCTTTCTTTCAAAAAAAAAAGTAGGACATAAAGTGTGGTACACTGAATCTCATTCCGCCGTGGCCATCCACATATTATGGTTATGAGATAAGAGCATCTTTAACACGGCTCAGCGAGTGGGCATGAGCTCCATGCCGTTGCCGAGCCTGGGAGGCGTGCATTGGGCGCTTAATTGTGCACTCGGGGCGGAGGGAGGAGAGATAAGATGCATGGTTCACACACACCAATCACATTTTTTTTAAAATTAAAAATACTGAAAATTACAGAAAACAGTTGCATTTTTCATAAAAAAATGTCTTTAGTTTGAAAGTGTCCGTTGGCAACAACAATTTCATACTACCTTCGTCCCGTAAGAGTGTATCATGTTAGGTCCGGAGGGTCTCAAATAGGTGTATGGAGGGGGGAATACACCTATAGGCTATTTTTAAAATCAGATAGATCTCAAGATAGAGATCAAGGTGAAACTTTACACACAAACTCTGACACCTGTTTATAGAAAAAAGTTTTGACCAAAACAGGGTTGACGACTGATACTGAAAGACTCTTCAGTAAGGAGTTATCAGTTAAGTCACAAGAACTTAACTGATGCACGTAAAGGCTTCAGTCGAGTTTGATGAAAACAGAGATGTTATAAATCTTCCTGACTATCAGAGGATAGATCAGTCAGACTGATAACATACGTAGCGGAAATACTTTTGTTTCACAATAGCCTTTGTTGAGCACGTTGTTGGTCTTAAGTTTCTCTTTGCAATTAATCAATATTCAGTTTATCAAAGTAAGAACACAAGTAGGAGAGTAAAACTGAAAGCTGTAAATAACACAGAGATTTTTACGTGGTTCGGAAAACACTTCATACATCCACGGTCGGTTGATCAGACCAACAACTTCACTCTGTAAATGCTTACGGGTGCACTATAAACCGATGCTTGTGCTTACGGGTGCACAGCAAACCGAATCCGTGTGCTTGCCGGGTGCACATAACCGAATCAACTGAAGATCCAATCTTCAGTACCAACACACCTTGTTGGATTTCTCACTCCTTGCACGAACTGGCACTAGGATCTCACGGAGTCGGAGTACCTTCCTGAACTCATTTTCAACTCAAACACTCGATTCTATCGGTCGAAGGGAGGTTTGAAATCTTGCCAACTAAACTTCAAAGAACAAGTTCTTTGGAGTTAGTTTTGACCTAGGCTCTGGGTAAACAGAGGTTTGCCTAAGGTCTAAGAGAATATATGTAATCAGCAGTGACTGATTTTTTTGCTTTGGGATTCTCTTCTTCGATTCAAGCTTTGGGAATTGAAGCAATTTTGGCAGAGCTTCAGCTTGTGTTGTTGAATCGGTGAAGATTGAAGTGATCCTCGAGCGCTATTTATTGGAGATGTCTTGAATAGGTCCGTTGGCGGAGAAGGTCTTCAAGATTTCTTCCGTTAGAGAGTAATTTGAACTTGGGCTGAGGTTCCTTGTTTGGTGAGAACGGCTATGTTGAAGAGCAGGAGATGTGACGTCTCTGATAAAGTAGTCACCAAATAGGAATGACCTCTGCAGAGAAAGGATGATCATGAGATCTCTGCATTTAATGCGGCTGTACTTTTGGAGTACATGGTTTCCTTTGAACGTTAGAGATTCAGTCTGAGGAAGAATGTTTAACTGATACTTGACTTTAGTATCAGTCCGCTGATTCCACGTGGCACGCATTAAGTAATCAGTTCAAGACTGATTCTTCAACTGATACTTCAGTTGGCAACTTCAGTCTTCAGTCCTCCGTTCTTCAGTTTTCAGTCATCAGTCTTCAGAACATCAACTAAACTAGAAAAGAACTCTAACACTTGAGTTCGAACAATTCTAGTCTATTACAATTAAGGCCTATGGATTTTGGTATCATCAAAACAAAGGATTAGGATATTCCATTAAGTTTCCAACAATTTCTCCTTTTTTGATGATGCCAAAACCACACAATAGTTCTAGACAAGAAAAAAAAACTGAACTCAGAGTACAAGTCCTAAAACAGGGTGAATACTATTCCCCCTTAACAATGATGAGAATAAGGCTTGTATTAATGGAAAAGTAAAAGAGTACAAAACATCCAAGAAAGCGCAAAAGAGAGCAAACAAAAGACCGAGCCTCATTAAAACCTTCTAAGAAGAAACCTTAGAAGGAAAAAGAGTACTCGTGAAAGACTCACATTCGGTTCAGGAGCGGGAAGAGACAACTTCAGGAGTTCCGGCCTAACCATCACCCCTAAGAAGCTCGGCTCTAGAAAACCGGAAGAAGAAGAACCAAGAAAGAAAACAGAAGACCAACAACAAAAGAAAACAACCCAACCAAAGCCTAAGGGAACCAACGAACCTGCTTATATAACCATACGGATATGACTATGCGTCGACATATCCCTTGCAACCGCAATCCTAATCTCCTCAATCGCAAAAGGCCACCAGCCTTCCTGCCGATCATCATTGGCCATAATATCTGCCGGTTGATTACCCTCACGGTAAATATGCGAGACCATCAAAGAAAAATCCCGAAGCAGGCGAAGAGTATGCTGCCAAAACGCCCTAAATCTCCAAGGAACATCACTCGAGCGAGAGTACAAAAGGTGAACCACATACATAGAGTCAGCCTCAACCCACAGATGCCGCCAGCCTCGGGTATGAGCAATGTGAATAGCATAGATCACAGCCAACAATTCCGCCTCGAAAGCAAAGCCGTTGCCGCCTTTAAAATGAAAACAACCTCGGACATGAGACCACTTGTCTCGAAAAACCCCACCCGCAGCAATAACTCCAGGAGCTCCCGCCGCCGAGCCATCTGTATTTACTTTAATCCATTGACCAACGGGAGGCCACCAGTGAACCTCCACCATACAGGGGGGAGGAGCAGCACGGCTCCTCACCCCAATCGCACGAGTGATCGAATAGTCAGCCCAAGAATTAGAAATATTACCCAACTTCCGGAAAACCCCATCAATCTCCATAAAGTAAGCCTTGACAAAGGCCAAAACCGCACGTCTATCAAAGCACAAATCTTCAAAAATAAGTGCATTGCGTCCCGACCAGATACGCCACATCAGAGTGATAATTCCCGCCTTCCAAAAAGAACCAATTTGGGAACTCCAAGAGAGATTCCAAGCCAGAACTAAGAAGGAATGAATATCCATGCACCCCAAGAGATTCTCTTTACCAAACCAACCTAAAAAATCAGTCCAAATAGGGCGAACACACGAGCACTCCCAAAGCACATGCGAAATCGTCTCACTATCTTGGAGACACAAAGAACAAGCATTGGGCGCAATTAACCCTTGCCGGATCAGAACATCAATAGTAGGCAAGCGCCCATGGAGGACACGCCAACAGAGAATAGATCGCCTCATCGGAATAAAGTCTTCCCAGATCCATTTGCCCCAGCTAACAGCAGGAAAACGATTGCAAATATTTGAAAAAGCCAAAGAGGCCGAAACCTCACCCTTAATCGACTGTTTCCAATATCTCGTATCCCTCTGGCCGCCCATCGGAATACGCAGAATATCATCCACAATATCAGGAAAACGAGAAACAAAGGATGTCGTGAAATGCCAAACACCATCATAAAAATAATCACTAACCGAGAAGCTCAGAAAATCATGCATATATATCGGAATTTTTAGTTTATCCACAAGCTTGTACCCAAGCCAATCATCCCGCCAAAAGTAAGTATGCTCACCACGGTCAATACAAACATAAGAATCATCCACCAACTGATTGACTTCTTCTTTCATCCCAATCCAAACAGAAGAGTTCGACACCGAATCCTTTGCAACCCCAAAATTGTTTAGATATCTAGATCTCAGAATGGAATGCGCCCAAACAGTTCCCTGAATTAACTTCCAAGCCAGCTTCATCAAATAAGATTTGTTCATTAACGTAAAAGATCTAATGCCGAGGCCGCCTTCTTTCAAGGGGGAGCAGACTCTACCCCAACTAACAGCACAGCTGGGCCGTTTATCAATATTTCCCGACCAAACGAAATTACGACATTTCCTGTCAAGGGAGTGCAGTAACGATTTTGGCCATTTGTAAACCATCATGGAGTGAACAATCGAACTCTGAATAACCGACTTGACTAAACAAAGCCTCCCAGCCATTGAAAGATGACGACCTTTCCATCGAGCAAACTTTTGGACAATCCTATCATGAATTGCCTGAAAGAAAGATGCTCTCGGACGCCCAACGAAAATCGGAACTCCCAAGTAATTGAAAGGAAGGTTCCCGGTAGTGAAACTGAGCTCACGATGAATAGCACTTTTCCTGTCATTTAGAACTCCCGAACCAAAGTAAATGCAAGACTTCTCCAGACTGCACTGCTGACCCGAAAGAGAGTCATAGTACGAAAAGATCTGATGAATTTTTCTAGCATTCCGAACCGTAGCTTTACAAAAGATCATAACGTCATCCGCATAGAACAAGTGAGTAGGGAACTGAAAAGTTCGACTATAGCGCATAGGTTCTAGATGCCCAGAATCAACGCAGCTGCTAAATAGCCGACTCAAGATATCCTCCGCAATTCCAAAGAGAATCGGAGAAAGGGGATCTCCCTGACGCACTCCGCGAGAGCAAGCAAAATATCCCCGCAGCTGACCATTATAGAGAATAGAGAGCCTCGCCGAGCTGAAAATAATAGAAATCCAGTAAATGAATTTCTCATGATAGTTATTAGCTCGCAAAACTTGCAAGATAAAATCCCATCGAATAGTATCAAAGGCTTTTCGGATGTCAACTTTACAAGCCATATTACGTCCCCTGTCCGTGCGTTTCATACAGTTGAAACCTTCCGAGCTGAGCATGATGCAATCATGAATATTACGCCCGCTAATAAAGCCGAATTGATTGTCAGAAACATGAGACGCAGCCACCACGCCAAGACGAGAGGCAAGAATCTTCGAGATAATCTTGAATAAGAAATTCGAAAGGACAATCGGGCGAAGATCAGCAACAGTGTCGACTGAATCCTTCTTGGGAATCAAAATCATCGTACTGGAATTACACCCAGAAGGTAAATAAGAATGGCGAAAGAAATTCTGAACAGCCGCAATGACATCCGCTTTAATTACATCCCAGCAACTTTGAAAGAAGTTACCAGAGAAACCATCAGGGCCAGGAGCACTTGAAGCATCCATATTAAAAACCGCCGCCGCAATTTCACTCTCATCGGGTATACTCACCAACCGCGCATTCTGATCATCAGACACACCCGACTCAAAAAACGCATCAATCTCTAACTGATCTCCAGAAGGTCGACCATCATCAGCGAAAAGAGACGTAAAGTGGTCAATAATATGATTCTCAATAATAGTGGCATCATAAGTCTCTCTACCATCAATCTTGAGGCGAGTGAAAGGCGCATTCCGTTTCTTGAACTTGGTCAAACGGTGAAAAAACTCAGTATTCCTGTCTCCATCCCGAAGCCAGTTCGCACGGCTTTTTTGCTGAAGCAAACAGTTCTTATGTGTCAACGATACATTTAGCTTTGCCTGAAGACTAACCTCCTCATCAAAGAGATCGTTCGTATATCCAGAAGCAGAAATCTTCCCCTGAGTAGTCTCAAGCTGTTTCATGAGAGAAGAAATGGAGGAATCCACATTGCCAAAAACCTCTTTATTCCAAACCCCAATCTCCTTACGAAGCCTTTTCAATTTCAACATAACACATAAAATCGGGCAGCGTGTGCTGACAGTCTCCCTCCAAGATGTCGCCACCATCTCCTGAAAGGTCGGATGCAAGGTCCACATATTAAGAAAACGGAAAGGCCTCCGACCAGAAGGGTTTGTCAATTTGCATTGCAACACCAACGGAGAGTGATCCGAAGTGAGGCGAGGCAGGACAACAGTAACCAACGACGACCAGAGATCAGCAAAACCCTGCGAAAACAAAGCACGATCTAAAACAGATTCCACATGGTGTGGTAAAAATCTACGTCCCGACCAAGTGAATCGAAGCCCCTCCGTAGGGGATTCAATAAAGCCAGAGTCATCAATAAAATCACAAAACTCCTCACAAGAACGTCTATGTGGCGAAGCTAAACTCAGACGCTCATGAGCACCTTTCACCGCATTAAAATCGCCCATGAAAACCATTTTTCCAGAAACGAAACGAAGAAGATCATGCCAGAGATCACGGCGGTCATTTTGGTCATTCGAACCATGAACAAAAGCAATACGAAAATCATAACTATGCCACAGGCAGTCCACCACAACCACCTGATCAGAAGAGAACAAAACATTAGTAACAACAGAAGAGTGAACAAAAACCCAAATATTCGAACAGCGAGGAGACCGGCAGTTTTGATGCACCGGGACAAGATTCAACGAATGCCAGTAACTCTGTCTAACTTTCCGAAACGCCCGTTTCGGTTCAAGAATGCCCAACACCACCGGGCTAAAAGAATTACAATGCTCCTTAAGCAGACGTTTGGATTCATCCGTTAAACCACGGACATTCCATGCAATAATATTCATCAGAATTAATTTATGTTAGCGGAGGCAGCTCCGCTTCTTTCAACCTCTTCCGCCCAGCTCTCTTTGGCGACGCTCTCCATGGCTAGAGCGCTGTCTCTATTACTTGTATCAATCACAAAAGTACGCGACGTATCCCCCGTGTTACGAAGTCTACTTTTAATGCTTGTGTCCGGTGGCCTGTTTGCTTTGTTCTCCGCTGCCCTAGCAGCTTGGTCCTGTTTGGATGGTCTTCCTCGTCGCTTAGCAGGAGCAACTGTTTCTGGCATGGGCGCTTTAGCTATCGCCAAAATCTGCTCAAGTCTTTGAGCTTTCAAGGCATTATTAACAGCAATATCATCCGTTGTGGAAACGTACTTCCCACTGCTGTCATAGTTCACTTCTTCATCCTCATCCGAAACCTCCTCCGAGATATGTCCATCATTGATCGCAGAAATGTTGACTGGCTGATCAAACACCGAGTTTTTACAAGGTTTTAGACACTCAGCCAACCTATCAGGGCCGTAGTGTTCAGCAGAATTGGAATCATCCATAGATTTACCCCTAGAAAGAGGTACCCGCCGATGCTGCTCCGGTTCTTCAAGCAATTCAGTGCCTTCGTTATCCAACAGGGCAAAACTGTTGTTCGACGTCGAAACCGGCAAGCTTAACTGTTTATGGTGATCATTTTTCTGAAGTGAGTAACATCCCGGGTCCGAACGAGCTGGGGAAACCTGTATGTCGCTTCTCGAACCCACCTCAACCGGCCTATCTCCCTTGGCTGTCTCCTGCTCATGTTCTCTCTCGTCTCTAGCATCACCAGAGATAGGTTGCCACTGTTTCCCATTTTTAACCAAAGGCATTTGCCTTCTATCTTGAACATCCTCTTCCACAACCGTCTTCTTAACGGAGATTTTCCGACACTTTTCGGTGGGATGTCCTGTAAGTTTACATTTTGAGCAATAGAAAGGTAAATTCTCATACGTGAATTCAACATAGAACGAAAAAGAATCATTATCAATTAAGAGAGTAGTAGGAAAGGATTTGGACATATCTAACTCAATAAGAAGGCGCGCGAACTGCCCAAAATCACGACGGGCCGAGGCTCCGTCAATTTTAATAGGATGACCAATGTACCGCCCAATCCCGGCTAGAATCTCAGGATGCCAATACTCAATTGGCAAATAATGTATCCTCACCCATACATTCGCCATGGAAGAATTCTCTTTAAATGGATCAAAGTGTTTGGACCATTCTCGAAGACGTACATGACCACAAGATAATTCCCAGACCGGCTTGGCTTTAGCACGAGTTTTGTCATCAGGAGTCCGGAAAACCAGCGTATAATACCCTTTCCCAAGAGGAATAAGTTGCCACTCAGATTCTAATTTCCAAATTTTGTGAAGTTCTGCCTTGAGAAGCAATGCAGGTTGAGGTTTGTCTCCTTTACGAAGGAAAAGACGACCAATAATAGCATGAGAGAATTCCTTACTGACTTCTTGCGCATATAGGTGCTGTGGAATTTTTAAGGAGAACTGCTCTCCCTCTTTGGTGGGACGTAATGAGTGAAACCGATGAGCAGCTAGGTCGGGACGTCTCTGTGGCCTGTTCATCGTGATATCAGCATACGATTTGGATTTGGGAATGTTATCAGCCCCCACATCCGAATCATTAGGGTTTGAGATAGCTGTGGCGTTAGGTATAGCAATTTCTCGTTCCTCCACAAAAGCAGAATCTGCTCCGTTACCGCCAGCCAAGCCCGCACCAGTCTTTGTGAAGTCATTCCTCGGGGAATTATTGCAGGCAAAATTGTTCGAAACTATTGGGAGATTCAGACCTCCCGGAGAAGTCATGTGGTACCAAAAAACTCCTGCAGCAAGAGCCAGAAAAGCAAACAGACAGCAGCTAAACAAGACGCATAGCAAAATCAGTCTTTGGTGCTTTTTGTCAAACAGCTGGTGTGCTGTTTTTGGGACCTTGTTTGTGGAGGTTGGAAGCCACCAGATCGGTCCACCACGCTGTCGGATCCGGCCACCAGAGTTTGGCCACCAGAAACGCAGGTCGGCTCCGAGCAGAGCTGCGGCCGTCTGCTGCGCCGACGCAGTGCTGGGCGTCTGGTGCAGATCGAGCTTCCACTCGGGGGGAGCGGTCGCGGAGTTCTTCTGCGGCGGACGGCAGAGCTTCTTCAGCGGCGGCAGCGGGGGCGGACCTTCTCCAGTGGCAGCAGGGAGACGTCGTGGGCGGAGGGGACGAACGCCGGATGGCTGTGGGGACGGGCTGGACGTCGGGCAGCGGTCGCTGTGAGTTCTTCTGCGGCGGACGGCAGAGCTTCTTCAGCGGCGGCAGCGGGAGCGGACCTTCTCCAGTGGCAGCAGGGAGACGTCGTGGGTGGAGGGGGCGAACGCCGGATGGCTGTGGGGACGGGCTGGACGTCGGATCGGAGGTGAAATCCGATAGTCAACGCATATCGCCGGACGCGTTTTCAGCTTTTCAAGCTCCCTCGTCTATCTCAAAGTAAATAGAACCTAAAAACTTGTACTTAGAGAAAGAACACAACAGTTCTAAAACAGAACGAGGAAAAGACAGAAAAACATTAATCAGAGCCTGAACAAAGAGTCATTGTCTTCAGGTTGAGATCAAAAGAAGTTCTTTTCATTATAAGAAAATAACTGTCGAGACAACAGTTTGAATTACATGACCAGTAAAAGACTTCTTATAAGTACATAAAAGAAAGCTAAGGTTTCTGACCATACAAACCAAAGACTGCATTCTTGATATTGTTAAGAGCCTCTGAATGGACATTAGTAGGCACCTTCCATTAAGTTCCCAACATATCGCATATGGAACGACATGGATTTTAAGAAAAAGTTGGTAGATAATGTGTTGAGTAGAAATGAGTGGTTGTGGTTGAATTGATTGTGAGATTCTGTAAAAATTAGTGGTTGTGGTTAAAAAGAGAAAGTGGGGCTATGTCCCAAAATGGAAGTGATACATTCTTATGGCACGAACGAAAATGGAAAATGTGATACACTCTTACGGAAAGGAGGGAGTACATTTTTTTAATCCCTAATTTTTTGGGTTAATTACGCCAAAAACCATGAACTATACCCCAATTTCCAACTTTTCCATGAACTTTTTTTTTTTATCAAAAATTCCCTAAACTTAATGTGTTGAACAATTTTTCCATAACTTTCAAGAATCCCCAAATTCATAGCTGACATGGCATGTTTTAAGTGACCGGATATATGATATGGCATCGCCGGCGGAGAATTGGAACGACGTCGTTTAATTGGAGGTAAACGACGTCGTTTAACATTAGCCCCCCTTTCTGAGCCCTAATTTCAACGGAGGCGAAGGCGGAGAAAATCGGCGGAGGCGAAGGCGGAGGATCAGTGCCGGAGATGCAGTGCAGCGGCATACTGGTTTGTAGCAGCGACCTCGCGCGGTGCTGGTTTGCTATTGCCCGTTCTCGTGCGGCGCCGGACGCTAACCTTATCGCAATAATTGACGTCTCTTCGATTTTGGATAGAGGGGTGGATCTGAGGGGGTGGGCGGCGGCAGGGGCGCCAAATCTGGTGCGGCGGCGGGTGGAAGGAGGTGAAATTAAGGTTTGGGGGTGGGGGAAACGGGGGAGACGAAATTAAGGCTGGGGCGCCGGATCTACTTTCGCCCTCTTTCTTCCCTCCTTTCTCGCTTTCTCGGTCGGACGACCATTGACGAAGAGCCAACGCTGCTCTATTATGCTCTGCTCTACTCTACTATGCTCTATTATGCTCTGCTTTGCTCT
Source organism: Salvia miltiorrhiza (assembly GCF_028751815.1). Taxonomy (NCBI): domain Eukaryota; kingdom Viridiplantae; phylum Streptophyta; class Magnoliopsida; order Lamiales; family Lamiaceae; genus Salvia; species Salvia miltiorrhiza. The sequence goes on along the minus strand of NC_080393.1, from coordinate 21,866,965 downwards.
ACTATGCTCTATTCTGCTCTGCTCTGCTCTACTATGCTCTATTCTGCTCTGCTCTGCTCTACTATGCTCTACTCTGCTCTACTCTTCTATACTCTGCTCTATTCTACTCTGTTCTGCTCTACTCTGCCCTGCTGTAAACCCTACCCCCTCTCCTTGAAGTCCGACGACTGCACAGCCATAGGGCTGTCGCCGCAGAGCTCCAGATCCCCCATCTTCTTACACCTCCCCTGCGCTTTGATTGGACAACAACCTGACCACCACCGCGCAAACGAAGAGAATACATGTGTAACTGTTTCTGACGTGGAGGAGGAGTCCGTCGGACATGGAGGAGGAAAGGTGGTGGGCGGTGGAGAGAGGGGGGCAGCGGATCTGGTGGGGCAGTGGTGTTTGCCGGACATGGAAGGGGGGAAGAGAAAGAGAATGATTTTTTGTTTTTTTTTTCAAGTGTCAATTTTTAGTCCAAATAGACGCCACGTCAGCTCGATATTACCACGTAGGCAACAAGTCAGCCCGGAGCTTCACCGGAGAAAAAAGTATGGAAAAATTGTTCAACACATTAAGTTCAGGGAATTTTTGATAAAAAAAAAAGTTCATGAAAAAATTGAAAATTGGAGTATAGTTCATGGTTTTTGGCATAATTAACCCTAATTTTTTCTATAACTACCTATCCTACTTTTCACTAATTACCCCAGATCTCCATTTTTATCTTCTCCATTATTTCATTTTGCACGCTCGCCCCCAAAATAATTGAATCGAATATATTTGGATATGATTTGGTCCTATCGAGTCCTAGTTTATTTTCTAAAAATTATTGTAATGTTTTTTTAATTATTGAATTTTTACAAATTAATGTAACTTTTAATTTTAATTTTTAATTTAATGAAATTTATGTTGTTAAATTTAATTTTAATTGAATTGAAAAGTACATTAAAAATAAAGAGAATAAAAATAATAATAACTTGACTGTAGAGAGTTTCATTATGAAAAAAAGAGTTCAGAAATAATGGAGACTATTTAAAAGGTCTTTGAGGGCTAGGACACGTTTCATCATCTTAAATATACGAAATCTATATATATATGAAACACCAGTTTTTAACGGTAACTTTTTACCGCCAGATTTTCTCTCTCCTTCTATCACTCATTTTATCACACTTTCTCTCTCCTAACTCCCTCATCTCACACGTTTCTCTCACCATCTTTATTAGTATATGATTTTTACCAAATTTTATCTCATTTCTCTTTTTTCTTTTGATTATTTTCTAGAAATCATCAAATTTGATTCGTGAAAAATATTCAATATGGATGTTAAATTAAAGATCGTGACAATATCTTTAATTTGATATAAAAATTATATTTAAAAAAATTGACATAAAAAAATTATAATAGTTTGAAATCATAAAATTAATTTATTCCTCTCTCCTCTCTCCTATTTCCTCTCTCCACTCTCCACTCTTTTTTTTAATATTGAAGTCACGTTAGTATTTTTTTAAATCATATTAGCTCATTTCAAAGCTCTTCAATTTAAAAGTATTGTTTTTAGAGTAGAATTTAAATTAATTTAATATAAATTTATAGCTGAATAATAAATTATATCATCTTAAAAATTATATTTCAGAAATGGTTTCCCCCACTGGGTTTTCAGTGAAAAGGTTTTAATGAGGTTCGGCCCTTAGTCTGCTCCTTCTGTGCTTTCAAGGGTTTTTTTTTTGGTTTTTTCTTTTCTTTTTTTATAAAATCGTCATTTAATATATTTCAGAAATGGTTTAAATTTATTAAATCTTTAATTATGTTTTATTGTTTTTATATTTATTTGTATTAACATATCTACTACTACTATTTTTAATTAAATATTATATTAGATTGCATTTACTATATATTAAACATCAAAATGGCTCATTGAAAAATTATTAATTGGAGAATCAGTATTGATACTATTTAAAAATAAAAAAATAAATTGAACTGCTTAATTTTATAATAGCACGTCTATTTAAATTTAAAAAGATCATGTATATTATTTAAAAATGAATGACAATTATATCATGTTCAACCCATGTTTTTCCACTAATCGATTGATAAAAAAAATAAAAAAAATTGTTTGTAAAGCAACACAAATTAAAATTTAAATGCATATAAAGATAAATATTGTCATATTTATTCAAATTACTTGGCACATATAAACTTACGACTCATCAATAACACCATTATTGAAATAATAATCTATATATAATACTCCCTCCGTCCCAACGAAAGCGGTGCTCTTCTTTTCGCCACGGAATTTAAGGAGAATAAGATTGCAGTGTAAAAATGTGTAAAGGTGTGTGGGGCCACATTGTTTGTAGTGTAAAATTATTACCGAAAAAAATGCACCACTTTCGTTGGGACGATTTAAAAAGGAATACGCACCGCTTTCATTGGGACGGAGGAAGTATAAAAGAGGAGTTTGTTTACCTCCAATTTTTCTCTCTCCTCATAAACTTTCCCTTCAAATTTTATATCTTTTTTTTAATTCTTTTTAAAAAATCATTAATTTCTATTATAAAAATAATGCAAATGGATGTTAAATTAAAGATTGTAAAAAGATCTTTAATTTGATATAAAAATTATAAAAAATAAAATTGAGATTATTAAGTTATGATTGATTAAAATATTAAAATTAATTTTTGTTCGCTCTCATTTATCTATAATGTTGAATATCGTACTCTATTTTCATTGTATTTTCGTTTATTGGTGACAAACATAAGCATATTTCATTTTTTTCCTTTTAAAAAAGTTTACGTGATTTTTAAATATAATTATTTAAACTACAATAATTTTTAATGCAATTAAGGAGGAGGAAATTTGTATTAATTTTGATATGAATTTGTAAATAAAATATTAGTTATATATTTTAAAATTAGAATTTAAAATATTATATATATATTAATTTAATTATGTGTACAAATTATTTATTTATTTATATAACAATTTAATAATATACGATTTGGACTTTTACGAGCCAAAATTATTATATTAAATGATGGCTATTAATTTAGTTATATCGATGTTTTAGTGTAATCGTAACCCGTGCATCGCACGGGAGAGCGTACTAGTTTATATGCTAATCTTGAACAACTATCATCTAAATAAGTTGAAGTCCAAACGTAATTTAACTTCTCAAAATGGATAAAATTAGAGTTAGAGAAGTAAGTAAATTTCTCCATTGTTTGGGATTACTTTTTCACCAATGGAATCGACTTTGTTTGGGTCAGCATATCCTACGTGGCCTAATTTCAGTATAAGGTCCAATTTTGGTTCCGTGGTGTTATTTGAATCGTGAAATATATCTAATTACCATTTTTACGACAAACAGAAAGTGTGTTATTTGTGTGCTGTTCTTCGCTTGCTTACGATATTGCCCGCATATCCCACGTGGCCCATGCCATACGCCATTCCCATTCATGCTAAAACACTTTATATATTGTTTTAGAATTTATAAATTCATTCCAATTTAAAAGTAAACTTTTCAGAAAACTCCAATCTTTTTTTTCATAATTTTATATACAACAATCATGCTACAAATATTTTTTAACTATAATATATTTTTCATCATGTAGGAGATGCTCTATACGAGTTAATGACTTTAAAGTAGTGTCATTCGAAAATGTTTAAATGTCATTTCCCGAATAAAGTAGTGTCATTCTGACAACCAGTTGCACATGAGTATTTGTGTTTCAATAATTAGTTGCAGACCGAGTTATCAATTACGGTCCAATCATGTAAACCAAACACTTGATTAAGGTGAATTATTATATCGGTCATGGCTTATCACTCAAACCAAATACCTAATGCAATTAGAAATAAATTTGAACGAATAAAATTATATTTATATAATTAAAAAATGGAGAATATAACAAAAATTACAACTGAAACCCTCAAAAAAAAAAAAGGAGAAGATAAGTTTCTTGGAGTCTTGGACTGCCAAAGTTTTGCTTCGCCCCTGCCAATGGTTTGTGTTAATCTTTGTTGACGTTGTTGATTGCATAATTTGCTTTAAGCTTCATTCTTTTATGCTCTATACGAGTTTTTTTTTTTTTTTTTTTTAATTATAGGAGATGCTCTATACGAGTTAATGACTTTAAAATGGCATATTTTAATTCATACAAAGAGATTTATAGAGTTGTATGCATATTAAAAGTTTACATTAAATTTAAATTTATGTTATATAAACAAATTTGGATTTGAATTCCTAACCAATTTATTAAAATAATAAAGACGACAAAGGTAGTTTCCAAACAAAAAAGGTAAAGGGGGCAATTCATACATGGGATGAATTAATGAAGTTCACAAGAAAAAGAAAATCAAGTGGCACATGCAGATGCAGATGCAGACAACAATCGCATTCCCATATCAAATTCTTGGAACCATTGTCAGAAAACACAAGGCCAAAAATGACAGCCAACACATAGCTAGTCTCTCGAAACTACTACTCTTGCTCCAACTTTTTCTAGAGATAACAAGTAAATTTCGCCCTCATAATTTTGATGCCAAAAAATATTGGATATCTATGTGTAATATCACATTATTAATCTTTCAAAACCTTTTAGTTTTCCATACCTGAAGACCAATATGAAGAAGATGTTTGATTGAAATTGTAAGTTATTTAAAATAATTTATAAATTTGTTAAGAAGTTTTTTCAAAATATTTACTTATAAATTGTAAAAATAAAATTTAATAATTTATAAGCTCTCTAAAAATAAGATCATCTATCAAACTTATACTCCATCTGTCTCACAAAAACATGAAAATTTGTAAATGGCACGAGTTTTGAATAAATATTAGATAAAAATGTATTGTAAATAGAAAAGAAGTCCCACTTTATGAAAAGTAGAGATAAAATAACAAACAAATTGTGGTAGAATAATGTGCAAAAATTAAAATGTTCATGTTTTTATGAGACGATCCAAACTGACAAAAGATTCATGTTTTTGTGAGATAGAGAGTATTTTTTATAATCTTATATGCCATAATTATTTAACAAATATGATACAATTTGTTATTTTTATTATAGTACTATATTTTTTCAAGTTTTTTTTAGTATTTTTTTTCTTTCAAATAAATACTTCTCTATTTAACAAAATTCTATATCTATTGTATAATCTCAATTATCCTAACACTTTGATTATTTATAAATTTTTGAGAAATTATATCTAACAAACTCTTGAAACATTTCATAAATTATTAAATTTATAAGCTCTTTAAAATAAAATAATAAGATTTCTCGAACAGCCTCTAAGTCAAAAATCATTCATTTCATTTGCTTCAAAATATGCCAACTTCTTTTCTACAAAGAAACAAAAACAAAACAAAAAATTCATCTGGAGTTCTTGGACAATTTAATTCTTCTGTTAATTTCTTCCTCCAACTCTGGGAGCCCTCCTACCTCTTCAAGTTCCTGCAGAAACGATCTCAATCAGATAATCGAATCCCAACAAAATTAAACAAAAAAAAATTACCAAAATTAATAAAATGAATTAACCTTAGGTCCGAGGAACAGGCCATATGGAACGCCGTTAAACTTGTCCGTGTGATGAATCTGAATTCCGAGACAGCAAAATCAAACAAGATCAATTAATTACACAAAGAAAAGGAAGGTCTCCCATTACAATAATCATAACATTAATGGATTCACACCTGGTGAGCCGAAGCTACTCTTCTAAAATAGGGCACCTCCGCGATGGGCCCCACCGGGAATCTCCGGTGCACGAGGCCGTCGTGGACGAACATGTAGGCTATACCAAACACCGTGATTCCCAGGCCCTGCATCAATCCAAATCCCCGTGAGTGAACAAGTGATAATTAAGGAATCGAGTGGAGCGTGAACAGAGAGGATGGGATGCTCACGGCGCCGAAGCAGAGGCCGGGAACGAGGCCTGTGTGGAAGAAACCGTAGGAGAGGAGGGCGATGGCTGGAACGGCGTTAATTATGGCGAAGACGTCGTTAAGTTCGAAAGGTCCTTCTCTTGGTTTATGATGCGACTGCAATCGAAAAAAATAAAAAGAAAATCATGGAATGGGATGGGATGGGACCCTTTCTTGTTGCTGCTGACTATACAATTTAACAAACCTCGTGCATATGCCATAATGAAGCGTGCCACAGAGCTTTATGTGCCCATCTAGCCCAGAACTCCATTCCCACCTGAAAATAAATACTAGTATGAATTTAATTCTGTATATAATTGAAATTGAAATAATGGTGAATTGCCAATGATGCAACTTACGGCAGCACCAACGGAGAGAGCAAATGTACCAAACATTTCTGTGTAAGGTATCTCCCCACCCTGCGCCACACTCGATTAAATTCAGATATTAAACCAATTAATACAAAAAAGGGAGAGGAGATGTACCTCCATGTGCCAGGCAAATCTATAATAAACAGCCATGATAGCCATGGAAGTAATCCCAAAACTCGACATTACGGCCGCCACCAAATACGTAAATCGCTCCGATTTCTTCCTCGCCAACTTCTCCGCCACCTTCTCCGCCACGCTCTCCGCCAGTGAAATCGCCCTCCCAACTCCACCACTCTCTTCTTCTTCTTCTTCTGGCTCCTGAATTGCCCTCAATTTCTCATCCTCCAGAACGAAACAAACCGTCAGATTGGGCCTCCTTCTCCCAGACCTCAAAATCCCGTGAATTCTCTGGAGAGAAGGGGGAATCCGCAGAGCTGGCCTCGGGCTGTGCCTGGAGCGGAGTATGGCCCCCGGAGTGGTGGCGACGGAAATCCCGGCCGCCATAGAAGGTGTATTTTGGAGGGGGGGGTTTAGTAGTGGTTGTTTTGTTTTAACTTCTAAAGAGAGAGAGAGAGAGAGAGAGAAAATGAGTGGGTGGAAGGACGTAGACCACATCTTAGCTTTCATGTGTTCGTTGCTCATTCTCCTTAAATATACCAACATTTCAGCTCCTCTTTTTTTCTGGTGCTCTACTTCTCCAAAATTACGCAACTGCCACTATTATTACTATTAAATATTCCATATAATAAATCTAGAATTATTTCATCTTCTCATTTATTCATTCAATCGCTGATTGACTTCAAAGTTCAAACTTATAAAGCAGCCACGACCAAACTTATATACGAATAGGAGGAGTTTGCTTTAGTAGCATAATCTCTTCTTTTTTTTTTAAACCAATAGCATTTATCTCTTTTATGATCTCTTGTATCTGGATTTTTTATGCTTGGTTTGACTATTTTCAATTTATTGCTTCTCTCATAGGTTGGCACCATACGTGTGATTGCCGATTGGTGACGAAATAATGATTTTCCTATTTTTTTTAACGATAATATAATATGTAAACGCTATTTAATGTGCGTATAGAATAAATCTTATTTTTATGTAATAATCTACTAAATATTGAAAAGTAAATTATATTTGAAAACATATTTATTAACATATATTGATTTCCATCAATCCATCTCTTAGGGCATTTCTAGTTATTTTCATTATTATAACAGCTTTAACACTACATAGCGTAGAATTTCAATTTCATCTCCAACAATGTACTCTATTAATCACAAAAAATAATATTTAAATGCTTTTTTAATTAATCTAGTTTAATTTTGATCAATAAGTGGTTTTTATTGTAATTAATGTAACATAAATACTATAATTTAAAATAATAATAATAATAATATATAAAAGAAAACAATATAAAGCAAATTATAGGGTTGCTGAGTCAGATTTAACGCAATATTATAACAATCTCTATTTTAGAGCAAAAAGAAAACAATATTAGAATGTGGGGAGACAAAATAATACTTCCTCTGTCCCTCATATTTATGCATATCTTTTATTTTTGATACATTTTCCAAATTTATGCACACTCTATTTTTGAATATTATCCACACATAATTTTTATAATTTTATTCTTGTAATTTACGTTATTTACTCATAATCTATTTAACGATATTCTCAATATAAGATTTTTTTTTCACTATCAATATTTTAAATATTCCATTCGTTTCCCAAATAACTTTCTAGTAAGGGACAGTACGAGTTTTAAGAAAAAATTGTTAAATGTATTAGTAATGAAGAAAAATTGTCATAATTAGTATTGAAAATAGTAAAGAGATGTTATAATTAATTTATATTGAAAATAATGAAAAGTTGAAAAGTAAGAATAAATAAAATATTATTAATATTGAGGTAATGTCTTAAAATGGATAAGAAATTATTTGAAGAATGAATGGAGTAATTTTTTATTAAAATTCGTACAACTATCAACTACGCATATTTAGAGAGAAGAAGAGTGAGTAATGCTTAACGCTATTTTACGTGTCTATTAGAGATGATCATAGTAATTGGGGGTTTATAATCTTTGCTGAAAATAGTAAGTTTTGAACATAAGTATTTTGTTATATGAATGAATGCTGGAAGGGTGTTTTTGGAAATAAAGTTTGGGGCAGTCGTGCATGAATGAAGTGGAGTGGAGGTGCGGGGTCCATAATTTGGACATTAGTACAATGACACGTGTCAGCGTGGCAGAAAAGGCACACAAGAACATGAGGTGGACGTTCCATCGGAGGATTGCGAAGAAGCAGAGAAACTGATGAAGATGAGATGAGAAAATCTTCGCACAGAGGTGTCTTTTTCGATATATTTTCAAACTTTTTATTTTTAATGAGAATTCAAATTTTGTGTTTATATTAGATTGATCAATAATCATATTCATATTAAGCTTCAACAAATTCAATGGAGTCAACGATGATTCAAAATCAATTAACCTTAGTGCATTAAAAATAAAATTTAGAGCTAACAGTGCAAAATATGAGTACTTTTTATTTAGTTAAAAAAAATCATACATTCAAAAATAAAAATATATCACAAATAAAAATATACTAATGTACCTACATTTTTGTATAAATAAACAAATGTATCCTTAATTAAAAAAATCTAAAGTAAACATTTTTTTTTTCGTCCCAAAAGATTCCCCTCCTGACATATTTTTGAAAACAATTCCATCAACAATTACCTTTATAATTTTTACTTTTTGTGAAACTTATTTTCACTCATCAAATATATAACTAATTTTTTTTATTAATTTTTTTTATTAAAACTCGTCCCATCATCCCATAAAACGATATTTAAGAGATGAAGTGAGTAATTAATTTCGTTCTCATTTGCAAGCACGCGCCTTATTCTTCCTCCTTCAAGTCCAACTCTAAAATTGGAGCTCGCCTTAAGCTCGTGCGGTGCACCAGCGGGTGGACGACTCTGTCGGTAGGGCTCGAGCTCAGTAGTAGGCCCGACTGAGGTGTTCTTAGAGCAACTGCAGCACCTGTGTCGAAGCCGAGGTCGATCCGCGTCGAAGGAGACGACCGCGCGCTGGAGACGCGGCCAGATGCGAGGCGAGGTCGAAGGCTGGACCCGGGGCGAGGCATGAGGGAGTATGGCGCGTCCTTCGGACGCGCCCAATTTAAAAAAAAATCAAAAATCGTTAATTTTGAATTTAAATTCGACCGTTGCTTAATTTTTTTTATTTTTTTTTATAAAATTCGATCGTTGTTTATCAACGGCTGTTTTGAATTTCTTTTTTTTTTCCCCCTTCTATAAATACCACTCTTCCACTATTTCAAATTCACCAATTTCTTCAACTACAATTCTCTCCCAACAACAATTCTCTCTTCTACATTTCCAAAGATGGATCGTGAATTCGATGAATACCTCGAGCAACAAGGCGGATCGAGGCTTCCAATGATGGGGTTTGCTCCATTTTCACAAGCCTCCAATGTCTTGGCTACGGGAAATGTTCCTACGCCGGCGGCGAACGCCAACGTTCAAGAAGAGCCGGAGGAGGTGAAGCCGAAATCCAAGGGCACCCGCGCTGCATATTCTAGCGAGGAGTCCGAGCTCGTGGCAATATTGTGGGCGGAGGCAACCCACAATCCTGTTTTGGGGACCTCCCAAAAGTTGCTCCAATATTGGGGAGCAATCGCCGAGAAGTTCAACGCGCTCAATACGTCGGGAGTGCCGCCGCGAAAGCCGGACCATCTCAAGTCCCACTTCGCCCGTGTCCAAAAGGAGACAAAATTCTTCGAGGGCTTCTACAACACTTGCAAGGACAATTGGGGGAGTGGTATGAGCGACGATCAAATCTTCCAACAAGCCCAGACGATGTTCGAGGCGAATTTCAAGAAGCAATTCTCCTACGTCAAAGCTTGGAAAGTGCTTCGTGACTGCCAAAGATTCACGTCGCAAGCCGGGGATGTCCACTCCGCCAAAAAGTCGAAGGGCTCCGATGGTGGAGCAACCACTACTTCTTCGGAGCCGAGTGTCACGGCGAGACCCCAAGGCCAAAAAGCGGCAAAGCAAGACAATGGCAAGGCGAAGAAGGGAGAAGGGTCTTCGGGAGGAGGATCGGCGTTCTCCGACGCCCTCGAGAAGGTGGCCGAAAGCATGAGGGAGCATGCTCTCAAAACGGGGGAAATCGCCGAGGTCAAAAAAATGCAAGCCGAGATGAAACGGGAGGAGATGGATATGAAGCTCTTGAACAAGGACACGACGGGTATGACGGATGCACAATTGGCCGTTCACAACCACCTAGTCCAAGAAGTGCTCAAGCGTCGAGGGCTTATTTAAATTAGGAAATTATGTTATTTTTTATTTTATTATCGTATTTTAATTATGTTTTTAATTTTATTTAAATTATTGTAATGTAGAATTTTAATTTTAATAAAATTTTAATTTTAAAAATAAAAGTGTAGAAATATGAATTTTGTGGAAATGGGGATCTAAGCACCCACCTAAGACACAATGCATTGGAGAGAGGTGTGTCTTAGGTGGGGCCCACTCCTAAGACACCCCTCTAAGCAACAAGCATTGGAGTTGCTCTTAGTGCATCAAAATGTATAAATAGATCTCTGCGCACATTCATGTATTAGTTAATTTTAACATTAATTATCTTCTTATATATTCTTGCAAAATCTTTTAGCAAATATATATGGGAATATAATAGGGACATACATCTAATATTATTAAGACTTTCAGAAGAGCCTCAAAGAAAATCTCGAGCTCCGAATTGGAGAAGGGGCTATCTCTAAGTAATATTTGAGTTTATTTATATAAAAAGTAATTGGTGTATAAATACATGAACTTTAGAGCATCCACAATGGAGAGTCAAGGTGGCTCTTAAATGTGGTCCCCACCATTTAAGAGCCCACTCTCCACAATGGGAGAATCCACCCATTGGCTCTCTAATTAATATTTTCATTTCCTATTTAATTTTATTCTTATTTTATATAAAAATTTACATTCATTGGATCTTAATTGTTATTTCCCCCCTTTCTTTCTTCTATAAATTGATTCATGTGTTAGATTAAAATTTACATTAAATCTAACACATGAATCAATTTATAGAAGAAAGAAAGGGGGAAAAAAATAACAAAATGGCCAACGGCCGAAAACCAACAACAAAAAAAAACGGCTACAAAGCAACGACTCTTTTCATTTTTTATTTATTTATTTTTTAAATATTTAAAAATGGCTGAAAATGTGGGTGGATTACACGCGCCCTCTCCTTCTCCAAATTGAGCCCGGATCTGAGAGGAGAGGCGGGCTCGCGTGCCGGCGAAAACGGCAATGGGGGCGGGTGCGGAATTGGGGGCCTCGAGCCAATTTCTGAGCCCCTATTGTTGATGCTCTTATTCATTTTTTGGTATTTAACATGAATTTTAAATTATAGTTATAAATACATGAAGTTTACTCACTTTTGGTATGTAACATGAACTTTAAAATATAGTTATAAATAGGGGTGGTACGGTACGGTATACCTTATTAAATCGATCATACCTTATACCTTACCTTTACCTCCGGTATGGAGAAAATTCAAACCTTTACCTTACCTTTACCTACGGTATACCTTAGTTCGGTATACCTTAAGTACGGTATGGAGAATATACAAAACCTTTACCGTACCTTTATTTCGGTATACCTTACCGAATTTCGGTATACCGTACTTTCACGGTATACCACACTTTAACGGTATACCAAAATATTCGGTATTACCGAAATCGATAAAATTCAATACAGTAAAAAATTGATAACTTATTAATTTAAAACATGTTTAGATAATGAATAATATTTAACAAATATAATAATGACATAATAATTAAAATATATCACAGATAAACAAAAAGTAATATATAGTAAATTATATAGATGTTATAAGTTACATATAATTTATATGTTAGACGTAATATTATTTATAATATAATACTAATATTATAACTATGCTATTATATATGATGTAACTATTATAAGTTAGATGTATAATCTATTGTAAAATAATAATTTTAGTTATATATTATAACTATACTATAATACCAAAATAAACAATTTTATTTTATTGTATGACTTATACTATATACTATATTTTATTTGTTTTTGTATCATTTGATGATATTTATAAATTTATAAGTTATATAGTATATACTATATACTATATAAATGTTATAAGTTACATGAGATTTATAAGTTAGATGTAATCTAAGTTATAATATAATATCAATATTAATTATAACTATGCTATTATATACATAGATGTTACACGTCAGATGTATGATTTATTGTAGAACAATAATCTTAGTTATATAATATAGAATATTATATTATAATTGTGTTATGATATCAATATAAATAATTCAGTTATATTAAATTATATATATAACTTACATACTATATTATATTTTATTCACTTTTACATCATTTGGTGATATTTATATTCGCATACTTGTATGCATTCATGTAATATATAGTAAATTATATAAATGTTATAAGTTACATATAATTTATATGTTAGACGTAATATTATTTAGGGTTAAGTACCAATTTGCCCCCTATGGATGGCGTCCCTATCTCGTTTAGCACCCTATAGTCAGGGTAAGTGCTGCTTACTACCCCAACGTGGCAAAATCGAAGCAAATCCCCCCCCCCCCCGTGTTTTAACAGCCCTTAACGCCGTTCGAATTTTTTTTTTATTATTTCTTTTAACATTGGTGGGGCCCACACCAACGGTTTTACAACGTTTAAAATCAAAAGATTAGGGTTTAGCACCCCCAATTTTCAAAATCGACGAACACTAGCTTTCAGAAATCGATTTTCACATCTCGTTAGCTATTTTGTTCGAGTTAAATTAGAGTTTTCATTCTTGCTTGCAAAATATTTGCGATATGAGTTACAATTCCTTTTCTGGGTCGAGCAATTCGTCTGGAGGAAGGATGTCAGAGTCGGCCATGAAAGGTACTGAACTTTTTTGCAATTGCAAAATCGATGGCATGAGGTTTAGATCAGCTATAATGACTTCATGGACAATGGAGAATCCCGGGCGTAGGTTTTATGGGTGTCCAAATTGGAAGGTAAATTTTCTTTTTTTTTTTGAAGATTATATGTTTGACATCGGTTTTAATTGTATGAAAAATCTGTATTTTCAGTCGAAGAATTGCGGTTTTTTTGTGTGGCACGACGAGCCCATGGGTGAACGAGCAAGATGTGTGATTAATGAATTGAAGGGATGTAGAAAAATGGTGAAGAAGCTTGAAGCAAGAGGTTGTGATTTTGAACTTGCCCAAGCTGAATTTAACAATGCATTGCAAAAGAAGAAGCATGAGTGTGATGAATGGAAGAAGAAGACTTTGGTAACTTATTTGGTGTTGATATTCACTTGGATTCTTGTTTTTGTAATTTTCTTTGTCTTGTAAAATATTACTCTCTGTTTTGGTGAAGCATTTCCTCTGTTTTGGTGTAGAAATCTGTATTTGCCATTGAATTATATATAAGAATTATTAAAGCTCTATAGTAAATTGAAATGCCAATTCTCACAAGAAATAAAGTAGCAAATGACAATACATTTTCATTATAAACCTTCAAAACCAAAGTTTCAGATGCAAGAAGGCAGACAAACTGTTCATCTATGATGTTCAAAATCGAATCACCAAACATAATACCAAAGGGAAACAACCAAATTCAGCAGCCAAAATGTTATAAACCAAAGTACTAAATCTCAAACTTCATAATGCTAATTCATAACCAAGCTCACATCCCTAAGCATCATGAATGATAGAGCTTTGTGATGATTTAGCTTTTCCAAATCTTGTTCTCTTAGCCACAGCTTCATCCATCAAAGCTGTTGTAGTGACATTGCTCTTGCCTTTCCACTTGAGACCAGGTGGCTTAAAGGGAAGATTGCTTGGCATCCTTTCCTCATTTCCAGCCTTTGTGAAAGTTATTTCCTTGTACTTCCTCTTGCAGCCCCTTTCATTTGGAATGGGATATCTCACTTGTGGATCCGAGCTATCTTGAGTTGGTATATGACCGAGTGAAACCACTCTCTCTGATGGCATTCCAGGCTGCAAAATAAAGCTCGAATTTATACATAAAAACAGGTCATCAAAATGAATACACCAAGTAATACATGCAAATACTAACATTAATTGTTGTTTTTCCAGTGTCAAGATTGACATGCACACCCAATCCAGCCCTTCCTTTGTTTGGAGCATTAGAATTAGAAGCTTGAGAGCTTAACGCCTACGCATGAGGAAATTATAGAGTTATCATATTAAAAGGAGAAATAGATGCATTTGTAACACTGCTCTTACATGACTTGATGCATTGGGGCAGTGGTTCTTCTTATGGTCACTTGATTTGCATATAGAACAGAATTGAACTTGTCCAATCCTAGACAGCTTGTGTGCCTTTTGCCTTGATTCATTGGTTGCCCTAACTCTGTGTTTTTTAGGCCTACCAATCTTTTTCTCAATTATGGGAGGCTCAATAGGCAGATGTGCATCAGTCTTGTAGAATTTTGGCCCGGGAACAGGTTGGACAGTGTGTGCATAGCTTTTTTCATAAGTTTCTTTGTGATACCAATGAGAAATCATAGTCTCAGGGTCTATCTTAGAGTGATATGACGCTGCTATGGCATGTTGGCAAGGTATGCCGCATAAACCCCAATTCCTACATGTACACAGCCTCCTATCTAGTAGGACAGTGTGTTTATCTAAGCCCTCTCCAACCTCGTAACCGTTATCACCATTCCACAACACTTGACAACTAATAGAGTCTTCCTTAGCAGCCTGAAAAACCCTCATGGCAGTAGGGGACCAGTCTCCCTTCCATGAATTAGAAGACCTCTTTCTTTCCCTAAACCTATTCATCACTAACACTCGTATATCCTCTAGCATACTTATTATTGGTTTGCTCATAGCTTCTAACAGGCTCGAATTAAATGATTCAGAAGCATTATTGTCAACCATATAACTAGATGACCTGAAATCTTGGTATGCCCTGCACCATGTTTGGGGAGGATACTTCACAAGTTCCTCTGCAGCTTTCTGCTTGATGTCTCCAACCTTTACCAGGTTTTCCTTGAACTCCTCTTCATACGAGCTCCAAGCACAAATCCAGAATCGTTTCTTCAACTCTGGACCCCTCCATTTCTTCGACCAATTGGCATAGATGTGTCTAGCACACCATCTATGTTCCGCTCTTGGCAATATGGTTTCCACAGCATTAATGAGCCCCTACAAATGGCAGTTGAAATATTAGTATTCCATAGTAAATACAACAAATTGAATAACATGAATTAGAACGTACCTTTTGCATGTCCGAAATAATAGTCACTCTATCACCTTCCCCCAAGTCTAACTCTCTCTTCATTAGCTTCATAAACCAAGTCCAATTTACCTTGTTTTCCTTACTCACTACTGCCCAAGCTAATGGCATGATTCCATCATTTGCATCCTTACCTACTGCAGTGAGCAACACTCCACCAGCCATACTTTTCAGGTGGCATCCATCAAGGCAAATAATTGGCCGACAACCACCCAACCAATTCCTCTTGCATGCATCTAACATTACAAAGAGCCTCCTAAACACTCTCAAACCCTTCTCCTCTCCTTCTTTTGACAACTGTAACTCTACATTTGAACCAGGATTTGTGTCCTTCAATATCTGAATATAAGCTTCAAGCGTCTTGAATTCATTGATAATGTTCCCATTAAGCTCTGTCAAAATCGTTTTCCTTGCTCTTTTGCACTTGAACAAGGACACATGAAGCTTGAACTGAATCTTCACATCCTCTTGAATCTGTTTGGCAGTATATTTGGGATCCTTGTATACTCTGTTTTTGAAGTGGTTTGCTAGGAAAGCTTGTGTCAAACTTGGCACTTCTCTTTGCTTGTAACAATTGTGCTCTAAGATCAGAGTCTTCACAGCCACACCTCCATCATTCCCAATCTTGGAACAATAGAATAGAAACGGACAACTCTTTGTATTGACACAAACAACCCTCAACCTTGTCTTCTCATTCTTCACAAATCTCAGCTTGTATCCATTCTGTATTCCATATAGATGAACTGCCTCTCTTGCTTCCTTAGCAGAGCTAAATGTCTGCCCAAGCTTGAAGCTTCCTTCAATCTCATCTTCAACATTCTCCATCTGATCATCATCTTCCCCATCTGAATCATCATCATCTTCCCCATCTGTATCATCATCATCTTCCCCATCTGTATCTTCAGTGTCTTCATCATCACATTCACTTCCCCCATCTGAACCATCACCCTCTTCTTCCCCTTGTAATTCCTCACCCTCTCTCTATTCTACCCTCTCGGTTTCCCCCTCTAATGCATCACCCTCTCCCTGAATTCCATCTCCCCTAACCCCATCTACATGAATTCCATCTAATGCATCACCCTCTCCCTGAATTCCATCTCCCTTAACCCCCTCTCCATGAATTCCCTCAAATGCATCACCCTCTCCCTGAATTCCATCTCCCTTAACCCCCTCTCCATGAATTCCAGCAACATTATCACCCTCTCCCTGAATTCGATCTCCCTCAATTCCATCTCCTTTAACCCCCTCTCCCTGATTTCCAAGAACATTATCACCCTCCCCCTTTGATTGTAATCTATCAAGTTTGCCTCTTTCTTCTGCATCTAGCTTTTCATATAATTTACTGACCAATTCATAAGGAAGAGGAAGTCTCTCATCATCTATGTATAAAAGAACCTCTTCCCAACAAAACAAGAAAGCTAAATCTAACACTCTCCTAGTAGATTCTTCATCATAAATAACATAGAGGCCATTCTCATAAGTCACACTAGAGTCTTGCACATAATATGCTTTAGGATTTGGGAAGCCTAGTTCTGCATACTTCTGAACAATTTTTTCGAAAGTCATATCATCAACACCTACCTTCACAAAATCAGTGTTTACCTCTTCATAACACCAACACTTCTTCTTCTCCCAATACCCGCCGTAGTTGAACCAAAATCCCTCAAATACGAAACTGAAACGAAAAAACAAAAACCAAAATCAAAACTCAAAACAATCAAAACAACTCAATAAATGAAAAGGACCGATAATCGTCTTCAATACACTTACCTTGGCTCGCCGGCGTCGTCTTCCCCCATTGCATGCAAGGGTTTGATGTTTATTTGCCTTCCACAGAGCAACGTCGAACAAGGTATTTTTTGGGTGTTATGTGGTGGATTGGTCGAAGAGGTGGAGAAGAAGACCTTTGGGTTTCAAAGGTTATGCAGAAAACCCCTTCGCCTCCCGTTCAAAATCGTTGGTGTGGGCCCCACCAATGTTAAAAGAAATAAAAAAAAAATCGAACGGCGTTAAGGGCTGTTAAAACGCGGGGGGGGGATTTGCTTCGATTTTGCCACGTTGGGGTAGTAAGCAGCACTTACCCTGACTATAGGGTGCTAAACGAGATAGGGACGCCATCCATAGGGGGCAAATTGGTACTTAACCCTATTATTTATAATATAATACTAATATTATAACTATGCTATTATAAATGTAACTATTATTAGTTAGATGTATAATCTATTGTAAAACAATAATTTTAGTTATATCTTATAACTATACAATAATATCAAAACAAACAATTTTATTTTATTGTATGACTTATACTATATACTATATTTTATTTGTTTTTGTATCATTTGATGATATTTATAAATTCATGCACAATTGTATATATTCACATAATATAGATTATATACATCATTTTATAAAATTTATAAATATTTTTAAAAATATAAACATAAAAATATATATTATATATTTTAAAACTATAGATTTTGATACGATATATACCGCGATTTTCGGTATATACGGACAACTGCGGTATATCAGAATAAGGTATTGTACCTTATTATCAGTATATACCGAATATTAAGGTATACCATAATAAGGTATGATACCGCATCACCGGTATATACAGTAATATTTGGTATATGCCGGTATACCAGTAATACGGTATCATATCGTGTTCCGGTATATACCTTTAATACGGTATTTATTGA
Organism: Salvia miltiorrhiza; assembly: GCF_028751815.1. Taxonomy (NCBI): domain Eukaryota; kingdom Viridiplantae; phylum Streptophyta; class Magnoliopsida; order Lamiales; family Lamiaceae; genus Salvia; species Salvia miltiorrhiza. The sequence goes on along the minus strand of NC_080393.1, from coordinate 21,848,621 downwards.
TTTTTTCGGTATATACCGCGGTATCGGTATACGCCGGTATACAACGGTATCTGGAAAATCCATACCTTTACCTTACCGTAAATCTTCGGTACGGTATCATACCTTACCAAAAAAATCGGTATACCTTAAATTCGGTATTTTACGATATTTTACGGTACGGTATGGCCGATATACCGAGTTTTTGGTATATTTTTCCAGCCCTTATAAATACATGAATTTTAAACTTATTCAATTTTTGACTTGTTTTTCATTTTTACCCAAACTAAAGCTGACTTGAAGTGCCTGAATTTTGACGTAGACAATTTCTCGTTATAAAAATTAACTTTTACAGTTTAATTTTTGGCACATTTTTAAAATCTGAATTTCTGAATTTCGCTTTATGAATGACGAAATTGGCTTTCTGAAATCCCCAAATCTTAAAGTCAAAATTCGCTTTCTGAATTTGTAGATAAATTTATCGTTCCCTTTCATATTTTAGTTTTACGTTATTTTTCTCTAACCAAAAACGATGTCGTCATATCTCAGCACCGAAATGTCCAAGATCCAGGCATTTCAAGTCAGCTTTAATTTGGGAAAAAATGAAAAAAGAGTCAAAAATTAAATAAATTTAAAATTCATGTATTTATAACTATATTTTAAAATTGATGCTAAATACCAAAAATAAATAAAATTTATGTATATATAACTAGGATTTAAAGTTTATATTAAATATCAAACAAATAGATAAAATTCATATATTTATACATCATTACCCTTGTGAAAAACAATAATTGTAAAATAAAAACTTCATTAGTTGATGGGTAATTTTAAACACAACCCCCAATTTTCTCACTATAGCCCCTTATTTTAAAAAATAATACAAATAATTATAATTGTACTATTTTGTCCCCATAGCCCCCATTTTAAATTTATATTAAATTTATCAAAATGAATTTGAAAGAATAACACATATGCACAATCTATTTATTGATACATCTTGAATCTCCATCAATATAACCCTCCAACTCAAAATCTTAAGAAGATAGACGGAGGTTGAGGAAAATTTGACATATTGTGTGTATGAACTTCAAATATCTTACTGGTGAGTTCAAATACAGTTCGAAAAATAAAAAAATACGTTCAAAAAAAATCATTCTGCTATATTCGAAAGGAAATCGACACGCTTCTCAGTGACTGGGATCTCCGATAGTCTTCAGATTCCCCAAACTTACAACCAATTTGCCTGACGACTCCAAAATCCACTGATTCCGACGACAATGAGTCGGGGTATGATAATAAGCTGCTGCACGAATTCGAATCCTTAGTGAGCTACAATGTTTTTGTTTGTGGTGTACGAATTCCAAGAGTTTTGCGCAGACAAGAAACGAAAAAATTCTTTTGTTATTTGATTTTTGCAAATGTCACCACTTATTCAATCATTATCATTTATTTGCACATAAAGGAAATTAAATGGTTCAATATATTATTCATTAATTGTGGTTCGTGATTCATTTTTGAGTCTGATATTTGAAGTTAGACGAAATTTGCCATTTTCCTCAATCTCGATATTTTCAGTTGGAGGCTATATCGACGGAGAAGAGATTTATCTATAAAGGGAAGAGATTATACGTGTTATTCATTCAAATTAATTTTGATAAACTTATTAATTGAAAACAAATTTTAAATTGGGCTACAAGGGTAGAATAGTATAATTTATATTATTTTTTTAATGAGGGGGTTATAGTGAAAAAATTAGAGGTTGTGTTTAAAATTACTCTTAGTTGATTTAGTCGTCTAAGTTCAAATAGCATTGGATAACTGTAGGCCTGGGAATCGGGTCGGGTTCGGGTACCCTACCCGAAAAAATCGGGTACCCGAACCCGAATAACACCGAAAACCACTACCCGACCCCGACCTCGAAAAAAAATCGGGTACCCTAATACCCGACTCGGGTACCCGAGTCGGGTATTCGGGTACCCTAAATTACCCGGTCAAAATCGCATTTTTCAAGTCAAACTGTGAAAATCGGGTATTTCGGGTATTAGGGTACCCGAATTACCCAATTTTGGCCTAATCGGGTATTCGGGTACCCTAATACCCGAAATACCCGATTTTTTTTTTTTTTTAATCAAAAATATAGCTCCCCTTATTTTCAATCGGGTATTCGGGTATACCCGATACCCGATTTTCAGCCGCTCAAACTACCCGATACCGAGCCCGACACCGATTTTTTCGGGTATTGGGTACCCGATACCCGATTTTTTCGGATCGGGTAATCGGGTACCCGATACCCGAACCCTATCTTCCCACCCCTAGATAACTGATACGGAAGGAAACACAGCGGCCCATTCAGTTTTATTAAAACTGATCATTTCGTCACATGTGCCTTGGAGCCTACAAAATTAATATATTTATATTTCCTATTTTATTTAGTGTAGCTTTATTTTCAAAAAATAATAAAAATGTTGAGCAATGAACATTTTTACCCCTAGAGTCCAAAATTAAAATTGTAGTTTTATCATTATAATTTCAAAAAATTGACAATCAGTGAACGACATGGTATACTATTTTCATTGTCTTCTTCATCCCCAAAAAACTTCATCATTCACTTTTGCTAACTGGGATGGTAGAGAACTCTCATTACTGTGAAGGGGCATTTACTTTAAAAGATTCATATTGGTAGATAAAAATATTAAAATTAATCTCTTATTTATTTTTATGAATTAAAACTTTGAAATATCACAACGCCCTTGGTTATTCTATCATTTAAGCTAATTTTACGTTATTTATATTCCATTCAAAAGATGGGATTAGAGAAATCTTATTCTTAATGATAAAAATACTAATCATGCATCTTATCAATCATACAAAAAATTGCCCCTTAGAGTATGAATACTCTTATGGAGTATATTTTTCATTATGTAGTCCGTGCCTATGGAATTTGGTACATGAAATGATACATGTTCAAAAGTATTGATTAGCTTTTAGATAAACACAAGACTCCTTATTAAAATGGAATTATATATCCGATATATTTCAGCAGATTGTCTTATCATTTGAATCTGATCAGCAACAGACGAATGGACTCTATATTCTCGAATGATAATTATTAGAGAATTCAATCATCATTATCCATGAAGAGTTTTTATTGACCTAGACAACAATATGCATAATCTATATAAAGCAAAGAGAAGAACAAGAATCGATTGTTACTATTATTATTCTCATAGAATATTTTCATGTGTTCTAGCTAGGTCATATTTTGCATTTTGTGTGATCCTGTAAATCGCTTTGTATTCTTGCAAGAACAAGAGAGATGAGAGAAGATTTTTTTCTTAAAAAGAAAATTAATCTTTAAATAAATACTCTTTTTATATTTTAAATCAAATATTTATATAAAATATATCAAATTAAAGTTCTTATTGTGATCTTGAATTTGATATGCATATTGAGTATTTATAATTTGTCGATTTTTTTAAATAAAAAAAAATTGTCGAATTTCACAAGTTTATAAAGAAATAAAACAAAACAATAAGAAATAAAGAAAAGGGAAAAGAAAAAATATAGCTTATAAATAAACCTTCAATTTTATTATAACTACAAAATTACCACTTAATTTTGAAATCAATTTGAAATTAATTTCAAATTAAAATCTTAGCTTTTGAATATAGTATAGATGATACGGAAAACTTAACTAGATTAAATAAGGATTTGATAAATATATATATATATATATATATATATATATAATTACAAAAAAATTGTACTCCCTCCGTCCCAACTCAAGTGGTGCATTTCTTTTTGGCACAGGATTTAAGAAGTTAGTGTTTAAGAGGTTAAGTGTGGTTTTAATTTTGTCTTTAATTGTATATGTAATAATTAATGATTTTACTTATATTTTTTATTTAAAGCCAAAATTTTAATTTATTATACTTTTATTTTATTTTTTATTTTCTATTTAATTTCTTAAACACTTTTTTTCTTTACTTTTTCAGTTTTTTACTCTCCATTGTTCTTTTTTCAGTATTTTTCATACTTTCTTTTTTTCTTTTCATTTTTTTTTTCCTGTTTCAATAAATTCAAACAAAGGTTGTAGTTAACAAGATCGAAAGTGCCAGATTCAATCAATTGAAAGGTGGGACAAAATTCATCATTTAAGCCAAAAAAGGGCGTCAACTTTAGCCTAAAAAAGGAATACGCACCACTAAGTTGAAACGGAAGGAATAGTATTAAAAGAAATACTATATACTTTTTCCGTTCATGATATCGTTTCCACATTATAGACGCACGAGTTTTAAAAAAATGATGGATAACAATTGATAATAGTGGATATTAGTGTGAGTGGAGTTTGGGTCTCACTATAAATGCGGATGGAAATAAAGTGTTATGTAAATTCTATTGTTATAAATGAAAATAGAAATAAATATTTTGGATGGACTAAAATGGTAAAAGTGAAATAAATAAGGATGTGCGGGGATGTGGTTCGCGTAATATATTTATTTTAGAGTGTAAAATGTGTAATACTGAAAAATTGAGCCCGTCCTGCTTCAAAAGCGCATGCCAAATATAATCAATAAACATAGCAACACACGATTTAGCTGAACTACAACATTATTCGAAGCGATTTGCGTTAATCGAGAGACAAAGAGAAGGATCCAGAAGCTGCTAAACAACTGAGGTGATGGAACCTCCTAGAATCCATTTCTCCATATAAGAATTTCCTAAGCTCATTCTTTCTCTCACTACAACACACACACAGTCTGTCTCTCCCTGCATTCGTAATCGTAGCGTTCCCCCAAAGCTCTCCATCTCTCGATAAAATCTTCCCAAAAGTTTGTCTTTTAATTATCGGTGATTGTGCTGGCGGAAGTGCAAATGGCCGACGCGGAGACGTTTGCATTCCAGGCGGAGATCAACCAGCTCCTGAGCTTGATCATCAACACATTCTACAGCAATAAGGAGATATTCCTCCGCGAGTTGATCAGCAACGCCTCCGATGCCTTGGATAAGATCCGATTCGAGAGCTTGACCGATAAGAGCAAGCTCGACGCGCAGCCGGAGCTCTTTATTCGTCTCGTTCCGGACAAGGCTAACAAGACTCTCTCCATTATAGACAGCGGCATCGGCATGACCAAAGCAGGTAATGTTTCTGCTGATTTTCATCTCTGTCGCCGGGTAGTTTGTGTCAGAGTAATTAGATATTTAATCACAATGTAGGTTGGCGTCGTATAGAGCCTCTTGATTATTCTTCAATGGCGTCGGATATTTGCCTTTTGATTTGTGTCTGAGTGATTTAGACATTTAATCGGAATGTAGGTTGGACTCTATAGAGGCTCGTTGTCCATTCTCGTCCTTTTCGGTAGAATTTTTAAAGTAATTCAATATTTGGTTAGTGCGTTAGCAAGGAAACTGAAAAATCCACGGAAACAATGAGCTAATCCGACGAAGTAAATGTGGTGCGTTAAATATTGTGATCTCTCTGTTTCTTTTCAATGTTATGTTAGTGATCGCGAATTGTACCTGTGGATTGCGGATTTGATACCTTTTTGTGAAATTTGGCAGATTTGGTGAACAATCTGGGGACTATTGCGAGGTCCGGAACTAAGGAATTCATGGAGGCGCTGCAGGCCGGTGCTGATGTTAGCATGATCGGACAGTTCGGTGTGGGTTTCTACTCGGCTTACCTTGTTGCAGAGAAAGTGATTGTTACCACCAAGCACAACGACGACGAGCAGTACATTTGGGAATCGCAAGCTGGTGGCTCTTTCACTGTAACTAGGGATGTTGACGGCGATCAACTTGGCAGAGGAACCAAGATCACCCTCTTCCTCAAAGAGGATCAGGTAAATAATTTTTCTCCCCGTTTCAACGTTACTGTTGTTGGATTGGATATAATTTATTCTTTACAGCTGGATTTTCCTAATGCTGAAGGTCATTAATTTGTATTGAGTTATCCAATGTCGATTGAAGTAATGGTATTAGTAGTTTCAAAGCTAATAAGAAACTAACCCCTTGGTAATTTACAGTTGGAATACCTCGAGGAGAGGAGAATCAAGGATCTAGTGAAGAAACATTCAGAATTCATCAGCTATCCAATTTACCTTTGGACCGAGAAGACCACTGAGAAGGAGATCAGCGATGACGAAGATGATGAGCCCAAGAAGGCAGAGGAAGGCGATGTAGAGGAGGTGGATGAGGAGAAAGAGAAAGAAAAGGGCAAGAAAAAGAAGATCAAGGAGGTTTCTCACGAGTGGCAGGTGATCAACAAGCAGAAGCCCATCTGGCTTCGCAAGCCGGAAGAGATCACCAAGGACGAGTACGCCTCCTTCTACAAGAGCTTGACCAACGACTGGGAAGACCACCTCGCCGTCAAGCACTTCTCCGTTGAGGGCCAGCTCGAATTCAAGGCCATCCTCTTTATTCCGAAGAGAGCTCCTTTTGATCTCTTTGACTCCCGCAAGAAGATGAACAACATCAAGCTCTATGTGAGGAGGGTGTTCATCATGGATAACTGCGAGGAGCTCATCCCTGAGTACCTCGGATTCGTGAAAGGGGTGGTCGACTCTGATGACCTGCCGCTCAACATCTCCCGAGAGATGCTGCAGCAGAACAAGATCCTCAAGGTTATAAGGAAGAACTTGGTCAAGAAGTGCATTGAAATGTTTAACGAGATTGCAGAGAACAAGGAGGATTACAACAAGTTCTATGATTCTTTCTCCAAGAATTTGAAGCTTGGCATCCATGAGGATAGTCAAAACAGGTCAAAGTTGGCCGACTTGCTCAGGTATCACTCGACCAAGAGCGGGGACGAGCTGACGAGCCTCAAGGACTATGTAACAAGAATGAAGGAGGGGCAGAAGGACATCTACTACATCACCGGAGAGAGCAAGAAGGCTGTGGAGAACTCGCCCTTCTTGGAGCGTCTGAAGAAGAAGGGATATGAGGTGCTCTACATGGTTGATGCTATTGATGAGTATGCGGTTGGGCAGCTGAAGGAGTACGACGGGAAGAAGCTGGTTTCTGCTACCAAGGAGGGGCTGAAGCTGGATGATGAGACGGAGGAAGAGAAGAAGAAAAAGGAGGAGAAGAAGAAGTCATTCGAGAGCCTCTGCAAGGTGATGAAAGACATACTTGGCGACAGAGTGGAGAAGGTGGTAACCTCGGACAGGATAGTGGAGTCGCCGTGCTGCCTGGTGACGGGGGAGTACGGGTGGACGGCGAACATGGAGAGGATTATGAAGGCGCAGGCATTGAGGGACAGCAGCATGGGGTCGTACATGTCGAGCAAGAAGACAATGGAGATCAACCCTGATAATGGAATAATGGAGGAGCTAAGGAAGAGAGGCGAGGTGGATAAGAATGACAAGTCGTTGAAGGATCTGGTTTTGCTGCTTTTCGAGACAGCATTGTTGACATCTGGGTTTAGTCTGGATGATCCCAACACGTTCGCATCGAGAATCCACAGGATGCTGAAATTGGGTCTCAGCATTGAGGAGGATGAAGCGGGTGAGGATGATGCTGAGATGCCGGCGCTAGATGAAGAGTGCAATGAGGAAAGCAAGATGGAGGAGGTTGATTAGATATGCTACAGTTTCTGTCAACTTTGTGAATCTCGGTTTTAAAGTGTTGAATTCCTATGTACTACAGCTTCGTTGTTTCTTGTTTTTATCTTAGTAAATGCCAAATCAAGCTAATTAGCTCTCTACAAATTGAGTAATTCACATCCGTGGTGTCGAGTATATTAATATATTCTCTTTGTTTCTTAAAATTATGTATTTTTTTTGTACGTTTGTTAAATATATATTTTTTTATTTTTGAAATATATATATATATATATATATATATATATATAGGGGCCGCTCCAATGAGACCTCCTAATTTTAGTCTCCTAATTTTAGTGAGATCTTGGGCATGATCTGGTGCGTTTATTTCATCAATCCTATGACTGATATTGTATCTAGAGGATGATATTTTTTCGCAAGGTTCGAATCCTGGAGGAAGCAGAATATTTTAAATTTTGTTATTCATCAGTATATACTGTCTTGTTCATCAGTATATATGTCTTATTCATTATCAATTTTTTAAATTTTGTTTTTCATCAATATATACATCTTGTTCATTAGATATACGTCTTGTTCATTAGTATTATATGTCTTATTCATTAGTATTATATGTCTTATTCATTGTACTTATGTTACACGAAAAATAGGAGGTCTCACTGGAGCGCGCCCTTATATATATATATATATATATATATATATATATATATATATATATATATATATTCTTTTTTAAATAGTCTTATAAACTTTATATGAGAATCTTTCATTGTTTCTCTATAATCCTCAATAATTTTTAATTAAAATTTATGCTAAAATTTGTTTGTGTATATAATTTAGAATATTTTATTAAATTTCATGTTGATAATTTCGTGTATTTTGGGGATGAAGACCAACAAGATTGGGGGAGTCAATAATTGTTTTTATATTTTATTTTCCTTTTCTTTAATCATTATTTCCCCCTACTTCAGTAAATGAATCCTGCATCGGTTTGCTAATAAACTTATCAACAAATTATTGATTATATTTGATCTTCTAAATATTTAATCTCGTTTCAGATTTTAAACATTGATAGAACTAAATTGTTTTCATTTTCGTTCAGGTGCCCAATTCACGTACATTTATCTTAAGGCTTCATTTTTTTTCATCATTATTTTTTTATTATTATTTTTTTTTCATTTTCACATATATATTTACTAATATAGTAAAATTTTCTACGACATTGTGAAATCATTTTTCGGACAACTACTTTATTTTTTAATATTGAATAATATTATCTTCAAGCAATGATGTAAAAATATTTTTTAATATTTAATATGACAAAATTAAAAAATTTATCCATCAATTTTCAGTAAACTAAACAAGTGTATAAGATAAATATTATATATATATATATATATATATATATATATATATATATATATATATATTATTAAAGATATGATAAAAAAAAGATATTATTAATATTTTTTCATATTTTCTTATCCATCTTTCACGAATGAAAATTTTATAATAATCAAACAAAGCACACCTCTAACAAACCTTTCATTGAATTATACTCCCTCGTCCCATTAAAAGCAATCACTTTCTTTTGGACACGGAGATTAAGAAATGAATTGTTAATTGATATGCTTTAATTGAGTGTGGTCCACTATAATTTGAGGCTTAATTAATGTGTTAATTACCATCTTTTTAACAATTTATTTCAATATTTAAAATCTGAATTTAAATTAATGTGAAATTAAAGTCTGAATTCTAAATTAAAATATGAAATTATTGTGGAAAATTTGGTCTAAATGAACCCAAATATTGAAGAGGCACACGATATCTATGCTTTTCAACTTCCCCATTGCAAATTTGCAAATCTCCCTATGCATCCAAGAAATCCAGAAAACTCGATTACGGTGAATCCAAATATTGAATTGAAACAAAAATTCGATCAGAAACAGAGAGATTACTTGATTAGTCGAGTAATCACCGACTCGAACCCTCTGCCGCATTCCTTGCAGGATGCCGCTCAGAGAAACGGAGAAGGCACCGGCTCCTCGTCGACAACCAGGCCCGAGCGAAGCGAATCGGAGGCCTCACCTTCTTCTTCTCTGACAACACCTTCTCCGCTCGCTTCTAACCACACGGCGATTTTCAGCGATTTCTCCCCTCGATTTTTAGACACCCGAATCTCTCCCTCCGATTGGATAGCCAACGACGGCAGCCAAAACCCTAACTTCATCTGCCTAAAACCTAACGGCGACAATGACGACTCCCAGAGAACAGTAGCACCGGCAGAGGCGAGAGAATCGTGAGAAATGAAATGAAAACCGGTAGAATAAGAAAGATAGGTTTAAATTAAAAGCTTAATTAAACTTAAATTAATGGGCTTAATTAAGCCCAAATTTTTACTATTTTGGAAAGTGTTCAGTTTTAACTTTTAATAGAACAAACCAAAATAAAAAAATGGCATATTTATTGAGACAGAGGAAGTATTATTAACCAGAACAAACAACATTGCACAGAGCAGATTCCGGTTCTGAGAGATACTTGTGAACCAGTGGTTAAGAAACTAAGATAATAATAATAAATTAAACCATGAACATAACTAACAAACAAACCAATAACGTAAACCAAGATATATGATATCCGAAAAAATAGAACAATGGATATATTCCCATGCAAAATAGAAGTTCTAGTTTGACATAATTCCAACTCTCAAAATCCTATCAAAAAACTAGGCAATAGACAACAAGGGGAAGTTTAGGATGAAGGTGATCCACCAAAGCCACCCGCACCTCGCCCAAAACCAGGACGACCGCCGCCATTACCACCCTGCATGGCACCAACAAATGTCACTTTCATACAAATAATCAAAAAACTTCTTACGGAAATTTACCCCATTTTACATAACTATTACAAACAAGGCACAATAGTCAAGCCAAATCATCCTAATAGTATTTTTATTATATCACTCTTTTTAGAGATTTTAGTCAATGTATTAAGTTATTACAGATTACAAGCTGAATTCCAAATAATAACACCCTTTTATCTTATTTTGTCATTCTCTGTACATATCAGCATAATAAACATGGAAATACAAATAAAGAAATAGAACATGCACAGTATCCAGAAGCAGAAGGAGAAACTCAGAAACGGTAAATAAAGGATAATTGAACATCAAACTCAAAGAACACAGAATGCATAGAGAGAAAGAAAATTGAGGCAGGTAAAGGTTGACCGTTGAGGATGAAGAAGGTAAAAAAAAATAATTTTTTGATTATTGCTATTTCAATGAAACCTAATATCTACAGCCTGCAACATTTCAGCAGCCTGTTCCATATAGCAGCACACGCTTTACATGACATGTGTTACTAGAAGGCGTGCACCTAATATGATTGAATAAAAATCAGTAAATAGACGTAAGCCACCTGAATCACTTGAAAAATTCATGTAATTCAAGAAGACACAAATAACAGAAGTCAAGAAGACACAAACAACAAAAATCATACGCTCATGATCTAACAAATAGATTACAGAGCAAGACTTACCCTGAATGAAGGTTGGAAGTCAGCCGGAGCCCCACCTTTTTCCCCACCAAATTCACCAGGTGGTCCTCTTTGTCCACCACGGTATCCATCCCGATCACCAAAACGGGGTCTGTCACCATCAAATCTTGGAGGTCCACTGTGTCATTACACCGGAAAGAATACATCATTAACAGGCCAAAATAACATTGAGTCTTGAAACAAGTGACAAAGGCAAATGACACAAAGGAGTTTTGTAATCTGTACAAAATCAACTGATAACTTTCCACGTCGTAGAAAATTTACAAGAACACAAGACGGCATCGAAGCAGACAAAACAGAGCAATTGCTTGATGATTCTATCATGCAAATTGTAAAGAAGAGCAAGATGAAGTTCAAACTAGGAAAGCAGACAGTTTTGGGAATGATTTTCTAGGATCACTCCTAAAATCTCACCACGACACGGATCCGAAGAGCCATATATCAGCAGCTGAGATCATTGATGAATGTAAAATCTTTTATTTTACTGGACTACATGGATCTACATTTCTCCTTGCAATCCACACAGACTCAGAGTGGCAAGACACAGCCAGACAAGAGGTGTTGCAGCTATTCAGTCAGCAAAACCCCAACTCAGAAGGCCTTGCCAAATTGAAGACTGTAATGAATTGATACTAATCTAATAAATATACGCAGCGTGACATGTAATTTAATATCTGTTTTTTGATGTGCAGGTTAACATGGTACTATATGAAACACTAAGCCTATACAGCCCTGTCACTGCTATTACAAGGAGAATAAGCAGCATAGTGAAGTTGGGAAAATATGAGTTTCCTGCAAATGTGAAATCCAAATTTAACTACCGAACCAAAAAAAAAGAAGGAATGAAATCACACATATACTATCATCAATAAAAACAGGGCTTCAAGCACACATAATTAACAAGCCAAATAGATTTAGCACCATTTCACATGCTAGTGTTCCCAGCAGATATGGGAAAACATAAATTTCTAACAACTAAAAGTGAGGAGTGTTTATTACCGAGGGCGATCGCCAGGGGGGCCACCCATGGGTCGGCCGAGGGGCTTGGCCGACTTCTTGAGTGTAGCGGGCACGATCTCTGATGGAAGGTTGAGGTATGTGCGGAGGAATTCAATTCCATCATTTGTCAGATACCAATAGTAGTGCATCCAAGCAAAGGTCTCACGCACGTACTCTTTCGACTTGAAGCTCTGCATAAGCTTAATCACCTGCAGATTTGGGACATCGATCTCGGGGTGCTTAGCTAGGTTGAAATCCTTCTTCGCATAGCACACGCCCTCTGTAAACATAACATATTAACGAAAAACCAATATGAGTTTGCAGATTCATAGCTGATTATCGCTTGACCGCGTTCAACAAAAAAAACAATCTCAAGTATAAACAAAGTCCACGATATAAATACATAGTTACAGTATGTAATATAGAGAGATTTTAATGAGCTTAACCGAACCTTGAAAGAGGTACTTGGAGATCTCTCTCCTGTTCTTCTCCGAAATAATCTGCAGCAAAAGCAAAAACACTAATTAGCACAGCAATGAACCATAAATCCCAAAACATTAGGCACGGAAGAAGAAACGCGAGATCACCATGACTGCTGAGCTAATTCGGTGGTGGAAGAGAGATAGGGTGATGAAGAAACTGCAGCAGCTGATGAGAGGGATTCTAAACCCTAGATATGAGGCCAAGCTTTTACGTATATTCGAATAATGTGGGCCGCAGCTAATAATAGGCCCGATGTACTTATAAACTGAGAAGCCCAAATTAAATAACAAATTTATACAGCTCCAAAAACAAAGAAGAATAAACACAATCCCATTAATTTGTCGCCATCGTTTTTGCAGCAGGTTGTAATGCTAAGGGCATCGTTGCACTACAGATTGGAAAAACGACGTTGTCGCCGTTCCTAGAATCGCCGCCCTTCTTGCTTTTGGCCCGCCTAGAAACGGAGAGAAACGACGCCGTGTGGACGCGGCGGGATTGGAGCGGAGGAAGAAGGGAATGGCGAGGGAGCGAGAGCAGGTGAATGAGGGTTCACCGGGAGGCGGAGGAGAGCGTGGCGGAGGCGTTGCCGCAATTGGGGGTATAGTGGTGTTTATGTTGTAGATAGAGATGGCGAATATATGGCATTTGTATGTGGTGTGTGTGCAAGGTTAAAGGGAATATATTCGTTGTGGAATTTGATGGATTTCTATGGATTTTAAAAGTCTTGGTGTATTGGTTCAAGACTTTTTAAAATCCATACAAATCTAGGTGTATTCGTTATTCCATTGACTTAAAATCCGAAATGACTTTCATGGATTTCATCCAAAAAATACACACGACGAAATCCGGCCAAGAACCACGAGAATTGAAATCCATGAAGTTTTAAGCGAGCGCTGAGTTCCAGCGCCCGCGGCCAAGAAGCCAGCGAGCGCTGGAACTCAGCAATCGTTGTGAGTGTCCAGTGTGCGAGCGGGCGCTGGGTTGCCGCAGTCGCTGGGCCCAGGCAGCCCAGCCCACCCACGCTTTTTAAATACAACTCTTCGGTTTTTTTTCCCTCATTCCACAGACGTCTACTCCAAAAATATACCACATAAGCATACTTCAAAAAGAAGACAAGTTTAGGGTTCTATATTAGCTTTTAGCCAGGTATTTTTTCATAAATTTTATATCTTCATATTATTTTAATTATGCAATTTTTCTATAGCATGAATCTTGTACCTTTATAAATTGTTAGCAACTGTATGCTGTGTTTCTATTGCATGTGAGTTGATTTCAGTTTTTTGTTGATGTTTTTTATTTTTTTATTTTTATTCATTGATATAGTATTGTATCTGTATTTATTTTCGGTGTCTAGTAATATTATTATGAGAGACTCTCAACTACAAGATTCCAAAAAAAGGGCAGTGTATGAAGCATGGACAAAGGAACAAAGTGATGCCTTGTTAGTAATTCTGGTTGAGTCTGCACATAGTGATGACGCGATAATAGTGGTTTATTTAGCAAAACCACAGTAGAAGAAAGGATATTGCCTGTTCTGAATGAAAGACTTAGGTGCAATAAAAATTATAATTACTACCAAAGTCGTATCAAATAGTTTAAGAGCCGTTGGAATGCTTATTCAACACTCTTGAAGTTTAACTCTGGTTTTGGCTATGACAACAACACCAAAAAATTCACGGCCTCAGATGAAGTATGGGATGCGTATATAGAGGTAAATTTGTTATCAATTGTTTTTTAAATACAATGTTATTTAAATAATATAGTTAATTAATAATTTTCTTATTTATTATTTTAGGCTCACCCAAAAGATGTATACTTACGCACTGGGAGTTTTTCGGATTTTGAAGACTTGGGGATTGCTGTTGGAAACGGTGTGGTTGTAGGAAGAAACGCAGTTGGATTGGGCAGTGCTACTGATGTTAGGACAATAGGAGTTGATGAAAGTAGAGGTCCGCACATAGAGGAGTTGAATTACGATGCTGATAATGAGGCGTTTGTAGTATTGGGTCAAGATGATCCACTGTTATCCGGTTCCAAATCACCTTTGGCATTCACTGAAGTGCCTGTGGAGTCCACTCAGAGAAGAGCTCTTGCCAAAAGAAGCAGAGGCCAGTTTGAGACAAATTCAGGCCACACTGAAAATAGTTCGCATCAGGAGTTCATGGCAGAAATTAAAAAAATCACTAGCACAATGGATCGAGTTGAAAATAAATCACCTTTTCCTACAGGCACTTCACTGAAGCAGAGGCTACTGATTTTTTTAATTTCTACCATGAACTCCTGATGCGAACTATTTTTAGTGTGGCTTGAATTTGTCTCAAACTGGCATCTGCTTCTTTTGGCGGGAGCTCTTCTCTGAGTGGACTCCACAGGCACTTCAGTGAATGCCAAAGGTGATTTGGAGCCGGATAACAGTGGATCATCTTGACCCAGTACTATAAACGCCTCATTATCAGCATCGTAATTCAACTCCTCTATGTGCGGACCTCTACTTTCATCAACTCCTATTGTCCTAGCATCAGTAGCACTGTCCAATCCAACTGCGTTTCTTCCTACAGCCACACCGTTTCCAACAGCAATCCCCAAGTCTTCAAAATCCGAAAAACTCTCAGTGCGTAAGTATGCATCTTTTGGGTGAGCCTAAAATAATAAATAAGAAAATTATTAATTAACTATATTATTTAAATAACATTGTATTTAAAAAATAATTGATAACAAATTTACCTCTATATACGCATCCCATACTTCATCTGATGCCGTGAATTTTTTGGTGTTGTTGTCATAGCCAAAACCAGAGTTAAACTTCAAGAGTGTTGAATAAGCATTCCAACGGCTCTTAAACCATTTGATACGACTTTGGTAGTGATTATAATTTTTATTGCACCTAAGTCTTTCATTCAGAACAGGCAATATCATTTCTTCTACTGTGGCTTTGCTAAATAAACCACTATTATCGCGTCATCCCCTATGTGCAGACTCAACCAGAATTACTAACAAGGCATCACTTTGTTCCTTTGTCCATGCTTCATACCAGGGGCGTAGCCAGAGGGGGCTGAAGCCCCCTCCCAAATTTTGAGGTTTTTTTTTTTAATATATATAGATATATGTTTATATTATAAAAGAAATTTGTTTTACAAAAGTTGATTACCTTGATATATTCTTTCATTTATAATTAATTTAAGGATAATTGTGTTATTTAAAACTATATAATCTATAAAAAATATTATACATTATTATCACTATTATGCTTGTCTTTTAATAGAAAATGCCTAAAATGGATGGAATGTCCAAAAAAAATTTGTTTGCTATTGTTACTATGCTTGTCTTTTATTATTATTGATTCTAGCTTGTAATTTATTGAAAATATATAATTTATGAAAATATTGTTCGTTATTATTGCTATTATGCTTGTCTATTAATAAAAAATGCCTAAAATGTACGAAATGACAAAAAAAAAAGTTTGTAATGTATTGAAATTAATTTGTAATATATTGAAACTATATAGTATATGAAAATGGTGTTCTTTATAATTACTATAATGCTCGTCTTTTAATAAAAAATGCTTTAAAAATACAGAATGTCCCAAAAAAAATTGTAATGTATTGAAACTAATTTGTTATATATTTAAATTATATAATCTATGAAAATATTATTCTTTATTATTACTATTATGCTCGTCTTTTAATAAAATAATGCCTTAAATATACGGAATATCCAAAAAAAAATTCTCGGGGGCGGTCGTGTAAGCTCAGCCCCCTCCCAAATTAATTCCTGGCTCCGCCACTGCTTCATACACTGCCCTTTTTTTGGAATCTTGTGGTTGAGAGTCTCCCATAATAATATTACTAGACACCGAAAATAAATACAGATACAGTACTATATCAATGAATAAAAATAAAAAAATAAAAAACATCAACAAAAAATTGAAATCAACTCACATGCAATAGAAACACAGCATACAGTTGCTAACAATTTATAAAGGTACAAGATTCATACTATAGAAAAATTGCATAATTAAAATAATATGAAGATATAAAATTTATGAAAAAATACCTGGCTAAAAGCTAATATAGAACCCTAAACTTGTCTTCTTTTTGAAGTATGCTTCTGTGGTATATTTTTGGAGTAGGCATCTGTGGAATGAGGGAAAAAAAACCGAAGAGCTGTATTTAAAAAGCGTGGGTGGGCTGGGTTGCCTGGGCCCAGCGACCGCGGCAACCCAGCGCCCGCTCACACCCAGCGCGCACTGGACACTCACAACGATTGCTGAGTTCCAGAGCTCGCTGGCTTCTTGGCCGCGGGCGCTGGAACTCAGCGCTCGCTTAAAACTTCATGGATTTCAATTCTCGTGGTTCTTGGCCGGATTTCATCGTGTGTATTTTTTGGATGAAATGAAAGTCATTTCGGGTTTTAAGTCAATGGAATAACGAATACACCTAGATTTGTATGGATTTTAAAAAGTCTTGAACGAATACACCCAGATTTATATGGACTTTTAAAAGTCTTGAACGAATACACCGAGATTTCTGCAGACTTTTAAAAGTCTTGAACGAATACGCCCAGACTTTTAAAATCTATAGAAATCCATCAAATTCCACAACGAATACATTCCCCTAAATAGAGGCCTTTGGCCCTCATATTGAATACACTCAATACATATTCGCTTCTCTATTCTCTCTAGTTTATAACACGTTATCAGCACAAATCTCAAATCTCTAACCCTGAGTCTCTATTATCATTTATATTGAAGGTATGCATTAGGAAAGAATCGTGTCTTTCCTGCAAGGTACTAGTAGATTTATTAAATTTGATTTTGATATTTACAATCGAATTCATTACAATTATTTTTATTCGACTGCTTCAAATTTTTAATTAAATCTACCGTTTTAAATCTGTGATTTATTTTGGGGTTAATTGCCCATAAAATACTGAACTTTCGTCCAATTCTGGTTTTGCACACAAACTTTGAACTGTAGCGTGATAATTACTAAACTTTAGATTTTATCTGATTTTGCCACTAATCCAAATTCTGGTCAAATATTAGGCTAATATGATGTGCCAATATTTGACGTGACGTATCTATTGTTAATTTCTTATTAATAAAAAAAAGAACACAAAGCAAATAACCCAAATTGTCAGTAACTTAATATATCAAATCAAATAATAGTATTTTTAAAAAAATTCTCAAGTTTAAATCAATTTTTTTCTAGTTCACTATTACACAACTGATTACTCCAATATATAAAATAGAAGTCATTCAAATAGTATAAATATATATAGTTTATAGAAAAAATTAATCTTTAGATAATGAAAATTTAATAAACTCTATTACTTAGCTAAATAATTTTTTTATATATTAATTTATTGATAATTAAAATGTTCTTTGGCTGACACACCTAAACTCGAAAATCTCCTTACTATTATTAATTAATTCAACTAAAAAATACTGATTTGATATATTAAATTATTGACAATTTGAGTTATGTGTTTTGTGTTCTTTTTTTATTGATAAGAAATTAAATAAAAAAATATTATTTTGCCAACTAATTGTCACGCAAGAATAAATACGCCACGTCAAAATTAGCACGCCATATTATATATTAGCTTGGTATTTGGCCGGAATTTGGATTAGTAGCAAAATCAGATAAAATCAAAAGCTTAGTAGTTATCACGCCATAGTTCAAAGTTCATGTGCAAAACCAGAATTAGATGAAAGTTCAGTATTTTATGGGCAATTAACCCTTTATTTTGTGATGAGTTAATTTAATCACGGCGGCTGCTTATATATATATATATATATATATATATATATATATATATATATATATATATATATCAAACATTCAATTTTTTTTTATAAACATATGGAAATTGTCGATTAGTATTATCTAATAAAATTGAAGGCAAAATAAGAGATTGCATCAACAGTGCCTTGTAATCCCTTTTCTTTAAATTTTTGCTTGAATATACGTTAGTCTATTCAGTTGTTTTATTATTTTATTTAATAAAAAAAATGATTGTATATTGTTTAAATATTCAATAATATACGTTTAGATGTTTCAATTCGTTTCCTTGCTCTGATAAGATAGTTGGTATTTTATTAAATTAAACTCAATTGCTTCATTTTATTGTTGGTTTGGTTGTCGTAATTTTTTTATGAGATAACATTCCATCAATTTATGTTTAATTGTTCTATCTTTTGTTCCAATTATATGTTGGATTTAAATAATCAATTGCTTTTGATGTTGTTCTTATTATTGCAATTAGTCAAAAAAAATTTGTTGCAATTAAAGTTAATAAAGTGAGCATTATAGTATATTAGTATATTCACAGCGACAATAAAAGTTATTGTCTTTTGAAATTTGATCTCAATTTATTATTTATTTAGTCATAATTTTTGAAAAAACAAAGTATATTATTTATAATGTTTCATAAAATACATTAATGATTGGACGGCATGTGATTCTGAATTACTCTAATTATTTCTTGTACTTGTTTTAATCCTGATTGTTTTACAAATCGAATTGCTTGTCGAATTAGTTTAAATCTTGATTACTTAGTAATCAAATTGGGTATTGTTTAACCAACGGAGATCTTGAATTGATTAACAGAATTGTAATTGTTTGTCATAACTATATTGCATTTATTTGTATTTATTGATGTTATCAATTTAATACTCACAATTTACCATGACAAATTGATATTCATTAAAATAAATCAAATCAATTTGTTTGTTTATTGTGAAATTTATTGTTATCAATTTCCATGCCAAATTCTATGATTTTTGTGCTCTTATTTCAAAATTTGTCATGTTAGAAATGATCTTGAAAAATAATTGATGTTATTTAAATAGCACAAGTAGCATTCATGAAGAATATTACATTCAAGATCTTAAATTGATGCACAAGTAATATTCCTAAAGAATATTGCATGCTTTTGAAGAGCAATTCATATTACATGCTCTCGAAAATTAGACCTTGAGCACAAGTAGTGTTCCTGAATAATATTACATTCAAGATCTTAAATTGATGCTATTAAAGTAGCACAAGTAATATTCCTGAAGAATATTACATGCTCTCGAAAATTAGACCGTGAAGGTCAAATGGCCCTAAAGGCCGAATGGTTGTACTCTGATGATGAGTAATATATGCGGAACAGAGGAATGACGTTACCAGGGGAATCACGGGGAGCAGCGAGATGGTTTTCGCCAGAGGAATCACACTCGCCAGAGGAATCACGCTCGCTAGAGGAGTCACACTCGCCAGAGGAACGGCTTACACCAGAGAAGCCGCTCTCGCCAGAGACATGGTCTTCACCAGAGGAATCCCCAGAAACGCGGGGAAATCTCCCGCGTGAAGGCGATTTTACTATTATACCCCTGATCACGCAAGACGCATGCTCCAGTGTTGATTTTACTATTTTACCCTCTACATGTAATCTATAAATAGAGGCCTACGTGCTCTTTGTAACATTACGCTATCTTTTACTATCAAGCAGCAACTCTACTCTCATGTTCTAGAATTCCGATTACTCTCTTTGTCTTCTCCGATCAAAACTAGGTATAGTCCGCGATTCCTTAATAATTTACCGATTAAATAGATACCCATCCTTTTGAGTTTCACCATACTCTTTTTCCCTTACTAAGTTTTTTCCTACGAGGTTTTCTTAGTTAAGGTTTTTAACGAGGCAACTAATGTAATATATGTGTAAATATATATGTCTTGTACTATTTTTCTCTACCGAATTTTTCCTATAAGGTTTTTGCGGAGAGGTTTTTAACAAGGCATGAACATCTATACACTAACATCATATGGAATCTTATAATATTTGTCTTGGTGATAGTGCCAATACTCAAATTATTCTTCAAAAGAAGAAGTATTTCCTTAAGTTGATATTTGCTGAGGATAATGTTAACACAATATCAGGTGCATCAAACATCATTGAAGGCTTCGAAAGAGCTTGTATCATTCTGCCAAATGATACTAAATTAGTTATTGAAAATGCCTTGTACTCTAGTAAGTTCAAAAGAAACTTACTAAGTTTCAAGAATGTCCGTAATAATGGATACCACATCGAGAGAATTGTGTGAAAGGTAGAAATGAATATCTTTGCATAAATTCTTTTGTTTCAAGCTATAAGCTGACAAAAAAAAAAAATTAGCATCACTACCTTCTGGAATGTATTATACATTCATAAAAGCAATTGAGACAAACCATGTCATGAACGCGAAGTTCAATGATACAAAAGCTTTAAGCTTTGCCATGATAGGTTTGGACATCTTGGAGCAACTATGATGCTCTGAATAATCAATAATTCATATGGGCACAACATAAGAATCAAAAGGTTCTTTCTACAAATGAATTCCCATGTGATGCTTGTGTGCAAGGCAAGTTAGTCATTAGACTTTTATATACGAAGGTTAATACCGAATCTCCATCTTTCTTAGAAAGAATTCAAGAAGACATTTGTGGACCTTTTCGATACTTTATAGTATTGGTATTGATTGATGTTTTTTTATAGATGGTCACATGTATGCTTGCTTTCTACTAGAAATGCAACATTTGCTAGACTACTTGCTCAAATCATAAAATTAAGAGCTCAATTCATAGACAATTCAATTAAAAGAATTCGTCTTGATAATGCTAGTGAGTTTATATCTCAAGCATTTGAAAACTATATTGTATGGCTATTGGAATTGAGATTGAATATCCAGTCGCTCAGGTCCATACTCAAAATGGTTTAGCGGAATCGTTTATTAAACATCTTCAAATTATTGCTAGACCATTACTTATGAAATCAAAACTCCCAACTACTGCTTGGGGTCATGCCATATTACATGCTGCAACAGTAGTTCGACTAAGGCCATTAGCCAATCATGAATACTCTCCAATGTAAATTATCTTTGGCCGAGAACCTGATGTTTCTCACTTACGAACTTTTGGTTGTGCGGTTTAAGTCCCAATTGCACCCCCCCCCACAACGAACAAAAATAGGTCCCCAACAAAGACTTGGGATATATGTTGAATTTGATTCACCCTCGATTATAAGGTATATAGAACCTTTAATACGTTATTTATTTACTGCATGTTTTGCAGATTGTCATTTTGACGAAATAATATTTCCAACATTAGGAGGAACAAATCTACATTCAGAAAAACACAAAGAACTCTCTTGGAATGAGAAAAACTTATCACATTTTGATTCTAGAACAAATCAATGTGAACAAGAAATTAAAAAGATCATTCATTTGCAAAAGATTGCAAATCAAATTCCTGATGCTTTAGTAGATACAAGAAAAGTGACACAATCTCACATACATGCTGCAAATACTCCAACTAAAATTGATGTCTCTGAAGGACATATAGCTTTGGCAGCAAATGAGTCTAAAATTCGTCAAAAACATGGTCGACCAATTGGTTCCAAAGATTTTATGCCTAGAAAAATAAAGGGGCAAGATGAAAACCAAACAATGACGAAAATGACTAATCAACCAATGAAAGCGTTGTAATTCCTAAAGAATTACAAGTATCTGAAAATCATGAGATCTCAATAAATTATTTACATAAGATACTAGAGAGAGAAAATATCATTGTTGATGATATATTTGCCTTTCATATAGCTCTTCATGTTTTAAATGAGGATCCTTAACTAAAATATGTTGCAGAATGCAAACAGAGACTTGATTGGCCAAAGTGAAAAAAAGCTATAGAAAGGAAATTAAATTTCTGTGATAACCGAAAAGTATTTGGATATATAGCCTTAACTTTGGAATCTAAAATCCATGTTGAATACAGGTAGATCTTTGTTAGAAAGAGAACCGAGAAAAATGAAGTTACGAGATATAGAGCAAAACTCGTAGCACAAGGTTTTTCTAACAAAAACCAGGAATTGATTATGAGAAAAAACATACTCTCCACTAATGAATGCTATTACTTTCAGATTTTTGATTAGTCTGGCTGTGTCACAAAGGCTTGATATGCGCATTATGGATGTAGTAACTGCTTATCTATATGGGTCATTAGATAATGACATATATATGAAAATTCCTGAAGGATTGCAGTCAAAGCCCAAAAGCATGTATTCAATTAAACTGCAAAAATTATTGTATGGGTTGAAACAGTCTAGTCGTATGTGGTACAATAGACTGAGCGAGTATGTTTGAAAGATGATACAATAATAAAGATATCTGCCCTTGTGTTTTCATTAAGAAAACCGAAAGTGGATTTGCAATCATAGCAGTTTATGTTGACGATTTAAATTTAATTGGAACTCTTGAAGAGCTCAATAAAACTGATGAATCTTTGAAGAAAGAATTGGGATGAAAGATTTGGGAAAGACAAAGTTTTGTCTTGGTTTGCAAATGGAACGTATCCGTGGGGGAACGTTTATCCATCAATCCACATATACATAAAAAATGTTAAAACGCTTTTACATGGATAATGTACATTCATTAGCATCACAAATGGTCGTTAGATCTATTGATACTAAGAAATATCCATTTCGACCAATTGAAGAGGGTGAAACAATTTTTGGTCCAGAAGTACCATATCTAAGTGCAATTGGAGCGTTGACTTGTCTGACTAATAATACTATACCAGATATAGCTTTTTCTGTCAATCTTCTAGCAAGATTTAGCACTGCACTCACTTTGAGACATTGGAATGGTGTTAAGCACATTCTACGTTATCTAAAGGATACCATTGACCTTGAATTATATTATCAAGAAAAATCTGATAATAATCTAGTGGGGTACTCGGATGCAGGATTTTTATCCGATCCACATGAAGCTAAGTCACAAACTAGATATGTTTTCACATGTGGTGAAACTGTTATATCATGGAAGTCTGTGAAGCAAACCTTGACTGCAACATCCTCAAATCATTCTGAAATCATTGCAATCGACGAAACAAGTCGAGAACGTGTATGGTTGAGAAATGTGACGAGTCATATCCAAGAGTCATGTGGATTAGCTTCATCGAAGGCCAAACCAACTATTTTATATGAAGACAAAGCTGCTTACATCGCGCAACCCAAGTAAGGATACATCAAAGGCGATAGGACGAAACATATTTATCTCAAACTCTTCTACACACACAACCTTCAAAAGGATGACGATATCGACGTTCAACAAATTCGCTCAAGTGATAATTTGACGGACTTATTCACCAAGACATTACCAACATAGACATTCAGAAAGTTGGTACACGAGATCGGCATGCGTCGGCTCAAAGATCTTCAATGATATCAAGTTCAGGGGAAGCAATTGTACTCTTTTTCCTTCGACTAGGTTTTGTCCCATTGGTTTTCCTAGCAAGGTTTTAATGAGGCAACATTTTTGTTTTAGGGATTGGTCAATCAAGGGAAAGTGTTGTAAAATATCTTCTAGATATATCTTATGTGTGTTGACCAAGAAATCTCCCTAAAACCCTAGCTTCCTACTTGTATAAATAGAGGTTTTTGGCCCTCATATTGAATACGTTCAATACATATTCTCTTCTCTATTCTCTCATTTCTCTCTAGTTTACAACATAAAATGAGTATTAGTAAAGTTTACTATTAATATTTATTATAACTATGCTTGTGAACAATTATTAATTTTCATTAATCTGAACGAACATTTCGCACCATAATTATAAGTCTGCTTTACAAAAATTATAACTATATTTAATATTTTGACTTTTGATTAGTATTTATTATTATTATTATTATTATTATTATTATTATTATTATTATTATTATTATGGTTTCCAGACCTCAATAATTAAAATTTCAAATTTAAAGCTGACATGGAGGCCAGAAGGACCCAAGTATTAGAAGGATGCAATAATCTTCAAGGCCAATTTTTTCTTGAAAAAAATACTAATTGATTTTAATAGAGGCGTATTGGAGACTTGGAGTACATACATTTTATAGGTATATGAGGATTTGCTCATGAATGCAGTTTGGAATTGCAAATATATAAATCGAATTAGCAATGTTTTCTCTACTATTTTGATTGAATTGTGCCTAATGGAACCAGACCCCATTAATAAAATACTAGCGCGAGTAGAAATGGGCGAGAATACTATCTGAAAAAGAAAAAGAAAAAAACAGAACTCCACATATAATTATAATAATCAAAGTACCAAATATATTTGTGCTACCCAATAATTCATAAATGCCAATGATTTTTTCAAGGGAAAAAGTGCAGATTGCCCCCGAAGTAGTAGCCCCTATAGCGTATAACTCCTCTTACTCACTGTATGTGCAACTAAACCCCTGAACTCCGAGAAAATGGTGCAAATTCCCCCATCTGACCTAACGCCGTTAAGTGTCCGTTAACGTTTGGGTTTAATTGCACCCTCTACTTCAGGGGTGGATCTGCACCTTAATTTTTTTTTTTTTTTAATTTCAGCAACCCACCTCCGGCTTCAACTTAACCGCCCGCGTACTCATCAATTCTGACTTGCACCTTGTCAGCTTGCACGCGCTCAATCTCTTGGTTGTCGACTGCCCACCGCTTACATGCAGCAACACCACCAGCTTCTTCACCGCCCCGCACAACAGCATCTCCTCCAACACCTTAACCTTTTAGGCTTATCTGATGATATTAATTGTGTATATATTTATCTATATAATATATATTTAAATTTTATTTATTTATTTTTGAATAATTATTAAAACTCTAGATAATAATTATGATTTTATTTTTGATTAATTTAATATTTGTAAATTTATTTTAAAAGAGAAAAAAGAATGGATCCGGGTCAGGACTCGAGACCCTGTTGGATCTGGACATTTATCTTGTTTTTTGGGACCTAATGGATTTGGACCGGATCCTGACCTAAGTAAAAAAATACGGATATGGATTTGGACCAAGTAGGATTCGATCCAGGTCCACATCTGGAGTTGGTGATGCTGCTGCATGTCGGCGGTAAGCAGTCGACGATCAAGAGATTGAGCGAGTGCGAGCTGACAAAGTGTAAGTTGGAGCCGATGAGTACAGGGGACGGTTAAATTGATGCCGGAGGTGGGTTGCTAAAATTAAAAAAAAAAAAAATTAAGATGCGGATCCACCCCTGAAGTAGAGGGTGCAATTAAACCTAAATGTTAACGAACACTTAATGACATTAGGTCAGAGGGGGGAATTTGCACTATTTTCTCGGAGTTCAGGGGTTTAATTGCACACACAGTGAGTAAGAGGGATTATACGCTATAGGAGCTACTACTTCGGGGGCCAGTCTGCACATTTTCCCTTTTTTCAATAAAACATAACCTAAAGACATTTTCTAGAAAGCGTGATATGACCAATCTGGTTACATTTAAAAGTCGCATCATTTTTCCTCAATTAACAAGCTACAGGAATTCTAGTATACAATTTGGTGGACGTCGTTGACGCGAGCCACGTATGGATAAACTTTTAGAAGCAATGTGCAACGATCTATAAAATTTATTACAAAAGAGAAGCTATTGTTGCTCGATTTGTATCCATACAAATTAGTAGCACACTAGAGATCAAAATAGCACTATGATGATTGCTGAGTAAATAGATAGCGCAATAGTGGTGCCACCACTCCAACACTCAGACTGTTTCCCAGCAACGCGTAACTGCACATAACCATCTCTAGTTAAGAACATGCACATAACCAACAAACAAACCAATAACACAAAAACCAACATATATGATATCCAAAAAATAGATCATATATACTCTCATGCAAAGTTCCAGAGGCCAACTGCCCTAGGATGAAATTATTCACTATATATTATTTTAAAATTCCTAAGCAGTTGGAGAGGCAACACCTGATTTAAGTCACTTCTATATGTCCATAATTCTTTCATTAGGTTCCACATGAGTGAGAAATAGCCTCCTCAAAGATGCCTGCTTTTGCATATTATGTCAAGCAACAATACAAGAAATGTAAGGCGCACCGTTGACGAAGGCTAACATGTTGTGGAAATTGGAACTCCTTCGGAAAAGAGTGGAAATTGGCGACCTGACAGTGACATTGATGAGAAAACACTTGAGAGAACAAAATTGAACAAGTAATAATACAAAAGGAGCTGAAAAACAAACTGATGTATGAGAGTGAAAAATGTGCACCTCCCTGGGCGTAAAGTATCTAAGTTGAAGCTCCTGCAACGAAGGCAATTCAATTTTCTTCTTTCCCTGCATAATATGATAAGTGATATGATTGCTTTAATATTGAAGAAAGAAAATTAATGTCTTTGGCAATATCAGAATCAGGAACACTCAAAAAACAGTGCACAAGTGAGAACTCTTCATGATGAGGAACGTGATCATACCTGCAGAAGTTTTCACAAGGTCAACAAAAGAGTTTTCATCCTCGATTATTTCGCAAGACATAAACATGGATAACCAAGCATCAACATATTTCACTCTTACACATGGAAAATTTAATAGTACAAACTTATGTCGGCATGCATGCATAGGGAAAATTCAAATGAAATCATCATGGATATGCAGTGCAAAAGAATTTGGATTCCATATTCAGATTAATATTCATCTCCAGAAAGTTAATAGTAAGTAAAGGAACATATCAATAATTGACACTCATGGAATATCAGGAATATATAAAGAACAATTCAAAGGCTCTCAGGACCTAAGGTAGGAACTGCTGATATTGTATGTGCTTATATCTAAATAGATATATTGCAATAAAAATTGGTGTGTACCTGTAGCTGACTTGCGGGACAGGTAGCCAAAACGGAACCAGTCCCCTTCACGTATCGAAAGTAACTTTTGGTGAAGCAACAACAACGTCTTGATTCGGGGAAAACAATATCTAAATCAATCATTGAACCAATTTAATGGTATAAGAGTTACAGAAACAGAAACAGAAATAAATGTGAACAAAATGGTAAAGAAGTAGACCAATTTAGTGGTATAAGAGTTACAAAAACAAAAGTAAATGTGAACAAAATGGTAAAGAAGTATCAAGGCTGGAAAAGGTGAGCATACCCATGGCACTCCCCCATCTTTCTATCTGGCTAGATGGAACTAAAAACAGTTTTGAAGGGTCAGCAGCAAGTTCACTTTCTTCTTCAGTATCCTCAGATATTTTAGTTAAGCTCGATTCTAAAATAACTTCACTTGATTCCAAAAAATCACATATAGGTAGAGTAGTTTCAAGTAATTTATTCCAATATGTATGTGATTCAGCATCTTCACTTGTCACCATGCTTTCCTCATACCCAAGTATAGGGCGTGGGCACCAAAGAAGCGCATTATTGAACTGTGCCTTCTGGAAATATATAGGTTTCCGCTTTGCCTGTAGTTCACAATGGATTAGAAACATATATCAAACAACCAATAAGAGTAAAGAAAGCCGAATAAATATATAGAGTACTTTCTCTATTCAAGCTGCAGATTCTATGTATAACTGCGTTAAGATTCCATATCACGTGCTAGGTACAAACTTTACAGGCAGATGCATAATGAAGAGATGGAGAGAATGCATGTGAATGCACTGGATATACAAAAGTAAATGGACAAACATAAATTATGTGGGTGTATATACTGGGGAGTGGGGATAGAGAGAGAGAGAGAGGTGGACCAGGCAAAAATAGCGAGGCCGAGAATACGGCACACCAAATTGCAAAGGACTTAGAATGAATTCTTGTGTGTCAAAATGATTTTCTCTCAACATGGTGATCATCTTTTCATGTGTATCAGATGTCTGCAAAAGGAAATAGAAACAAGATACAAAATGAATAGAGAGAAAGTATATATGAATGACTTGTTAAACAAAAATAATAGTAAGATCATGGGTTTTAATAAAAAACTTATACAATATGTCTCCTCGAAAAAGAAACAAAAAGGCATAGGAAAATAAAAAGAAAAACCTACATCCACATACAACTCCAAACCAAAACAAATTTCTTGAAAAAATTGCAACTAAGAAGTTGTCATTTTATAAGAAAGGTGGTTCAACAAATTCAATACTAAAATATTTTTTACTTAATGAAAGACATACATAAACCACAAACCTCAAATCCAACAACATTCTCCACAAATAGCATCACTGGGGGTCGTGAACATTGTGGTATTAGTTCAAGAATCTTCAAAAATGAAGAAGCTCTAGCGTCATTTGAACCCTTCTGGAGACCTTAATAAACAATATTTTAAGAAGCTATAACAACACTGTCAACACAAGTAGATATGCTCATACAATCTGCATAGCACAGAAAAATTTAATGAACGAGAAATCAACCACCTTGTCGTGTGTAAGGTTGGCAAGGAGGAGACAAAAGCCATGCATCAGCCCCATATCTGTCGAGGTTAACAGCACTCAAGGTCTGAATATTTCCCTACAAGCACACCAAAATAAACGTCCAACACCACAAGCGAATATTAGCATGAATTAATATCAAATTCACACACACACACACACACACACCAACCTAAATCATCTAATGCAAAAACATCTCTAACTAATTATCATACTGAAAATACAAAACTAGCAAACTAAATGAATCACTACATGCATGAATAGCATATATAAACTCACATTTCAGCTAATCTTAAGATGCTACCTGATACGGACGGTGGCCGAAATTGTGCTCGTAAACATCATTTGCAACGTCATTGATGTCAAATGCTTCGATTACCACAGCATCTACGCCCGCCTCCATCAATGAATATCGCTACCACAATCGAAATCAAAATTAAGCACAAAAGGAGTTCCAATTAAACATGACAATAAACAAGCATACCAATCCACCTATGCCACTGTAGAATTCGAGTACGCGCCATGGCTTCTCTGTCTCTCTATTTAAACCCTCCATTTCTGTTGGCAGGGGTTTTGGGCGTTGAGCGCTATTGTGCGATTCCTGCAGTTGGTGAAGTTTGAACCAAATTTGTGAATTTCTTTTTTCTTTGTTCTTTTTTATAAGTTGTGAATTTTGAATTTTCTTTGAAGTAGAAATGTGAAATGCGTAGTTATGGGCCGGTTCAATTGCTTCTTTGGCCTTCGACAATAATATCACTTATTTATGGGCTAAAATGATCCAAATAGTAATGTTTTTAAGAGTAAGTTCTCAATTGATGGACTAACTTTTGAGCTATTTTAACAGGACTTTTAAAATATCATAATAATATTACCGTTTTTGCATTGTTCTAAAATATATATCTTCCAAAAAAAATTCACTCGAGAGTTGACTTAGCATATCTCTTGAGAGTCAACGACCATTGAGAGAAAGAGACACGAGGCAGGTAAAGCTTGACCATTGAGGATGAAGAAGGTAAAAAAAGTATATATATTTTTTTTATTATTGCTATTTCGATGAACCATAATATCTACAGCTTGCAATATTTCTGCAACCCATTTAATATAGCAGCACACACTTTACATGACGTGTTACTAGAAGGCGTGCACCTAAAATAGAGGTAATCTAACTGAATCACTTAAAATTTTCATGTAATTCAAGAAGACACAAATAACAGAAGTCCTACGCTCATGATCTAACAAATAGACTACATAAAGCAAGACTTACCCTGAATGAAGGTTGGAAGTCAGCCGGAGCTCCACCTTTTTCCCCACCAAATTCACCAGGTGGTCCTCTTGGTCCACCACGGTATCTATCCTGATCACCAAAGGGTCTGTCACCATCAAATATTGGAGGTCCACTGTGCCATTACATCGGAAAGAATACATCATTAACAGGCCAAAATAACATTTTGAGTCTTGAAACAAGTGACAAAGGCAAATGACACAAAGGAGTTTTGTAATCTGTTCAAAATCAACAGATATGTTTTCAAAGTACAACTTGAGACCTAAAATACAACTGGGTAGGATCTTAGTTAGAAGTTGACAAAATTAATAAGCTTATAAGTTATAACATCAATTCAAAATGAAAAATTACTCAACCAGACATTGTAGTTTGTCAGTTGACAGAATTGGAATTTAGCTTTTATTACAGGGGCAAGTTTTTTATAATTATATTAAATTTATTTCATATCTGATCCTTCAAATTACAGCTTAGCTTTAACTACCTTATCATTGGTTCACTAAAATAGGATACATCATCATCTTATAAGCCCCAACACACCCTATATATTGCGGGAGAGCTTCTTAAAAATAAGCTTCACCAAGCACACTCAACAAAATGGAAACCTAATATGTCATCCTATCAAGAATGACATAAATGGCCATTTTAATATACTAAACTTCTTTTAGCAGTGACACGAGATTTCACACCTTAAGCAAGAACAATGACCAGTTACATTACACGTGAAATCCAAATACAACAACTAAACCAAAAAAAAAAGAATAAAACCACACATATACTATCATCCCTAAAAACAGACATAATTAACAAGCCAAATAGTGTTCCATTTCACATACTAGTGTTCCATATTACCAGCGGATTTCGTAAAACATAAATTTCTGAGAGTTAAAAGTGAAGAGTGTTTATTACCGAGGGCAATCGCCAGGGGGGGCATCCATGGGTCGGCCGAGGGGCTTGAGTGTGGCGGTGACGATCTCTGATGGAAGGTTGAGGTATGAGTGAGGTTGATGAGATGGATTGTAAGCCCAAAGATATTTATATGCGTATATGAGGGCCGCGGCTAATAATAGGTCCCATAAATTTCGGCCTATTATAAACTAAAAAGCCCAAATATATTTGACTATATTTCAATTCTTGACTAAAGCATTTATCATTTCCTGTAAGAACATTAGAAGAAGAAAGCTTCAATAGCAATGTCGAGTGTTTACCTGAGAAGAGGAAGAGCAGGGGTCGGAGTTGGCGCAGTGTCGGTGAACTGGAGAGGAGCGGCGGTGGCTGGAAGAGCAGCGACAGTGGACTGGATGGTCGGCGTCACCGCGTCGTCGAGCATCAGGACCACGGCACGGATTCTGGGTGGGGGAGGGGGAGCGGCTTACCGGAGGTGGACTGGAGACGAACGGCGTCAGCGGTGGTGGACTGGACGAGATGAGCGGCGCCAGGCAGAAATCTCAATAGCTTTAGGAATTAGGATACGTTGAATGACATTAGATTTAAGATTGAATAGAAATCAAAACTAAAAATAAGTATATATTTACATATCTCCGGGTCAACGGGTCGGATCCAGATCTTAAATCTATTACTCGAAATCTAGATCCGACAATTTAAAGAGTCCGATCCAGATTCGTCGAATCCAATTTTTATAAAGTTTAAGTCCGAAAAAAAAGATTTGAATCCACATATTTGAACCGAGTCCCGAATCCATTGTTATCCCTATTTCAGAACATACGATAGTTTGATCGACAATCCTTCTTTCTTGAGTATTGACGACCATATTTAAAAGACAAATAGTTGGCTGTAGGAAAATTCCAACCAAGATATGCAGCTAGGGATGGCAATTTACCAGCGGGTAATGGATACACGCGAAAACCCGAGCCTATTAGGGTGGGTTTGAGAGGCATTTGATATCTACGGATAGTTTCGTGGTTGCAATTCACTATCCATTTAGTTCGTGAGTATGGGTTTGGATACTTATTATCCATACCCGCAAAATTCGTTTACCCGCGAAAAGTATCCGCGAAAATATCCGTTAATTACCCGTGAAATACTCGTCAATTACCCGTTAAATTTGTTATAAATTTATAATTAAATTTTATTTCGTGGGTATCCAATAGATAGTGGGTGGTGGATATCCGACGGATAGTGGGTGACAGCCTGACAGGTATTCGACGGATAGCGGGTGGTGGATACTCGATGGATAGCGGGTATTCGCCGATGGCGGGTTTGGATACCATTTGATATCCATGGATAGTTTCGTGGTTAAAAATCACTATCCATTTAGTTCATGGGTATGAGTCACTATCCATACCCGTCGTATCCGATTGCCATCCCTAGATGTAGCCAATTCTCCAGCAGCTATTCATTTAAAACAACAAAATAAATAGCCAACAAAATCAACACAACAATGTAAACGAAAATCATACCACATTGGATGGAAAAATTAAACATAGCATCTTAAAAAAGATAATTGTTCAATATTCAATCTAAAATCAAAACGAGAGCAAAAATAAACATCTAAGATATATGTCTCAATATATGAAGCTCCTTGAAAAAAAAAAAGGGATTAATAGCCGAAAAATACACGAACTTTCATCGAATTTGCATATTGCACATTACTTTCAAAAATAGCTCCAGAATACACCACCTTTTAATTTAATTGCAAATTGCACATTACTTTCAAAAATAGCTCCAGAATACACCACCTTTTAATTTAATTGCAAATTGCACACGGTGAAAATTCTGACAGCTCTTAAGTTTGACCGACGATGACGTGGATAGTATTTAACATTACATGGCATTACTCGTGGCTTTTTTTACATGCTGGCAAGCCACGTGGGCAAAACGACGTCGTTTTGTCCAAAAATTAAATTATCTTCCTAATATATATATATATATATATATATATATATATATGAAAAACAGATGGCTCCCTTTCTGCTCTCTCTCTATACAGATGGCCCGCTGGGAGGCGCCACCTCCTTCTTCCTCACCGGCGTTGCTGGCTTTCCAAGAACCACCTTGTTGCTTCTCCCTTCTCTCGCCTCTCATCCTCCCTCTGTAACACACGCACAAATCAAACACTACAGCCGCACACACCCTAGATCCCTGAATCCACCACCTCTTTCCCTTGATTTCCGGTGACAGCTCTGCAACCTCCACCCTTCCAGATCTGGAGCCGCCACCTGCTTCTCTGGCGAGGAACACCTCTCCGACATCAACCCCTTCCAGATCTGAACGCCTCCCCTTTTCACCTCCACTCAACCGCCACCTCCACCATCCATTCCTCATCGGCACCGGTGGTGGTGGTGGTTGGGAATGAGAAAACGAGGGCACCACCACCACCTTCGCCACCAATACCCTAGATCTCCAAATTGTGGCCTCCTGCCCGTCGATTCCCGACGACCGCACATCCGGAAGGCAGCCGCCGCCGAGCCCAGCCCAAAGCCCCCTTCCTTGATTTGAAGAGCTTTTAGTTGGGGTCCAAGAAAGAGAGAAAAATATGTGGAGAAATCAAAAGTTTAGTGGACTCCGTTTTTCAGTTTTAGGTTAAATAAATGTCTGTTATAGTGGATTTGATCAAAATTTTGATGGATTGGTGGGTTGTGGGACATGGAGTGGGACACAATTTGTGGTACACTGAATCTCATCCGACTATATTATGGCTAACACTTTTTTTTTTTTTTTTTTGATCGGGCAAAGTCATGTTAGATGTTAGTAGTTAGTTCTCCATCCACTCCAAGAACCACCTTATCTCTCCATTCACCAAATCCACCTTATATCTCCAATCTCCAATTCGCTCCCAAGAGGGATCGAACCCGGGTCACTTCACTTAAGTGAGGACCTGGTGGCCAGTGGGCTAAGCCCCTGGTTGGCTAACACTTGATTTATGTTAGAATAAGAATCGGGTCGGCAGACTTTGTAAATTCTAATCGAATCGCAATCCACCATTTCAACTTAAGCTTCCCTTCTCCTCCCATGGCGGCGGCGACCAACCTAGATCAAGTCAACCCAGCCGCCACAGCCGCAGCACCACCCGTCTTCATCTCCACCGCCACCCTACAGTCCCTCATCACCCACAAATCCCTCATCGGCCACCTCGAATCCACCCTCCCGCCGCTCTCCGCCGCCATCCACTCCCCCCTCCGCCACGCCCACCAAATCACCCCCAATTCATCCTTCCTCCTCATGCCGTCCTGGTCCACCTCGCCACTCCTCCCTTACATCGGCACCAAGCTCGTCACCCACAATTCCAGCAACTCCGCCCTAAACCTACCCGGAGTCCACGCAATTTTCGTGCTCTTCAATTCCCTCACCGGCCAGCCACTCGCATCGATGGACGCCACCGCCCTCACCCTCTACCGCACCGCCTGCGTCTCCGCTCTCGCGTCGTCGTATCTATCGAGAGAAGACGCCGAGATTCTCGTCATGGTTGGCGCCGGATCGCTGGCTCCGCACTTAATCAAGGCTCATTTGGCCGTCCGATCCAAATTAAAGAGGGTCATAGTGTGGAATCGAACGGTTGAAAAGGCGAGAAATCTGGTCGATCGATTGAAGGAAGAGAGTGGTTTCGAAGGGGTGTGCTTTGAGGCTGATGAGTGCTTAACGGCGGCGGTGAGGATGGGCGATGTGATAAGCTGCGCGACGAATTCGGAAGTGGCGTTGGTGAAGGGGGCGGAGCTGAAGGCGGGGGCGCATCTGGATCTGGTGGGGTCGTTCACACCGCGGATGAAGGAGTGCGATGACGAGGCGATGAGGAGGGGGCGAGTGTTCGTGGATAATGAGATGGCGGCGGTGGAGGCCGGGGAATTGGTGGGGGCGTTGGAGAGGGGGGTGGTTATTGTGGGGGGATTGGTGGAGTTGATCAAGCGAGACATAGTTGGGCGGAGGAGTGAGGATGAGATTACTGTGTTTAAATCGGTTGGCTCCGCTATTGTGGATTTGTTGAGCGCGCAGATGGTTTATCAGAGTTATGTCCATACTGTCTCACCTTCCATATCCATTGTGTAAAGTGTTCTACATGTAATTCAATAACTTCGAATTTCGAATCAAATATCATGATTTTAAGTTCGTGTCTCATAATTAATTGAATCAAAAAAAGTAGGAGTATGTATTTATATTCTAATTACTTATAAAATACTCCCCCGTCCCAATAATCTTGTTTCACTTTTCTTTTTGGTTTGTTCCAATAATCTTGTCTCATTTCTTTTAAATATAAAAAATTCGAAACGATTATTCAATCCAATCAAATCAAATTTATTTGAGACATATACATGCCTTGGTATAAGTTGGGCCAAATAAGAAAGGGCTAAAGGCCGCTAAATCCTATAATTATTTTGGTTTTCGCGTTTTGCATCGTTTTCAGAAAATCTGTCTCAATATATTATAACTAATCCTATTGTCGCGATTTGCATCATACGAAGTTTTCCGACAAAATTGAAGCTGACTTGGCAGCCGGACTAATCTACGTGGCATAGAATTCCGATAGGCAACGCGGCGTCGTTTTGCCTCACGTTTATTTCATTTTATTACTATCAAAACGTCGTCGTTTTTGGTCTTTTCAGAATTTACATCCCTAATCTTATAACTAGGGTTCCGTTGGATTGAACCTCACCATCAACGGAGCTTTCTCAAAAGAAGAGGAGGACGTCGGCGTGCATCCGACGGACCTCAGAAACAGCAAGCATCGCCGGATTTGAGAGGAAGGCAACGACGGGTTCCCTTCCCCTCTTCTCCAATTGATTGTGAGAGAGAGGCGACTTGAGACAGAGAGGGAGAAGAAGCCACAACGGTGGCGGCGGCGACCCCTAAATTGGAAGAATTAGGGCTTGCCCCTCTGCCTTGAGCGTGGGTATTAGGAGAGGTCGTTGGGCAAGGATGTGGCGCCGACATTCGTTGGAGAAGAAGACACAACGGTGGCATCGGCAACCCCCTAAATTGGAAGAATTAGGGCTTGCCCCTTTGCCTTGAGCCGTTGAGCCTGGGTATTCGGAGAGGTTGTTGGGCAAGGTTGGGCAAGGATGTGGTGCCGACAGCAGTCGACGACCGCCGGATTCAAGAGGCGGGCGCAAGCAGCGGAACTCGCGAGAAAGAGGGAAGTGGGTCGTGCGTATTTGAGAAATTAACAGTGTGAGTTGAGACTCAACAGGGGATTTGAAATTGAGAAAAGAGATTGATGGGTGGCAGTACAACCTCGCCGACCCTCAGCAGCGGCGCCGCTGCCAGAATTTCAAGGGAGGTGGCGGAGCTTCTAAAATTTTACCGTCGTTTTGTGCAATGCAAAACGACGTCGTTTCACTACACGTCATTAAAAAAAATAATAATAATAACAGGTAGTTGCCATGTAGATGATAATCAACCTTGTCAGCAAATAAAATGCCACATAGATTAAGTTATGTTGTCGGAAAACTTCGCCGGATGCAAATCGCGATTGGAGGATTAGTTGTGATATACTGAGGCAGATTTTCTGAAAACGATGCAAAACGCGAAAACCAAAATAGTTATAGGATTTATAGGCCATTAACACAATAAGAAAAAATATATGTATATATAAAAGGTTAATTGCCTATAAATACACGAGTTATATCCAAATTTTGATTTTTAATAAATTTTCTATTTTTTGAAATTTGACGTGATTCGAAAGTTTGTTGACCAATGGTCCAATACCTTGATTATCTGAATTTCCATGGACAATCCGAATGTAACGTTGGAAAATCTTGACGTTAATTTTTAATGGTACTTATACTGACGTTAGCTTTTAATAGTATTTATATTGTTGGTTTTTTGTCACGGGAAATGATCGAAAAAAAGAAAAAAATATAGAGTTTCATGACATCAACTTTCATGCTATTTTTTTTTTTTACCATTTTTTATTATCAAAATCCGACAATACAAGTATCATTAGAAAGATAATGTCAAGAGTTTTTCAACAATATCTCAGATTGCCCATCGAAATTCAAAGAATCAAGTTATTAGTCGACGAACTTTCGACTCTGATCAAATTCTAAAAAAATAAAAATTTATATATATTTTGACAAAAAAAAATGTGGCAAAAAAATCAAAATTTGTGTCTAGTTCATATATTTACAGGTAGTTTTTTTTTTAAATTGTTACAACCAAAGAAAGGAAAAAACCCACTCACACTCTAGCTCCTAGGGTGACTCGAACCCCCGACCTATTGGTTGGAGGGGAAGCGTCTTACCAACAGACTGCGCTTCATCGTCGTATATTTACAGGTAGTTAATCCTATATAAAAAGACATTTTATCAAACATATTAGCATTTGCCCATTTGTAGAAATACATATATAGACACATAATGCAAGCATGAATGGATATGTTGAAATTTCTACCAAATGCAAGCATGCCGCTACAAATTAGTGTTTGAAGTAAAACTGAGAAGAGCTAATTCTTCCCAAAAACAAAGACACACATATTTGTATTTTTCACATGAGCGATTAACTTCAAAGTTAGGACCTACGAAGGGTCTTGCGTGCTTCCTCCATGAGCCACTATTCAACAAAGACCTGAACATGAAAGGGAAGTTGTTCACCTTGTTATTCCACTTCTTCATCTACTAATATACTATGTCTTTATATTATCTTTGTTCCATAGAAATAAAGTAAATCTGCATTGTAGTTATGATAAATAAAAAACAAAATACTCATATAACACCATATTCTAAATGCTTAAGCAGTAACAGTTTCACTACATAGTCACACTGTCTAATGAAAAGCCTAATTACAT
Organism: Salvia miltiorrhiza; assembly: GCF_028751815.1. NCBI lineage: Eukaryota > Viridiplantae > Streptophyta > Magnoliopsida > Lamiales > Lamiaceae > Salvia > Salvia miltiorrhiza. Next base: position 21,810,795 of record NC_080393.1, on the reverse strand, counting down.
CTCTCTCTCTCTCTCCACTCTGCCAGAGAAAGAACAAGAAAACCAGCATAGCCTAACAACCAAGTTTCTCTTCTGTTTCAACCACAAGTTTGCAGGATTCATCATCAACACTTTCTGTTGCAGCAGACTTATCTGCTTCAATTGAATCATTGGCATTACTATATCTATCATCATCTTTATCAATCATCTTCATCCCTTCATCTTCAATTTGTAATCTCCCTTCCACGCAACATCTCTCTCTAGTTTCTACTGCTTCAAATCCACCACTAACCTCAGACCTATCTCCTTCACCATTCTCCCCTGTTGAATGTGTATAGCTCTCTCTCTCATTTTCAGACTCATTCTCAACAACCTCCTCCTCGCCAGTGTCATCTACTCGCCCTCCCCGCCTTTCTAGCAACAGCAACCTCCTCCTCAGATCCCCCAACTCCCCCTCCATCAAGAACAGCCTCTCCTTGAGATTCAAGTTCTCCTCCTCAAGTTGTGCTATGTGACTATCCTGATCATCCACCCGATTTTCCAATGCATTGTGATGCGTCATAGCATTGCCACTGTTTGGATCATAGATCATCTCAAACCTACTCAAATCATGGTCCAGCCTCCTCTCCACCTCGACATGCTCCTCAACATCGCTCTCACTTGACTCGCCCTCATCTTCCTCCTCGTCTTCTTGCCCGAGAGATCTCAGCCTTATCAGCCCCTTCATCGACCCATAACCATCCACCCCCCACTCTTCCTTGGCCATGTTCCCCAAAACTTCAGTAGAAGGGGACAAGATTGGCGTCGGCAACACAGACGGGGTCACTGGGAATGGAGAAACCACCGATGTTATCCCACCACTTTTCTTCGCTCTAATCAGAAAGGATGTGGTGTTCCTAGGTGCAAATGGGGCAGACCTACCACCATTACCACCCATATTCGTACTCATGTTCTTGTTGAACTTCTTTTTTGGGAAAGTTTTCCTCGCCCTCACCCGATTCTGATGTTGCAGTTCATTCAATGTCGGAGGGTTATAGTTCCTAAAATTCAAATTCCCACCACCAATTCCACCAACTAAAGATTGCTGCTGCTGCTCTATTCTCCGTTTATCGATCGGCTTATTTACCCTTTTGCCATTCCAATTACGACGAGGACCTAACGACTTATTGAAGGCTGCACGCGGAGGTTTCATGGCGTCCGAGCTCATATTAGGGTTTTGAAACTGCTGCTGAGGCCCCCACATTCCGTAGCTCCGATTCATCGGAGCCATCTGAGGCCGAAAATTAATCGAATCAGTTTGTTGTGACATTACTGGAAAACGGGCGAAGGGTTTATACTGGTTGAATTTGGTTACCTGAGGATTCATTTGACCCGCATTCAACAGACTCTGATTCATGTTCATCAGTTGCTGCTGCTGTTGGTTCATCAATGCTCCTTGTTCGTTCATTACAGTCGATCGATGCGACTTTTTCTCAATAAATTACAAGTAAAAGAGGGGAAGAATTAAAAGAAGAAAAGAAAACCAGAAACTAGAATCTCGATCGAAATACCCCTTGAAAAAAAGAATCTCGATCAAAATAGATCTATTACGCGACCGATTTCAGAATCCTCCACAGAAAAGATTAAAAAAAAAAAATGGAAAACGGAAACCCTAGAAATAGAGGAATCACTACACAAAGAAGATTTTTCAGAGATTTTTGTGTTCGTGAAGCTTGAAATTCAGTAACAGATTTTGGATTTTGCAGAGACGTAATCGATTAAGCGTATTCCAAACACGTCAATCTCCAAGAAATATCTCTCCAAAAGACTCCAGCTTCACGTTTATGAATTTTGGGAATTTTATGGAGATAATGATGAGATGTCTGGAACTATTTATACGGGTGTGGGAAGGCAGCCAACGGTTGGAGATCTGTCCGATGTATTCACGGCTGAGATTAAAGATGCGTATCAAATTTGACTGGCTGAGAGACGGTAATTATTAATTAAGGAGTATTTTTTTTTTCTTAATGTGTCAAAATAGGAGTAATTTCGAGATTGACTGAACATCGATCTACGAAGATTGTAGGCACTAAAAAAGGTATTGATCTACAAATACTTCAACTTTTTTTATTTTTTTATTTTGTATCATAATTTTAAAATTTATTATATAAATATTTAAATTTATATTCTTTTTTATTTTGCACTTGATGAATTTTTACTTTTAAATCATTGCTGACATGACAATCAAATTGACATTTCAAACTTTATAATTACATGTTCTAAATTCCATTTCCACATCGACAACAGATTTATCTGCTTCATTATGCATTCATTCACAATTAATATTTGCAAAAAGCACAATTATCTAACACATTCTCTTTTTCTACTTTATACATATCTCGCTACTATTTATTAAAATTAGTGCCTCAAACCACACTATAATTTACGTGAATGGAGGGCTTCCTAATTGTAGTTCAAATCCTTAATTTATTTCTATAAATAGAATGGGTCATTTGGAGTGGGACAACCCAAAATGGCAAATCGGACATTTAGAGTGGGACGAAGGGAGTATATACTATATTTATTTTCTTTATATATTTGTGTATTAATTATTCTTACATGTAAATTTTATATATTTACACATGGTGCATCACACTATTACAACACTAGTATTTATGAGATGTCGTCTTTTGAGCTCTAAAAGATGATATGATATTATAGAGTTCAGTTGAGATGATGTTTAGATAGTATATGTGGTCTTAATTAATCCTTAGTGGGAATTATCACATATGACCATTTTTCATAAAAACACAAGTTATATAGCCTCACTTTATAATATATAAGTTAGACAACCATTGTTAATTTAAAAGACTAGAGTTCCCTTTGACTTTTTAATACTTTTATTTCATATTTTATATTTTATTTTTATTTAAACTTTATATGTACATAAAACAATTGAATATCAATTTTTTTTATGAATTAGACTTCACGTATACGCAGTGCAACAAAGGGTTTCAACTGCAGAAATCTTCACGTCTTTTTGCACTTCGCGTCGCCGCGCCAGCCGCCCCACCGCCAGTGTCCACTCCAGTCGCCGTCAGCAGCAACCGCGTCGTCGTTCAACAGCAGTAGTCGCGGCAAAGCAGCAGCCACCAAACGCGGTCGTCCGCATCGCCGCCAGCAACAGCAGTCACGCCACCGATCGCCGCCGTCCGCGTTACTCATCGCCGCCGTCCAGTCGTCCACATCTCTCTGTAACTTGGGTCTCTCTCCCTCTCTATGTTTCAATTCTTCTCTCTCTCTCTCTCTTTCTCTCTTTCTCCACCAACCCATGAATCATCATTAGTGTTCATCTACGAAAAATAGCTAAATGAAGCTATATTTTTCGTAGGGAACAAATTACTTTTTAGATACATACTTGATTGAGTGAAAGTAACATAAATGAAGCCACATTTTACTTAATTTTTTGGAAGAGAGTTGTTGGAGCAACATACTCCAAATTCATGCAAAGAAAGAAAAAAGAAAACTATGAAAAAATCTTTCGTTTTTGCTCAAGAAACCGTTCAAATTTGTATAAAATAGAAGCAAATACTCCCTCTTAGTGCACTATTCTCGTAAGAATTTACTAAGGTACGTAAACAATCTCTTTCTTGATAATTCTAGTGGGCAAAATTCGTATAGCCCATTTAAATAAATACTCGCGGTCCAAATAATCAGCCCAGTCCAAAAATTGAGTTAATTCCAATTAATTCGACCCATACGCCGAGTCATTAAAGCCCTATAGCACCAAACCCTAGAAAAGGCAGCGACTTGGAGGAGAAGGCAGGTCAAAGAGACGATCCCGTAAATATCAGAACAAATAGGGTTTCACGGAACACCCGAAAAAACCTAAGCCGTTAAGACACCACAGTATATAAGAAAATCAATTAGGTCACTCGACCCATCCAATCATTCACGCCCTAGCACGATCTCTCCATTTTCTCTCATCTCTCGCTCTAAATCCACCTCCACACTCTCAATCCAGGGGATTCCGGCAACCAGGTCATCCGGGATGACCCGGTGACCCCGGCTGATTGTTGAACACCTCTCTACTCCGCCAACCAGATCGCTCCGATCTAACCATTTATTTACTATATTTCGATTCTTTTCAATACGATTACTTATACTATTATTGACTTGAGCGTCGGAGACCCTTCCATCGACACCCCCACCGGTGTTCCTAGAAGGGCTCTAACGTATTTGTGGTTTCAGGTTGCTAGTGCCCACCGTCCAGGATGACCCTGACATCCTTATCCGTAGTTGTTGGACGTACCCCCAACAATAATATATTGAAAAAACTAGGGTTGTTCTTCAGTACTTGGTCGTGTACTCAATTGAGTTCTTATACTCGATATGAGTCACATGACGAATACATGATTTGTTAATGACAAAAAGGTTCTAGTATTTCATGACATGCAAATACCTTCTCAAAAAAATTAACTTAACATTCATTTTTAATTAATATAAAATTAAATAAATTATTTTATAAATATTAGATAATAAAATTAGTAAATATAAAAAAAAATTAGAATGAAATAAATTTATATTACATATTAATAAAACAAGAATGATATTAATAAAACTAATTTATATGCAACGATTTTAGGCTGATTTCGAAATCTGCCTTCAAGAATGAAATAAATGAAATACTACAAATAAAAAATGTTAGTGGTGGAAGAAGCAAAAAAAAATAGAAATCTGCAAAAAAAAAAAAGAAATGAAAAGCAAAATTAATAAATTAAAAAGCCAAAAAAAAAAAAAATGTACAGTTGACACACTTTTCAATTGTAATTCAAGGGATGCATTTCCGCATCCCCTCTCTCCTCTCTCCTTGTCTTACTACTTTACTTTACCACCCCACAATGGTAATATGTGAAGATGCATCTCCTTTGCAACTCTGCATTGGAGATGCTCTTATGTGGCCTTTCATTTGTGGGAACTCGTGTGCCGATATGATCTAGTATAAAAATTTGATCAAGCCGAGTAATGGTAGACTTAAGTCAGTCTTAAGGCTCTAGTCAAGATGTTTTTTTCTTCAAATGATGAAGGTAGGCCATGACATTAGTATCATTTTTTTTTTTTTTGCAATGTAAAATCAAATAAAATTAAAGAGGATGAGTACAAGGGGTACTCAAGCCCATACAAAATGAATTAAAATACAAACACCGAACAACAGAGACAACAAAAACATCTACGTCGAAAGACAACTACAAGGATCCAAAAATCAGTCATGGGTCGAATAGCCAAACTTGTTTGGAAAGAAAGCCTTTAACCATCTCCACGTATTAATAATAATACCATCCACCACTCTATGAGCATCCAAATTTTTATCTTTAAACACTTTCTCGTTTCTAGCTTTTCAAATCTTATAACAAACACATTGTCAGACGGTGTTGCACAATAGCTTTCTCATCTTATTTTCTCATTTCTCATGGAAGTGGTCCAAAAGCGATAAGGAATAAATGAGAGAAATGTCCATCCACTGACAGGTAAGCTCCTATACTTTGACAGAGAATGAGCACAATAGTAGGAGGTGATCGGTGGATTCCAACAAAGAGGAGCAAAAGGGGTAGTAGTAATCACCATTCTCAAACAATATTCATCTTTTCAACAAATTTTCTCTCGTTGGGATTCTGTCAAGAATAGATTTCCAGGCAAAAGATGAAACTTTGTTGGGTACTCCTTTAATCCAAATGTCTTTGAATGCAGTCGGTGTGTTATTCGTGGGGGAGACAACTTTGTGGATGTTTGAATACATCTTCTTAGTAGAAAAGTTTCCATAACTAGAGCCCTTCCACAAGATAGAGTCACACACATAAATCCTACAAAGAACAAACCACAAATCCACAAATTAAGAAAAATTAAAAACTATTTCCCACACAAAACTCCACACCTATTCACCCTCTAAACTTACCCATCTCCCCAAGCTTAATCCCTTTTTGAGAAGACAAGCCGTAGAGATTCTAGAATCTAGTTTTAAGAGTATTCCCCCTCAATCCATAGATCCTCCCAAAACAAACAATTCATCCATTTGCCTACAAAAAAAGAAATATTTTGGCAGAAGATGTTTCCCTCCAACCCTTTGAAAATATTTTTGAAGTCCCTCCATCAAAAAGATTCCAACTTACAATTAGTAAGAGTCGTAACCCCATCAGCCATCATCCCGTATCTTGATTTAAGGATCCTCATCTAAAGAGCATTTTGGTTCTTACTGAGTCTCCAAAACCATTTACATAGAAGAGCTGAATTAAAAACTTGTAAATCTCGAACCCCGAGCACACCATCAGATTTGTTACGGTATACTCTATCCCAATTAACTTAAGGATTTTTCTTGCAATTATCGCTCCCCCCATTGTATCATCTGTTATAAAACCCCAGTATGGGCTAAGAAAGAGAAGGAGAGAGGGGACGGGGAATTAAAAGAAAAAACCGAATATGTGTGTAGGGAAGAGAATTGGGCTTTTCTTATGAGTACATATAGCCCAGCCCATTCTAATTCTTCAACAAGAATCTCCCAAATGCAGCAAGCCCATTCCGAGCCCAATCGCCAATTATCGGAGATTACATTCATCTTGTAAATGGTTTCTCCCTGAGTGAGCTGAGCGAGCGTCGATCGAGTTAACCGAGTAGTCGAAATCCAAGGGGGGAAAAAAAGGAAACACCGCAAAAATGTTTCTCCGGCGGGTTGCGCGGCCGCTGATGATGATGGCGAAAGTGAAGGAGACGACGGGGATCGTCGGCCTCGACGTCGTACCCAACGCGCGTGAGGTGCTCATCGGGCTCTACTCCAAAACCCTAGAGGAGATCAAAGCGGTGCCGGAAGACGAGGGGTACCGCAAGGCCGTCGAGAGCTTCACGCGCCACCGACTCAAGGTGTGTCAGGAGGAGGAGGATTGGGAATCCATCGAGAACAAGCTCGGATGTGGACAGGTGGAGGAGCTGATTGAAGAAGCTCAAGATGAGCTCACGCTCATTGGTCGCATGATTGGTGAGATTCAGACATTTATCTTTTGCATCGATTTGAGGATTTTTCTTTTCCTGCTTTCTATTTATGCGGCATTGACATTACACACTTTGCGATTGGGGTGATTACATTTTTAATTGTTTCGAACTGCTGAAAATTTGTTTGCTGCGTCGTGCGATTTAACTCTCCTTGACATGGATGCCTATGGGGAACTGGAAAAGGAAAAGGAAATCAGTTCAAAACCTAATTCATTCACATTCATGTTCGGGTTAGAATTAGGTTTAGATCCGAACCATTTTCCTTTAGTATCAGGAACAAGCTGTGCGCATAATGTTTTGCATCCGAGCATTGTCTTTAGACCTAATTCAACAAATGAAGATTTTCTCCTTGGAGTTCTCACCACTAAAATTCCTGTTACAAATGTAGGGGTGAAGAAAGGGTGAGATGATTGGAAATTCATTAAATTTCAGAGAATTAAGCATGTAGTTCCTTGTTGTAAGTTTAGTATTACAAGATGGGAAGTTGCAGACTGTATTTTCATCTGAATTAGCCAAAAAAAAATTGAATGTTTTTTATTTTTTCCATTTTTTGTTCACAAATAAAGATGGTAAGACTCTTAGAGAGGTGACACTTATTGTCCCACACTAGCATAGAAGAAGATTTTCATCGGAATTTCTGTTTTCTATCGGAGCAAATAGGCATCATTTCAACGGTCCTCCTCTTCTACAAATGGGATGAGATGCATGTTTTATGTCACCATTTTGTCTTCTGAATTATGAATGGTTACAAACAAGGAATTTCAAAGGGAAATCTGAATATACATAAATAAAATCTGCATATAAACAATTCACAGAAATGGAGTAAACACTCAGTTGTCTTAACACTTTGGAAAATATTTTTACCTATGTAAGGTGCTAT